>NC_058093.1:104494696-104797727 GCF_020171115.1 Neogale vison | reverse complement strand
AGGACACCAACAAACAAACAAAAATATGTCCCAACCAAACCTGCTCACACTAACCACAAGACCAGGGAAAGAGCAGCCTAGCAAGACAGAAAACTTTTTTTCCCCCTGAACTATGGTGAAATATACGTAACCAGAAATATACCACCTTAACCATTTCTACAGTTGGGTGGCCTCGAGCACATTCACAGTGTTGCACAATCACTACCACCATTCTCCCCCAGAGCTCTTTCCATCTTGCAAAACTGGAATTCTGTTCCTATGAAACAGCTCCTCATTCCTGCTGCCCTCAACCCGGGCAACTACCATTCCATATTCTGTCTCTCCGAATGTGACTACTTTAGATAGCTCACATAAATGGAATCCTACAGTGTTTGTCTTGTGGTGACTGGTTTATTTCGCTTAGCATATCATCCTCAATGTTCATCCACATCGTGGCAAGTGCTGGAATGTCCTTCCTTCGTAAAGCCGAATGCTATCCCATTGTACGTGTATTTACACCACATTTTATCTCTATATCCATCAGTGGACACTAGGGATACTTCCGTGTTTCAGCTGTTGTGAATAATGCTGCTAGGAACACAGGTGTACAAATATCTCTTCAAGACCCTGCTTTTAATTCTTCTATGTATATACCCAGAAGGGAAATTACTGGATCATATGGTAATTCTACTTTTAATTTTTTGAGCAAACACGACGCTACATAGCAGGTGCCCCATTTTACATTCCCTCTAGCAAACCACAAGGTTCCAATTTCTCTACCTCATCTCCAGTGCTTGTCTTCTGTTTTTGTTGTTGTTGTTGTTTAATAGCAGTTGTCCTAACGGGTGTGAGATGGTATCTCATTGTGGTTTTGATTTGCATTTCCCTGATGATGAGTGATGTTGAGCTTGTCTTTATTGGCCATTTGTCTGTCTTCTTTGGAAATGTGTCTGTTCCAATCCTTTTCCCATTTTTAAAGCAGGTTGGTTGTTGTTATTGTTGTGTTGTAGGAATTCTTTATGTATTCTGGATATAACCCCTCATCAGATATATGATCAGCAAATATCTTCTCCCATTCTGTGGGCTGCTTTTATCACTCTGTTGGTTATGCACTTTGAGGCATAGAAGAGTGTTGTTTCAATGAATTCTAATTTATCTGCTCACTCTTTGGTTGCTGGAGCTTTCTGAGAAACCATTAATAAGTCCAATGTCATGAAAATTTCCCCCGGTGTTTTACTCTGAGAGATTTATGGTTTAAGTTCTTTTTTTTTTTTTTTTAAAGATTTTATTTATTTATTTGACAGACAGAGATCACAAGTAGCTGAGAGGCAGGCAGAGAGAGAGGGGAAAGCAGGCTCCCTGCCGAGCAGAGAGCCTGATGCCGGGCTCGATCCCAGGACCCTGGGATCATGACCTGAGCCGAAGGCAGAGGCTTTAACCCACTGAGCCACCCAGGCGCCCCCATTTTTTTTTAAAGATTTTATTTATTTATTTGACAGACAGAGATCACAAGTAGCTGAGAGGCAGGAAGAGAGAGAGGGGAAAGCTATGGTTTAAGTTCTTATCCTTGATATCCATTTGGAGTTAGTTTATATGTATGGTGTGAGATTCCAACTTCACTCTTTTATATATGGATATCCAATTTCCCCAAAACCATTTGTTGAAGACCATTTATTCTCCATTGAATGGCCTTCCATTCCTCATTGGCACCCTTGCTGAAAATAATTTGACCTTGTATTTGAGGGTTTCTTAAGACAAAACTTTTATTCAGTAACCACCCTACTCTGGTGAAATATCACAGAGGGGAAAAACGACACCATCACAACCCTGCCAGCAAAAGCTATGTGGGAGCCTAGATTTCCACTCAGGCTGTGATGTGGAGCCCCATTACCTTGCTGGGTGGTGTCAGAGGGAACCCAGAACTTTTGTTCCCCCCTTGACACTTCCCCCACCTTTTTAAAAAAGATTTTTTAGGGGTACCTGGATGGCTCAGGTCTGCCTTCGGCTCAGGTCATGGTTCCAGGTCGAGATCGAGCTCCACGGTGGGGGTCCTGGCTCAGTGGGGAGCCTGCTTCTTCCTCTCCTTCTGCCTCTCCCCCTGCTCATTCTCTCTCTCTTTATCACTCTCTCTCTCAAATGAATAAATAAAATCTTTTAAAAGTATTTATTTATTTAGTAATTGCTACACTCTATGTGGGACTTGAACTCACAACCCAAGATAAAGAGTCACATGAGCCAGCCCGAGGACCACCCACACCCTAGAAATTTTTTTTTTTTTTCAATATGTTTTTAAGACTTCCACTTTGACTCATGGCTAAATTTTTTATTTCTAGTTTGATTCCACAGGGGTCAGAGAAAACACTGTAGGATTTGAATTCTTTTAAATTTATTGAGGTTGGTTTTTTTTTTTTTAATGGTCTAGGATATGATCTATAGCAATACATGCTCCATGGACACTTGAGCGAGTGTTCTGCTATTGTTGGGTAGTGTTCAGTCAGTTGGAGCCTGGTGGTTGAGGGTGTTGAGTTATTCTGTGTCCTTGCTGGTTTGTTGCCTCGTTGTCAGTTAAGAGAGGAGTGTTAGACTCACAAACAGCATTTGTAGATTTATCTACTTCTCCTTTAAGTTCTACCATTTTTCACTTCACGTATTTTGCAGCTCTGTTGTTTGGTGCATCCGCATTTATTTTTGCTATGTCTTCTTGATGCTATGTCTTCTTTTATTGTTACATAATGTCCCTCTTTGTCTCCAAGAACTTTCCTTGCTCTGAAGTCTACTTTGATATTAAAATAGCCACTTCTGCTTTCCTTTAATGCTTTCATGATTCATCCTTTTCATCCTTTTACTTTCAACTTACTTATATCACTGTAGTTGAAGGGGATTTCTTCAAGGCAACATATGGTTGGGTTCTGTTTTATAATCAACTCTGCCCATCTCTGTCTGTTAATTGGTATAGTTAGATCTTTTAGATTTAATGTAATAATTGATATTTAGGACTTAAGTCTGACATCTTATTTTTTTTTCTGTTTGTACTCTTTTTTTTTCATCTTTCTGTTATCTTTTTCCTTCCTTCCTGTAGGTTATTTAAATATTTTTAGAATTCCATTTTGACTTATCTGTAGTGGTTTTGAGTGTATTTTTTGTATAGGATTTTTAGTGATTGATCTAGAAGGATGGGTTCCAGAGAGGCTGGAGGTTTCTCTGCCTACACTCTACCTGTCCCACCGTCTTCTGGCTATCTTCTCTATGTTGGCCAAGTGGAAGTCCCTATGTCAGATCCTGTTAACTGTTTACAGGTCTCCTGCTATTGCTTGGTTGAAGAGTTTTCTCTTGAACAGAGCTGCTGAGTGTCTTGTCATCTGCTGTTAGGCCGGGGCTTTGGGGAGGCCATGACCTATCAGAGCCCCACTAAGGCCATCCTCCCTGGACTAGACAGGCTCTGACTTTGATGCCCTCCTGGTGCAACAACTGCCATACACTCATGACCTTACTCACTTAATTATGGACTAGCCACACCTGAAATTGTTCTAGTAAGCAGTGTGACTCTTGAATTGAGACAAAATGGCCAACCGTGTGACCTTCTGAATTGCTGCCAATGTCATGATGCAAGGAGGAAGCTTTGTCATTTTTAGTACACAGTCATGTGCACAGGGATATGGTAGCCACTTGCTCAACCATCTGTAAATGCCAGTCTGAGAATGTCTCCCTTTCTCCATCTATAATAATCCATGCATACATTCACTCATTTATTCCACAGCACCTACTCTGGGCTAGGCCTGGGGGGTTGGGAGGATTCAGAGGAACTGAGTCCACCATCCAATGCACATCTTACCACCCTTGAGGACTCACTTGAAGATCATCGTGGGCAAATGTCCATGATTGCAGAAACTCAAATGCTCATGTATAGAAGGGACCATTGGCTGGGGGTGAAGGTAAGTGTGAAGTATAAAGGGATCTCTAGAGGAGGGCCCCATGCTCACCCCTCTCATGATGATTTGCTGTCCCTTCTTCCAGTCATCCTGCCAAGCTGAGCCAGGTCTCCTCTGCTCACAGCCTCCCAGCCCCCACGCCCAGCAGACAGCACTTGCCTAGGTTGCCCTTGTCTGTCCAAATGTCCACAGGAAAGCTAAGGAGACCCAGATTCCCGACCTCACTTGCTGTGCTGTCCGGCTCCTGTCACTATGTCTCTGAGCCTTCTAGATAACAAGAAAGACGGGTTGAATACTCCTAAGACTAGAGCTCTGCGCAGAACAAATTCCTGCTGAAGTGTTGTGTGTTTAAAGTCACACCTAGTAGGGAGGAAAGTTGGGTTGTCTTTTTAGAGACCCTTCCCCTGCCCTCTAATGAATGCAAGGATGATGCTTAAGCCAGAGGAGCTGGGAGGCAAGCTGCAAACCTAGTTCTCCACAGCCAGCTCAGCCTTTGCCTTCACTCATTCATGCTGTCCATCAAGCACAGATTTGTGTTGGGAATAGAACAATGGACAAAGCAGAGCCTTGGAGTCTAGTAGGTAATATATCCATATCCACATTCCTAGAAAGAGAAGAGGTATAGTGGGGAAACATAACACAGGAGGATTCAACTACTGTGGTAGTCAGGGGAGCCTCCCTCAGGAGGTGTCATTTCAACAGAGACCTGAAGGATAAACAGGAGTTAGCTGGGTCATGTCAGGAGAGCACAGAAAGTTCACTCCAGGGAAAGTGAACATCATGTGCAAATGCCTGGAGACAAGATTGCTCCCTGTGGGGCAAGCTAGCTACCATGTTGTGAGGACACTCATGCAGCCCTCTGAGAGGCCCATGTAGTGAGAAGGGAAACTTCCTGCCCTGTCTTGATCCTCTCTTCATGACAGAATAACCATACCCCACATATTCACTTCCTCACCTTCCACTCACTTCTCAAACCCCTTGGTGATTTGCTGCTATTCCCACATCCAATCTGCCAAAATTCTTCTGGCCAAGGTCCCCTGTGACCCTCTGTTTGCTAACCTGTTGGGTACTTTGTAATCCTCATTTATTCATCTCCTCAGTGACCTCCACCATGGCACCACCATCCCCTTTCACTGGTGACCCCTCCCCTGGTTCCATGAGGCTTCTGGTGCTCAAGCTCTCCCTAGGCCCTTCAGCACCCAGCCCCTCAGCCTCCCTCTTTTTCCTGGTCTGTGTGTGTTATGGGTCACACTCTCCCACCCTTGATGCTA
The DNA here is from genome assembly GCF_020171115.1 of Neogale vison. Taxonomy (NCBI): domain Eukaryota; kingdom Metazoa; phylum Chordata; class Mammalia; order Carnivora; family Mustelidae; genus Neogale; species Neogale vison. Next base: position 104,792,548 of record NC_058093.1, on the reverse strand, counting down.
AATACCTTAAGGCCATAAGGCAGCTCTCTCCTCATTCATCGGCTCCAGACCTGCCCACCACCTGTCACCTGGAGGGCCCTCAGTGACCTTTCTTCTGATGCCTGAACTTATTGTCAACCCCTGAGATATACCTCATCACTTGGCCCCCAGGCTTGCTCAGTGGTGTCCCCTGGCTACTCTGCTGCCCCAAGCGGGAGTGGCAGGATCAGCACTGACTTCCCTTTACTCTCCATGTACAAGTTACCAAGCGCTGTCACCTTCCTTCACCCCTAGATTTCTCTCTGATCCTCTTTTCTCTACCTGCACTGCCACCCCATTAGGCCTCCATGTCTCCCACCTGTGTGCTGCAGGAACCTACTGACTGCTGTCTCTGCCTGCCCTCTTGTGCCTCCCTAGATCGCAGTCCATCCCACACATCCCAGAGTGCCCTTCATGAAGCTGCACTATGCCACACTTCTGTTTGATGTCCTCCAGAGCTCCCCAGGGCTTGAGGTTTGAGCCCATCCTCCTCCCCTGACCCACAAGGGCCTGCCTGGCCACATCCTGCCCCATCTCCAGCCTCACCTGCACCACACCCCCCTCTCTGTTCACTCAGCCATTGTGCTCCTCTACCATTGCCTCTGTTATTGTGGAACAAATTCCCACCAAACTTGGTAGCTGAAACAACAATGAACATTTATTACCTCAGTTTTCTGAGGGATGGGAATTTGGGAGTGGCTAAGCTAGGCTGCTCTGGCTCAGGCCTCTCATGAGACTCCAATCCAGATGTCAGCTGGACTGCAGTCATCTGAAGGCATGAGTGGGGCTGGTGTATCCACACCTAATGTGGCTCCCTTACAGGGAAGGCTGGGAGGAGGAGATGGCAGTCATCACTGGGCACAGGTCTGGGGGGCCAGCTTCCCAGCAACAGGATGGACTCAGTGCTCTGAAGACATCTTCTACTTTGGGGAGGACCAAACCTGAAGGTAAGAGGGGAAGCGGGCTCCTCCTCTTCCTGGTGTGGGGACTCCCAGGCTCCTCCCCATCGAGAGTCTCATTTCTGACCCCACAGACAAATCCACAGCCTTTTCGTATCACCATCAGGAAGCCACCAGGGAACAGAGGATAATTCCCAGCCTAATTCCAGCCACCACACTCCAGAACCCATTCTCTGCATCTTCCCCTGTGGCCTTAGACTAACCCCCTCCCTTCTGTGGGTACTGGATTCCTGGAAGGGTTGGACCAATATCCAAACATTCCCGATGGTTCTAAAATTGTTGAATGGAACCTTCCCTTCTTTATCCTTCATCCAGCCAGGCCCAGGCCCATCTGAGCTCTGTAGAACAGCCCTGTTTTCCCTGAAACACCAAGTCCCCCCCAACTCCATCTCATTCTTTAACTCCTTCCCCTCCAGAAGCCAGGAACTCTGTGTCATTCAGGTCCCTGTTGCCAATGCTATCAGGGGGACCACTCTCCTCATGGTCCTAGGTTGGGACCAGCACTGTCCAAAGACCCTCTGGTGAAGCCTGGAGTAATTTCCCTGTCATCCCAGGGAACTCACACCTTTCAGAACAAGGCAGATTTTAAGAAATGGGAGTTGGGCCACCTGCGTAGCTCAGTTGGTTAAGTGTCCAACTCTCAACCTCAGCTCAGGTCTTGATCTCAGGGCCACAAGTTCAAGTACCTCATTGGGCTCCACACTGAGTGTGGAGCCTACTTGAAAAAGAAGCAGCAGAAGAGGAGGAGGAAGAGGAAGGAGAGGAAGAAGGGGAGGAAAGAGAAGAAATGGGGAGCTACCACGTGCGGGTGCATCAACGCATAGCTCTCTTTTCCAGTCTCATTGGTGAACCCATGCTGGCATCAATGATAAAAGCAGGGTGACCCTGCATAACCTCCATATGCCTGCAGGGCCTCCACCTGCACCGCACCCCCCCAGCTTGCTCAGCAGCATTCCCACTCAGGTCCTCTGCTTGGACTCTCATCAGGGTTTCTTGTCCCATTTCTGTGGGCTTGCCAGGATCTATGTTGGGAGCTAAAAGTGCACTCGCTTGGCAGCCCAGATTCTCCCTCAGGACCTCCACCCTCTGGCTCTGCCTCTCTCTCCACAGGGCCTCATATCCAGCCCCTGAACGTTCTGTTGGGCTCACATCTTCTGCACCTTTCCTTGGATGCCAGTTACTGCGGCCCCGGTAGGCTAACTGGGGCCCACACCATATCCACACAGGCACAAAGTGTCCCCAGGTCACCCGCTGGATGGCAAACTGCTGCAAACCCCATGTTCAGACCCCCATAAATCAAACAAGTATTACCATCTTTATTTTACCGATAAGGAAACTCAGACAATATTTTATAAGCTGGGAAGCAAAAACCCAAGGCTCCAACTGGAATATACCTATGCAAGAGGGACCACAAGAGAGGAGATTATTACCCTGATGTACTTGGTGGTCTGAATGGAGTGAACTCTACTAGGAAAGGGGTACCTCGGAGGTCTCTTCAGGCTGAGAGTAGCATCCTGAAGGACTGTGAGTGACCAAGGGACTGGGGGCTCCAAACCTGTCCCTGGGGAGGTTCCCTCTGAACCAGGAGGGAGGGAGGGAGGGCCAGGAAGGAGGAAGGAAAAGAAGGCCAGGCCAGCGTGCATGGACTTGTCTGAAGGATGGTGTCAGGGGTGTTGGGAAGTTCTGCCCTCTCACGCACACAGCGACCAACATTCATCATTCATCCATCTCCCTGTGAACACGGAATCCAGGGCACCACTCACTGTTTCCTTACAGGTCTTGGAGTCCAATTCCAGACCCTTCGGCCCCAAGTTCCCGTGGGGGTGGGGGGAGGGTTGTGCTAGGAGTCACACATGTCTGGGTTGCCAGACTCATTTGGCAGGCGAGTGAACCGTAGCTCAGAGATGCTTGGAATCTTGCCCAAGGTTACACAGCTGATAATGGGCAGAGCCTCATGGCCTCAAAGCCCTCACCCTTCGCACAGCACCTATAGCCTCATGCAGGGCCTGCTCCATCTTGCTGCCATCAGCCTCCTGGCCTCACATAGAGCATCCCTGCTTGCCTTGCCACGCCTCCCCTTTCCTTCCCCAGTCATCCCGGTCTTTAAGCCTGCCTCCTCCGGGAGGCCCTCCCTGCGATTCATAACAGATATCGGACAGTGACCTCCGATACAGAAAAAAGTCATTCCCAGAGGACACACAATTTTACACTATCTTCCAAGTATTTCCTGGATTGAACTATCCCCTGAACTCTACCCATTTCCTACAACAATGGGCATATAGCAGATATGCAATAAATATTCTTTTAACTTGAATTAAATGTAGCCCCTTTCTCTTGCTATCTTCCTGTACCAGGGACTTCAGACTGAAGCCAGGGCAGACATGGGGACAAGGAGTCAGTTTGGTGCTGTTGTCCATTCCCTGACAGATACACATAAGCAGGCCAGCCAGGCTCCTCTCATCTGGGAGGCCCAGGGCACGAGGGATGGGTACTAAGGGGCCCAAGGATCAGGGCAGGAAGTCCCATACACAGGTAATGTTCTGGAAAGTCTACCCTAGTTCCACTACCTCCCAAATCTTACCTTTATCCTTAGACAGAGCGTCTACAATTCCATCATTGTTGCATTCTTATCAATCCTGGCAGCTCCAACTGTCTCAAGAGTTCTGCAGGCTCTAAATGCCACCTCTTCTGGGAAGCCTACCCTAATTCCAAGGGGGCTGGGCACCCCCGGCCTTCTGTAAATGCCTTCTTTCACGTACTGGTCTGCATTCTGTCACACTCCCCATTCAGGGCCCCCAGGATGGTGTCTGGCCCTCAGTAGACCCTAAATATGGTGGTTTCAACATCACTTCTCCAAGACACTCTGAAGTTTCAAGGACAAATGACAGTTGGTGACCAGCACAGATTGGGTGACTGGTGCTCTCAGCTTTCCTCATCCAGCCTTGAAGCCTTGGGCATGTCACTTGCCCTCCTAACGTCACCTGCTCACAAGGGACTCTGCATCCTCCAGATCTCAGCCTGGGCACTGGGCCATGCTCAGTAGGGGTGCGCATGGGGGAACCCAGGCTGTGGGTGGGCCCAGCATGGCATCTGGAGCTTCCCTAGGCAGGTCAACAGGTGAGAAGCAGGTATTGAACCCTGCCAGCAGGGGCCACAGCCCCTGTGGGATTGTCTTCATAACCAATCCGGGCAGTTTCTGTGCGGGGCACCTCATCTTTTAGAATCCCACCTCTTTCAATGGGAGCCCTCATCCCTAAGGGCTGCCCAATAAAAGGGTTCTGGGCAGTTCTATAGCCAAGGCTGGAGGCCCTTCCAAGCTGGGAGTTCCCAGAGGCCAGTGCCCCCACCTGAGCCACCCCACCTGCTCCCAACACAGCCCTGGAGAGCTCAGCGGAGGCTGGGCCAATGCTTCCCATGAACCACTCAAGTTTTTCATGGATCACCAAAGTCATACATATTCATTATGGAAAAGTTGGAAAGCACATTAACAGCAAAAATAAAATAATATAAAATAAATGTCACCTGTAATTCCAGCTCCACTAGCTACAGATGTGCACTTCTTCCATTCCAGAATACTTCCTTTCAGGCTTTTCTATGCCTTTATGTTTAAAAAAAAAAAAAAAGTGGATTCTATTGAGCCCTGTTCTGATGCCTGCTGAGCTGGCAGAGCTCTGCAGGCTACCATGTCTCCAATCCATTAAAAACTCCTCACGCTTTCTAACACCCAGAGCGCAGCCAGACCACATGCCCTGATTTAGGGAACCTATCCCCTATTGTTGGGCATTGGGGTTGTTTCTAATTTTTCCCTAATGTGCACCAATTCTCCATGACGACTCTCATAGCTCTCTCTTCGTGATCCTTCTCGGGGCAGATTAAGATTGGAGAGACCCCCCAGAGCCCCTGGCAACACTTGGTGCACTCTCGCTGGCCTTCCCCCCAACAAGACACACTATTAAATAAGGAGCAGTAAAACAGGGCTCTGGACATCTGGCAAAGTTCTGACTTTCCCCTGATGCATTACGCCTTGTTTGAAGTAGTAAATTCATTTTTAAATGTATTTTTTTTGTTTATTTGGAAGAGGCTGCCTCCGGTTTGACTGGCACCGCCAGTGCTTTGTAGGGCTTTCTGACATCCCTGCCCAGTGAGGATACTTACCGTAGGGTAATTTGGGGGAAGAGAAATATCCAGGTCAAATGCTCTCCCCACATGTGAGGCTTTTTGGTCCATGTGTCTGTCTGTCCTTGCTCACCATGGAATTCATGGCCTGTCACATACCTACACTTAGTAACTCTCTGGTGAGTGATTGATTATTGCCAAATGTCCCCAACCTTCCCTTCCCCCACACAGGCTGTACCATTGGAGCCCGTATGTATTTAAACAGACACACGTATGACCATCTTGGAAGCAGATGTCCCCTGCCTTCAGCAGGGTCTGAGCCCAGAGGATGTGGAGCAAGGGCAGACTGTCCCTGTTACTGTGACTGGAAGGCAGTGCTCAGAGCGCCCCAGGCTACAGGGCCCAGAGAGCCAACATCCACAAAGGCAAGGGAGGCTTGACTGGCCTGACCGCTGACTGGCTGTGTAACCAGGAAGCAGCTTCCCTCTGGACTTCACTTGCCTTGTTTATAAAATGGATATGACAAAACCTCTAGTACCTGCATTGTGGCTCCATACTGACCAGGGGAAGACCCCAGCTGTCACAATGGCATGAGGGGCACTCCAGGCCCTGTTAAGGAACACAACCGGGGCGCCTTCACACAACAGTCAACCCTGTCGAGGCCTGGCACTCACCCACACTTCTGGCCTCACGGATCTTGCCCCCTCGAGAGCCCTCAGACCCCCACCCAGAAGCCCTCTCCCTTCCTGTCAGGACCCACGTCGAGCCCATGTTCCCCCATCTGCCTCCTGGCATCCCATGCACGCTTCCACATCTCTCCCTGTTCCCTGGAGCCCTCCTGAAGGCTCTCCTTCCTAGGCCCCTGGTATGGATCTCAAGTATGGTTCCTACAACCGCATCTCCCGGAATTATGCAGGTGCACTGAACCCTGACCCCTCTGGGGGCATGGCCACATCTGGGTCCCCTGGCAGGCCCCAGCACCAGGCTCAGTGGAAGAGTCCATGATTGAAGAACCAAGAATGATGGAGGGGCAGGGGAGGTGGGGCTTGTTTCCCTGTGCCCTTGTCCTGCACTGTCACAGTGACACGAAACCAGAAGCCCCAAAATGCAGTCGGAATTGGAGATTCAAGGACAGAGGTTTCTCAGGCATGAAGAAAGGCAGAGCGCCCAGACTGGGCAACACCATCTCTAGGGGCCTTCCGGCATGAAGCCCATGGTGCCCTGTGCGAGGGCTCCCTCCCTTCCGAGAGCCAAATAGTCCCTTTCTTTATGTGAGCCCTTGTCCTCACTACAGTCTCTGTCCATGTGGTCACCGCATTTGGCAAGCGGCCCACCCACTCCCACACCCCAGCCTGCACGGAGCTCAGCACCTGCACACAAGCAGCATTTAGCAAATTCACTCACTGAGGAATCCTTGGAGGGCAGCCCTGGTGCCCTCTCTTCCAGGAAGCCAGACTTGACTGCCTCAGCCTGCAGAGACCTCTTCCTCCTCCTGCCCCTCAGAGCAGCTATTCCTTGTACCACACTCATGTGACTTACAAGTTTAAGCTGTTTTTTGTCTTTTTGTGTTTTTTGGTTTTTCTAAGAAAATTTTCCTCCAAGGAATGCGTATATGATCAGAACAATAGGACTGGACAGAGCGGATGCTGAACTGTGATCCGGGGCCCTCAGTGCTTTGGGCAAGTGGGGATTTCTGTGCAGCTGGGGCTATCCTGGGGAAGATGACCACCTGAGTGGTCCGCTGGCCACATTCCCTGCCTCGGGCCAGGGTAGTGGAGGTCGGGAGCGTGGGGGCCCGGGATGCCTCTCCACGTCCACCACAAACAGGAAATGAATGAAAATTGAAAAACATGAAAATTGAAAAACAAACACAGAGCGATTTTAGCACTCATTTCTAGGATTGTTGAACTAGGGCTCACAGGCCAAATCTGGCCCGCTGCCTGTTTGGGGAATGGAAGTTTTATTGGCACATCGTTTCTCATTCTTTTTGGTCTATGTCTTCTGCCTATAGCTGCTTTGGCCCTGCAACAGCAGCGGTGAGTCATTGCGACAGAAATCACAGGGACTCCAAAGACTAAAATATTCTTGATCTGCCCCTTTGCAGACAAAGGGTGCTAACCCTGCTCTGGTTGATCCTTTTGGGGATGGAAGCCTAGCTCACGGTGACTTCTTTGGGAAATCAGACACACACACACACACACACACACACACACACACACACACACACAGGGGCGGGTGTGCACACATGCGCATGATCACACACACACAGTCTCCCTGGGGGCTGTGATCAGTGTTCCTCCGGCCACAGCTGATTGGTCTTGGAGAAAGCACATGACCCACGCTGGGCCAATCAAATTCTTTTTCACAGGAATTTGCAAGTGAGCCTCAGGGACATGTATGGGCTTGTTTGAAGAGAAAGACCTCCAGTGCTCCTGCCTCTGTCTCCAGAGCAGGCCAGAATCTGACCCTTCCTGACACTGCCCAGCACTATATCTTCATACTAAAACTGGCCAGACTCTTCCCGGCACTGTCTTCTCCTGAAGATCCCGTGAAGCTGGTATCAGCCTCGATGGCTTTAACCCAGCCGGACTTGAAAGACAACATCCATGCTTTCCTGCTGGCTGTACCTGGATCCCTCCATTGGCTAATTGCTTGGAAGAGGGACATGGAGGCCAAATGCCCAGCACGGAATGGACAATTCAGGCAGTGGAAATGGGGGCCAAATGTGGAGAAAATATGCCTCCCCCCCCACCCCCCGCCTCTCTGTGTCACAGAGAGCCAGCACTGCCTTGTCAGCTGTGTAATTGAGCGACCCGGAAGCCAATCCTCCAGCCTCTCAAGTTTTTGGATGACCTTAGCCCCAGCCACCATGTCGTTATAAACCCCCTGAGAGACCTCAAGCTAAGATACCCTGCAATTTCTAACCCATGGGAACTGTGAGCAACATTCAATGTTGATTGTTGCTTTAAGCCACTATGTTCTGGAGTAATTTGTCACAGCAAGCTAATACATTGTGCAGACCAGTCTGTCCTCCAGTGTCCCTCTTTCAGAGAGGGGTACTCCCCTCCTCGCCATTATAGTCTTTTTTCTTCACTGAATCCAGTCCCCCGATCAACCCCAGAGAGTCTCTTGCTTTCATCCTCTGGTCCCTATTTCCACAACCTGGGAGCCTGAATAACCTTTTGCAGAGCACGTACTGGGTGATGAGGTCCTACCGTGGGCCCCGCTCTCAGTGCAATTTGAGTATTTATGAAATTGTCATAGCAACTGGATGGCATAGGCTTGTTGCCCCCATTCTTATAGCTGAGGGACCCACACTCTGAGAAGCTTGGGAACTTGTCTGAGTCCCCCAGCGGGCTAAGTAGAATGCATGTTTGTCCTCTGTCCAAAGCCCAGAGTTCTAGAAGTAGTCCTTGCAACCAGCTCATGACTTCTTGGATGCATCTTTCATGGCACTGAGAAATAACTGTCTAAAATGCACAACTAACCATCTCCACCGCCCTGCTCAAAAGCCGCCAAGAGCTCCTGACCTTTGTGTCACTGTTGAGTTCATCCTTCAAAGTTCAGCTCAGAGGTCCCCTTCTCATGAAGCCACCTGACCCCTCTCCTTAAGCACCCGGAACTTCTCTCTCAGCAGTGACCTGTTTGTTCTTGGTTTCGTGAAGGTGCACGCACTTGATCCCCCCAGAGCTGACCACAGGCTCCTCACAAGAGGACCCCCTAGGCCTGCCCGGTGTGCTCAGGTCCCTGAAAGGGAATTTGCATATGTGGGTGGAGTGATTGTAGTAGCGTAATTAACAACTGAGCCTATGAGGGAATACGCACAGAAATCAATAATCGATAATAAATAGCTCTCCAAGTGAGTGATTTAGGTCATGGATGAATGATTGATTGAATAGGACATTGCCTAGGTTCAGATTCTCGATATCATTTATATAGATCTTTGTTAACAGCGAAATCTTTTATTACATGTATAATCAGGGATAATATTCAAAATATTTAACACCAGTAAAGCATGGCATCACCCAATCACGAAGGACATCCCCCTAAGGGCTGGATCCGGTCGGGCGCCCCCTGTTGGGTGCTTTCAGTACTGTATCCCCGCAAGGTTGGGGGTGTGTCCCCTGGAAGGACCAACATGGCTAGGGGAGAAGAGAGCACTAGAGAAGTCTGGGCACAGCTTATTACCAACGTTGCAGAAAAATCTCAGTGTAACACTGCCAAAGCCTGTCAGCTGATGCAGCCCTACACACGGAGCTTTCCGAACACACCCGCGGCCAGCCCTGGGCTAAGTCTGACTTGCCCGACAAGCTCATTCCATCCTTAAAGAGCGCCAAAAGGCGGGAGGGACTACCTTCGTCCCATGTTAGTGAGGAGTGAGGGCATCAAGAACAGAAGGTTAAGCTGTTCATTCGAGGTCATACAACGACAAAGTGGCTGCACCAGGTCCTGATCCAGGCCTGCTGGGGTGCCGTCTAGGACATGCCCCCGCCTGCCCCCAGAAGTCGTGGGTCTGTGGCTTGCCTGCGTGAGGTGCTAGACTGGACTAGCTGGGCTGCGTGATTTTCGGGGTCTGGGATTGGTTAGAACCTACACTAAGGAGGTGTGGCCTGAGGCAGGCCCCGCCCCTAGGGTCCTCCCTTCTGGAGCTGGGATGCTATCCTCCATCCTAAGCCACAGTCAGAGGACAGAGTGACTGTCAGGCACCCACCTGGCAACACAGCCCTCCAGGGGCAAGAGCCTTTGGCAGGATAGGTCTCGTGCCACTCCCCACTCGACACCAACCCACTATAGGACCTTGGACAAGACGCCACCTCTCTGAGCTCATTCTCCTCGTTTACAAAATAGGGTGACGAAAGCATGTGCTGCTTCTCCGGCATGGGGAAAGGATCAAAGATCCGACCTCTTTGACGGGACCCGGACATTTCCTGGCACAGCTTTGAATCTGGACAGGTCCTGGGCAGTGCGCAAAGACCGAGCATGAAAACCGATGGGGGTTGGGGGTGGGTGGCGGATGGGAAGCTTGGCTGGGTCCAGCCATCCTGGGCTCACCCCCTACCCCAGAGCCTCCTGCTGCCTCGCCCAACCCCTCCAAGCTCTTCAGAAGGCGGAATAATTTCTCCTTCGTTTTCACTTTTAATCACAAAATAATTTGGGTGCCCAGAAGCCTTCCTCTCGGAGGAACATTTGTGCGTGGTGATATCAGCCTAATTAAGGGCTTCAGCTTTGGGGCTGGATTTTTTTTTTTTTTTTTCCCTCCAGACCCCGGCGCTCCCTGCCAAGCAGCCCTGGCCTGCCTGGCCGCCCGGCTACCTGCACATGCCGGCTTCTGGAACCTTCCGCGCCGCGCGCCCCCCCTGCTCAGGCGCAGTGATTGATATCTTGATTAGGCGCCAGGAGGCGGCGGACCAGGTGCTACCTCGGCGCGGGCTGGAGGCGGCGCGCTCTGCGAACTGGCCTGAAAGGCGCAGGCATGTTCCGCAGCAGCAATGAGCCTTTGTTTGCCTTGGCAGCGCCGCGGCCTCCCTGGGGCCGGCCCCATAAAGGGTTTCTGTTCGGGCTGGAGGACTCATTGTCGAAAAATTGTCCCTCGAAAAATTAGCATGGTACAGTGGAGAAAGCGGAACGCCCGGCAAATGACAGCTGCTGGCCCCAGACAAGGGCCCGAGAGCCGAGGTTCGCAGGGTGCTCGCTCCCAGAGGCACCCCTCGCTGCAGGCCCAGAGCAGGCCGGAGGGGTGACAGGTGAACGGCAGGGGCCGACGGGGCCCAGGGCAGGAGGCGGCCAGATGGGAAGTGCGGCTGCATTTGGGGTTGGTGGCTTATCTCCTCTAAGAGTTAGGGCACCTCCGTGGGTGCCAGAAGCGCAGGGTTTTGGTGAGCCAGAGTGAGGCTCAGAGGGTCAGCTGTCTTGAAATAGGGGGTGGGGTGCAGGGAGGGGGGGAGAGAGTGAGAGCCTAAAGGTTATGTGGTTAATTGAACATCAACAGCCACAGATACGATTATCCCCCTTTGTGTCTCTCTCCCAGTGTGTTGATGGAAAAGTAACTAGATTAAATGCGCCCGGAGCCTGGGTTGGAGGGGCTGGGCAGTGGGGGGGAGATCCCTCCTGAATGCCGACCCAGGGCTCCCGCAGTCCCAGCAAGGAGGGAAAACAGTCAATTAGAGAGAAGAGAAAAGATGGAGTGAGCTGTGGTTTGGCATTTGCATAAAGACTGGGGCCCTAGACTGCCACCCTTAGTGAGGGGGGCAGGGGTTCCCAGGGGAGAGGCTGGGGGGTGTCAAAGGGGCGAGGTGCATGGTTACTGTTGAAAGTCTCAGCCAAAAGCCTGTGTGCATACACAGTATGTGAGGCAGGGGTAAGGGTGACTGGGTCTGTGTATGGGACACACGTGTGTGTGGAGCACGCCTGTGCACATGCACATTATTGTGCGAGTGTATTCCTGCTTCGGGCTGCTTCCATCTGTGAAGTCATGGGTATCCATATGCCCACGTTTCAAGCAGGTGGCACCTGTGTGGCTTGCACTGGCCTCACACTCCTGGGTTGTAACCTCATGTGCAGATTTACGCAGGCGCGCCTCTGGGAGTCTCTTGTAAGCTTGGAGCGCCCCGGATTGGGGACCGCGGATCTGCCAACTTGATCCCGCCAGCATGGGAAGATCAGAGCTTCGGGATTTCCTGTGGCTCCAAGGAGCCCAGACCTGGAACTGGCCCCCAAGCCTGCTCTGCATGTCACCTCGTAGAAAAACCTTCCAGAACTATCATTTGCATGGAGCTCCCTGATCTCCCAGCCAAATCATTGTCCTCTGCTACCTCCAACCAGCCTCTTCTCAGGACAGGCAGATTTTACGCGGAGGGGAAGGAAGACCAGCAAATCTGGAATCAGACCAATCTGAGGTCAAATGCCAGCTCTAGCACTGTGACTCTGAGAAGTTCTGTCTCAGAGCCATGGACCACTCACAAGCAGATAACAAGATCCAGTTATAGGGCTGTTTTAGGAATTAGTGAGATCCCTTATATAAACTGGAGGGAGTCCATGCACCCCATTTTACCTGGGACAGTCCCAAATTCCACCTGTGACTCCAGAATCATTAACAACACTCTTTATGCTCAAAAGGATCCCCTTTAGATTATAAATTATAGGGTGCCCCTAAATATAACCGGACCAGCAGGAAATATTTTTCCCTTCTCTTCCTCTTGCCCTGCCTTCTCTGATAATTTAATGCTTCACTTCACTCCTCCATTGTCTGTCAGCCCCCAAAGAGAAGAATCCAGAAGGCAGGAACATCTTCTTCCCGCTTCTCACAGCACCCTGGGACCAGTCAATGCGCAGCAGACCCCAGGCAACTTGACTGCCACCAGGAGCAGAGCTGGCCTCAGGGATGCCCTCTGCCAACTGGGTCCACAGCAGCACTGTGCAGAAGGATGACAGATAAGACCGCGGCATCGCTGTGAATATGGGCGTCAGCTGCGGATCTGTAGGCGGAGTCATGCTCACATTGCCACTGTCCTTTGTGAGGATAAGCCCTCCCCACCTTTATTGTAGATGGGACTTCCTACACATCCCAGCCGGAGGCTTTCAGTCTTCCCTGACTAGCTCAAACACACCTTCAGCGAACATTTCTCCGAAAGGATGGTTCACAGTGTCGCGGGCCTCACTGAACCAACTGGCAGCTGGCCTTTACAACAGTCACAAACAGGCTTCTAATGAATTTGCTGATTGTTGCCCCCATAGGCAGCATTCACCCAGGGAGGAAGGGCCTTACCTGAGTGACTCAGGAGGGCAGCCTGGATGCCGGAAGCGGAACATGGAGCCCTTCATAGTTAGAATATCCCGGGCTTTGACACATGGTGTAAGTGGAAAGCTTTGATAATGGAGCCATGCATGGCCTCTTTCCAAAGTCAGAGACCTGCTTTGCCCCCAGGTCCAAAACATGGAGATTCCTCTGGGCTTCTCAGATCTGGAACCCTGTAGGGCTTATGCACCTCGCTCTAGGATCTTGATCCTTAATCTCCCATGTCTCTGAAAAGGCTAACAAAGACCTGATCGTGGAGTAGCTTAGAAGTCACCCTGAGACACTTGAACTTCACCTTGAGAGCAATAGAGAGCCAGTGGAGGCTTTGGAGGATGGACAAAGAGAGTCTGATTTACAGGCTGGGTGGTTCTCTCTGCCTGAGGAGTGGAGGACAAGTTTGAGGGGACAAGACCAGCTGGGAGGCAATGCAGTAACCTAGGCCAGATGAGGGCAGCCTGGACTAAGATACAGGACTAGTGAGTGGAGAAATGAGGAGGGCCTAAGACCTATCTTGGGGATAGTTCCCTGCTCCTTGGTAACTGATTGGACGTGGGGATTATTCTGGAGAGACAGGGGGCCAGGATGACTCCCCTGATGCCAGCTTTGACTGAGACCCAGAAGGAGAGGAGTATGGAGGAAGTGAGGGTTAAGCCCAGGAGGAGACTGTCCTTTCTCTGCACCCCCTTGATGACCATCCACCCACTGGCCTCCAGCAGGACTGTAATGATGGCCAGGCATGTGCCCACACACCGTGCTGTCCAAACGCCTTCCACAGAATTACGTTTCCTCCCACCAACCCACCCTGGGGTCCAGCCCTTCTTCCTTCCTGCTGAGCCCTGGGTGTCCTTTCGGACCACAGGTATCACCTCCTCCAGGAAACCTGCCCTCACTTCCCAGTCTGACCCCCCTTCCTCCTACTGCAGGAAATATACGTCACCCAAGTACATGAGTTGGCCACCTTCCACCACCATCCTCCCTGCCACCCCCCCCACCACCCCATGCAGGACAGAGCATGGCTGTATCCCCTCTCGTGGCCAACACCTAACCCAACCTAGGGGAGATACCTTGAGGATTTGTGGAAGAAGAGGAGGAAGGCAGGGGAGGAATCCAGGTCTAGGGGAAGAAAATGGCAGCAGTCAAAGCCTCCAGTCCTCAGCGAACATAGTGATAAAGCAGTGGGTGCACACCCTCTCCCCCGGGGAAGGTGGCTCATGCTTGATCCACCCACAGTAGGACATGGTGGGGGCACAAAGGGAAGATCACCAAGCTGGCCCTAGTGCCTGGCTGGGTGCTGAATTCACTGTCTTTTTCATTAAATACAATGATGTCAGAGGGAACACTCAATAAGTCTCAGTTCCCTTCCCGGACACCCCCCTGCCCCATTTTTTTTTTTTTAAGATTTTATTTATTTGATAGAGAGAGATCACAAGTAGATGGAGAGGCAGGCAGAGAGAGAGAGAGATGGAAGCAGGCTCCCTGCTGAGCAGAGAGCCCGATGCGGGACTCGATCCCAGGACCCTGAGATCATGACCTGAGCCGAAGGCAACGGCTTAACTCACTGAGCCACCCAGGCGCCGCCCCTGCCCCATTTTGATTTTTGTTTGTCTCCTTCCCCATCCAGTTCCTCAGCCTTAGCTCTTCAAAGTGGTGCCAGGGGAAAGAAGCAAATGTGATCACATGATAAGCAAGTCCTGGCTGCCACCCCTAGCCCACATTCACAGTCACCAGCCTTCCAACCTCCAGCCCCAGGTGCGGGAAACAGAGCTGCAGAGCCCAGAGCTGGGGGATGAGGCTATAGGATCATTCACATAGTACAAGACCCAGGATCCTGGCAGCTCTGGGGGGCAGAGGGGGGAGGAGAGGGTACAGAGAAGACTCCATCCAGAATTGGAATTTCCTCCCACAATGATGGGACACACAGCACTGAGATTCACATGGGCTGTGCCCTATGGCTGCTAGGTGGAGGGCCTTGTCACCATCATCCCGCCTACCCTTCTGCTGACATTCTACCTTCAGTGAGTTGTGCAACAAAGCCCCTGTCTGAAGACAGAGCTCGGGAGACAAGAGTCCTGGCCCCCACTTCCTGGCCCCCTGCTGCAGCATCTTCAACTCCGACAAGAGGCGAGGGGGGCCGTGTTGATCCTTCTGATCACTGCCCCACCACCCCGTGCCATTCACCACCTTGCTCCCCCAGATTTTGAGGCTGTATGTATGACACTGGGCTGTGCCAAGCATCTCCCCTATTTGGACTGACCAGTTTGGCCTCACCTGCCTGCTATGTCCTCGCCCACTGGCATGGTGAGGTGGGGAAAGGACCATCTGTCTGCTCTGCCCCTACTCAACAAGCCCCTAAAGCCACGGATGTGTGTGTGGGGTGGTGATCTGTTGTCCACTCCCACCATTCCACTTGGCACACAAGCCCCCAAGAGTAGGAAGAAATTAAGGAGACATTCACAGCTCACAAACTGGCTCTCATAGTATCACCGTGTAGCAGAAAGTTGGCTTGAGACCCCCATTCTGCCCCTAACTTGACTGTTTGGCCCTTATGTGCAAAGCTTTGGAAAGATACCAAGACGAGAAATAATAACAGAAGCCACTATGAGTGCTGACTGTATATTAGAGGCTTTACACATACCGTGTCAGGTATAGACTGTCATTCCCACTTTGTAGCTGAAGACACTAAAAAAATGTCCCTAGGATTGCCCGGCCTGGAGGAAGCAGAATTGGGAGTAGAAGTGCTTATTGCGTTCTGTCTCCAGGAAAAGACAGCATGCCTGCCACCTGGGTATGTTCTGCCCAGAATCAAAACCTCCTGTGGAGGAAAGCAGTAGGGCAGTCTTCCTGGAAGAGGAGGCACTTGGAATGGGTCTTCAGGGATGGACAGGGTATCAGTAAGTCAAGGTGTAGGGCAGAGCAGGGAGACTTTCCCAGTGGTGGGAACAGCATTGCTCTGGCATAGACATGAGGAGTGAGTAGGCAGAGCCGGGTCCCGGAAAGATCAGAGGAGTGATTGATTGAGGTCTGACCACAGTAGGCTTCAAGTAGCAAGGAGTTGGCCTTGGGAACCCATGAAGAACTGTGAAGGAGAACCCCTAGGGCTGGGAGAGGGGAGAGGCTAGAGGGGTTCCAAGGTAGGAGACCAGTGAGGCTGAGCAGGATACGGCCAAGACACAGGGACACACGCTGGAGACCCTCAATGGCCAGGCTGTATATGACAACAGCTCGATTGGAAGGGGCCTCCAGACGTGAGTGTGGGTGATGTGAGCTGGAAGGGACTGAGGAAGGACAAGTGTCCAACCACCTATAGATCCATGGAGCTACCCAGCAGAACCCAGTCCTGAACAGAACAGCATCAGGGCACCGAACACCCAAGGAGGCCACCCCCCTAGATTCTCCAGTGGCCTCACCTGAGCCTGCAGCCACGAGGAGCTTCCGAGGGACAAGGACACCTACGGCACACAGCTCCTGGGCCAACGAGGGCTCGGATCTCCCCACTACGCCACTCCCACTGACACTTGTCACCTCAGCCCGCCTACCCTCCTGCTGACATTCTACCTTCAGCGAGTTGTGCAATAAAGCTACTGTCTGAAGACAGAGCTAGGGAAACAAGAGCCCTGGCCCCCAATCCCTGGCCCCCTGCTGCAGCGTCTTCAACTCCGATGCTAGCAGTGTATAACCCTGGGAGAGTGACTCAATCTCCCCACACCTCTGTGTCTTCATCTGTGAAACAGGACCCGCCTGGGGGGCACTTGTGGTGAGGCACCTACCTGGGGGGCTTGTGGCGAGGATGGCATGAATCTGCATCCGTGGAGGGTTTGGAGTAGAGCCTGGAGGCCAGGATGGACCGCAGATTCCAGAGGGGAGGCCGACGGAGCACGGCCGTGGCCAACTTTGGGGGCCACTGAGCTGGGCGGCATAGGTTACCAAGCTGTCCTCCTCTGGCCTGGGAGGGGTGGGGTGGATGCCTTGTGCCCAGGGCCCATGCCGACCTGGGCTATGCCAGCAGGAACAGAGTGACAGGGCACACTATCTCTAGGGCTTGTGAATGACAGTCTGGCCTGTTCATGCACTCCTGACTCCCCATATTTCCTCCCCTGCCCCCCCTTCTGGGGTAGCCTTCTTCCCTGATGCCCTCAGGTATGGGGGGGGGAGGCCCTTCCTTCCCTTGGGATCTACATGATGGGGCGGAGGTAACCATATCACCCTGTGTCTTGCCCAAGTCAGGGACTCCTTGGTCCAGTTTCCAGAAGCTCTGTAAGTGGGAAATTGAATGATGATAAAGTCTGCAGTTTAGGGAAGAGATCTGGGCCTAGACAGATTCCTCGGGGCTCTGCTAGATCGCCCACCCCTTGCTCCTTCATTACCCCAGGGGCTAAGGCCCATAAGAAGAGGGTGGGACTCTGTGGACACCCGCCCCTTCAGTTCTTCAGAGGGAGTCTGGCTTCTCAACATGGCTGGGTTTGGCTCGAGGGACTCTGGGTGCTCAGATACTATTTCATCTGAAGGTTTAGTTGGTAATTTAGGTATGCTGCCACCAGGTGGCTTCCCCTTAAAGTCCCTCCTTCCTTGACCCCTAAGCAAGCCTTAATCTCAGCTGGGCTCCCCTACAATCACCACTCCAGTCCCAAAAGAGTGTTGGCTTTCTATCCTTGCCCAGGCCAGCCCTTCATGGGCAACTAAGTTCCAGGCCTCCTCTGCCAGGCATCCTCCAGCCTTCTCCTACCCTTTCAGCTCCCCTTGCCTGAGGCCCCACATCCCTGCCCACCGTAGACCCAGACAAGCCTAGGCCTAAATAATTGGAAGGTCCATCCTGCCCCTCCTGGGTTCCCATATCCCCTGGGCACTTCCTGACCCTGCTGCTCAGGTAAACCCTCTCTCAGAGATGCCCCCTCTCTGTCTCCCACCCCTGACCAACACCTTGAACAAGTTCCTTCTTCCTCTTTTGCCAGAACCCCCTATTCTCTCCTCGCCTCTTTCACGGGGCTCCCCCTGCTGAAACTCGTTCCTGAAAATCCACTCTGTGGTCTGGAGATACATTGGATGAATACTGAATGGAGGGCTGGGTGAGGGAGCAAAAGAATAAATGTGTAAGCTCATCAATCAACACATTTTCCTGAGCACCTACTATGCGCTGGACCATGAACTGGCTGAATAAACACAGAAGCCACAGATAAGTAAATGCACACTAGCAGGACAAACTCGGGGATGAATACAGATGTTGGGGAGAAGGGATCAGGGAAATGGTTTGTGGGTGATAGGAGGCTGGGGGAGCTGAGTATGTGAGCAATAAGTAGTTCCTGTTATTTGTTGGCGAGGAATCGGGTCACTTGACCTGAGGCCACAGTGGCAGGGCTCCCGACAGGACCCAGACCAAAACAGATGACTCACTTCTGCACGGCCTTGGTGCGGCAGCTGCTGCAAGAGGCGGCCAGGCAGAGGGGGCTGCTGGAGTCAAGAGCCCAGATCACGCCAGCAGGGTCATCCTGGGGAGCTGGGACAAGGTCAAAACAGGCCCCACCCACATGGGGCCAGCGCAGATCAGAGGAACAGCCTGGGGACTCGTCCCAGAAAGCAACCGTGACTCATCTACCCAGCACCTAATAGCAAGCAGGAAGCCATTCAATCGGTCTGGTCCCCAACAACCCCGGGAAGGAGGTGAGCCTCACTCTGCAGGAAAGGAAATGCAGAACAGAGAGGCAGAATGATTGACCCCAGGTCACAGGACCACAAAGGGCCTGGTCAAGACCGACTTGTGTCCTCTTGTGGCCGAAACCCACAATCTTGGGTCAGCTCGCCATGCGTTCTTCTGGGGAGTGCAGGGAGATGCCTGTAGTACTGTTGGAGGAAAATTGTCAGGCAGGGGCTTCCCCCAACACCTGGGGAGGGTGAGCCCGTAGGGAGGGGAGGGAGGCCTGGCATCTGGGGGCATGCGGCCTCCATCACAGCTGTCTTCCCTGCCTTGAACTTAAGCTTGCTCGTCTTTAAAAGGAAGCACACATGCACCCAGAATGAACTCCCAACCACAAGGCAGGATGTACTTGGCAGAAAGATGCCCACCTGCATCCCCCTGATGCCGGGCCCTTTGTTGGGAGGGCTGGCGTGGGGGGGATTTGTGCCTACTATGGGCTGGTCTGAAGGACAGACAACAACTGTCCAAGCTGTCCAGGCCTGGAGCCTGGACAGCTCGGTGAGCCAGTGATAATACTGATGCTCAACTGTAAGTGACCAGAACTTTATCAGTCCTGAGACACATTCCTAGCCGTTATTTCCTTTCAGATAGACCAGGTAGGGCACACATTATGACCCCCCATGTGACAGAGAGGAAAGTGGGGGAGGAAGGAAGAAAGGCAGTACTTGGAGGAGACAAGCTGCCAGTCTCCTGCGGGTAGTAATTCCCTTCACCCTCTCAGCAGCAGCAAAGGGTAAGGATCGCATCCCCATTTTACAGGTAAGGACAATGAGGTTCCGGGAGGTGAAATGCCGTGTCACAGGTCACATGTCTCAAAAGTGCTGAACCTGACTTAAACCCAGACCCTCTGAATTGAAAGGCATTTTCTAGATGTCCTACTGGGAGTCCACACACATCCCCTGGGCCTCGTTGCCTCCTCTCTGCAGTAAAGAGGGTGGTCAAGGCGGACTGGTCTCTGGGACCTTCTCTGCTCTGACAGCTAAGTCTTTGACCCCCGCATAGAAGGAGCACTGGATGCGGAGTCCTCAAAGCCAGGTGTGAGCCCCAGCTCATGGCAGGGCTCACACCTGTGACTCATCAGCAGTTTAAGATGAGACAAGCCAGGTCCCAGTCCTCGGACATCAGGGTCCGCTTCTGTAGGAAGAGGGAAATGGCTTTGACTCCGCAGGTGTGGCCTGGGGTACACACAGATGAGCCCCACATAGCCCCGTCAGGGACCCACTTGGAGTAGCCAGGAGCAGCTGGTGCTTGAGGTCTGAGGACCTGAGCCTGGGAATCCAAGACCTGGTTCCCTGGGGTCAGGGGGCTCACACAGAGCCTCTGGGGCTCTCCCACCCGAAGCTAATTTATTGTGATGCAAAAATCAGGCTCCAGGGCGGCGGGAAGCGGAGCTGAGAGCCAAGCACGCTCCCGTCCTGTTCTGTTCCACATAGTTTCAGTATTTATTGTCCCCATATGTGATGCTGAACGTTAAAAAACATGTTGCTGAGATTCCTCCAGAAAGGGCTGACATTTCACAATATTCCTCTGATGCCGGGGGATTGCTGCTCAAGATGATGAAAACGTGGTTTATTCAAAACAGATTGGGGCGGAAGAAAACAATGGCAAGGCCCCCAGAGTGCCTGATGCGCTCCTGTCACCGCCGTGGGGAGGCAAGCAGCACTCCCCATCAGATGCCCCAACTCTCCAGGCTGCCTCGGGCCAGGTGGGGCCTGGATTTGGGGATAGGATTGGGTCAGAGATTGGTGGGCACCTGCGTGGGCCCCCCAACTGGCTCCCAAGGGGAGGAAGCCATGTTCATGGGGCAATTTTGAATGCTGGGCTAAGGGTCCCAGCATCACCCCAGAACACAACTCTTCCCATTTAAAAAAGGGACAAAACGGGTTTAAGCAAATTCAATTTCACAGAAGGGAGTTGGGATTAAGAACTCAGGCTCCATCAGAGGACCGAGTTTTTTAACCACAGCCAAGAGAAAGAAAGGGTCCCAGGCATGGAGGCAGCTAATTTGCTGTGTGACCCTGGATGGGGAGCTTGACTTCTCTGGGCTAAAGTTCCCTCACCTGCAAGGTGGGCTGGACAGCCATGCCTGCCCCACCTGCCTCAAAGAAACTATTTTGGGTCCCAGGGAGAGCAAGGAGTAAGGGGGAATGAAAGATGGCAGAGAGAGTAGGGTTCCATCCCAGGGACATCACCACCCCCCAGGGAGCCGCGGTGGCCAGGCTGCCTCTGCTCTCCCTTGAAGGCTACCTGGAGCAGGTGACTTGGGCCTCTGGGCCTCTCTTTCATGCTTTGTAGAGGGAGGCATATGGGCGCGGTCTGTTAGAAGGAGGCTCTGGAAGATTCTGGAAGGAGCTTGGCCTTTGGGCAGACTCGGGTCCTGTCCCAGCCCTGCCACTTGTGACCCTGGGTCCTTTCTTTCTCCAAGCTTCTGTCTGCCCAGCTGCACCAGTAGCCGTAAGCCCTGGAAGCTGCTGTGGAGGGAAAGCTTCTGGCCCAGAGTCTTGGGCAGTGTCTAGACCAGGAAAGCTCCTTCCAGTCCCTCCATCGGGAAGCAGGAGGCCTCCCCGCCTCATCCCACTGGGTGTTACATGAAGAGGCCCGTGCAGGCTTTCCACACCCTCAAGCCCAGAGAATGGGTCTCACTCCTGGGAGCATGAGCAAGGGGGGCATCTTGGGCTCCCTTCTCCCAAGGCCTGCGTATTCTGGTGAGCACCAGATTTTCCCAGCTCATGTCCTCTGACTGGCTTTCGTGTCTCCATGAAACCTTCAAAACTGGCCCCTCCTTGAGCAGGTGGGAGGGTGGGCTAGAGAAAGGTATCCTAAGGCTCTTGGCCATGCAGGAAAGTTAGGACCCCAGGTCTGGATTTCTGTAGTCACAGACAGTAGTGCCCTTGGCCAGGGGTGCCAACCTTTGGTCCTGTACCCAGCTGTGCCTAAAGGTAGTGGTACCAAAGGCTGGATGCTAACGGACAGTCAGTAGGGCCCCGCAGGGCTGACTGCAAAGCCAACGGGAGCCCTGGCCCCACGTTCTGCCGAGCCTCACTCCCCCTCCCCTTAGGCCCATCCTCCCCATTGCTCAGAGGCCCCACAGACCCTCAACCTTCCAGGCTCCACCCACTAGGGACAAAGTCAGAAGCTTCTGTGAGGTTTCTGGGTGCCAGGGTGCCAGGAGCAGACGAGAGGCTGGCAGAGGCCATCCACATTCTCTGCAGCGAAGGGGACCTAGCCCTCCTGGCTTCACCCTGGGTCATGTGAAGTGCCCATTTTCGACCTGTTGCATGTGGTGGTGACTCTGAGGTTTCTAGATCCTCAGATCTCTAGGTGGTAGTCTCCTCTACCACCTCCCACGGGGACTTAGCTTCTCTCTGTTCCTTCCAGAGCCCTCAGCCAAAGCTCCAGCTCCCTCACCAGGCTTTGTGGGGCACTGTAGGACTGTATGGCCATGCCAAGGCCCTGGGGCCGCCCTCTTGGAGGCAGCCTTCCTGTGCTGGGTAAGCCTCTCTTCAGTCACCACTGGAGGGGGTTTCACTCTGCTCTTCCACACCATGGGAGACAGGTAAGGGGAGCAGGCTTGTACCTGTGCCCCAAGCCCACCTTCCAGGGGAGACACAATCAAGCACATGGACTCCTTTGTTATGGGCGACTCCTCTGGAGAAAACAAAATCATGGTTGAGTGGGGAGGGCATGATAGGGGGGCATTTTGAAGTGGGGAGAAAGTCTCTCTGAGGAGGTACACATGGGCAGAGGCCAGACCCAGTGAGGGGACGGGGTAATCTGGGAGCTCCAGGCAGAGGGAGCAGCAAGTATAAAGGCTCTGAGGTAGACATGCCTGGTGGGTGTGAGAACCAGTGAGGAGGAGGCCTGTGTGGCTGTTGCAGGGTGGCTGAGTGAGGGAGAGCCTGGGAAGGAAAGGAAGGGGAGGAAGGAAGGCGGGGTGCTGGGGGGAGGACGGGGTGTGCATGACCACATCAGAGCTTGAGTCTGGATCACAAATAAGGTAGAAGTCGCCAGAAGGGGTTTCACTCCCCCACACAGGTAGGGAGCAGGAGGCAGGCATATGAAGTCTGGGACACAGCCCTGTTCCATGATGGAGTTCCAACATCCTGAGAAGTTATACTATGATTCTCAGATTCAGCTCTTTTGTGGATGAGAAAACTGAGGGTCTAGAAGGTGTGTGTCGCTTTCCTGAGCTCATGAGTCTTGGGATTCGACCCCAAGACCCTGTGACCTCGGAGCTGCCTCTTAGCAGCTGGGAACTGCAGGCAAGGGCTGGGCTGGGCTGCCCCCCACAGGAAGCCACCAAGAAAGCAGTCTGGGGAGGGGGCTGTTGGCCAGCTGGGAAGCTGACACTGGCCCCCGATCCTTCCCACGCAGAGTACACAGACATGGGACAAGAAGCTGGGCTGCAGTTGGATCATTCGTACCCAGAAGGATTGGGATCAAGGGAGCCTGGTCCCTGCCAACTCTTCTCCACCAGACCCCAACTCCTGGGAGTTGGTATCCACGGTTCCACACTAGGCCCCCAGAGGCCACCCAAGCCACAGTCACACCTTGAGGATGTGCCAGACAGAGCAGCCTGACCCCAGCCTGTCCGCGCTCACTGGGCACCCTTCCCCCACCTCCAACAGAAACAGGCAAAGTCACAGCAGGTGTGGTATTCAAAATGTTTAACACCTGGAACCATTATGTAGATTAAAATATCCACCTGAAGTTTTAAAATATTTTCTTTTCTTTGCCAAATAATGTTCTACTTTTCCCCAGGACTGCTTACCGAGTGATGCAAGTTGTAACGCAGATTACTTACCAAGTCGATCTGAATTTCCCTTCACTTCTTCCCCAAGCCTGGTTGGTGAGCTCTTTCATGCGACGTGCCTGCTTCCAGATTTTAAAATGCCCTTTATCTGAGCTGAGACCCAACCTGACACGGGGACACTCCTGCCACACTTCCACTTCCACCATGAGAGTCTTCAAGGCCCGGATGGCTAGTGTACTTGGACCCAGGGCTTCCCACCTGGCCTTGACCCAGTCGGCCTGCTCTGGGCCCCGCCAACAACCCACAATCAGGGAGGGTTCTTGGCCTCCACTGCTGATTCCCCGGGAGCCAGGCTGCCCCCCGCCGGCCCACTCGGCAGCTACAGGCCCTCCAGGTCTCTTACCTTCCGTTGAGCCTGCCAGCAATGCCACTGAGTGACGAGTAAGACTGATACGCCAACAAAGACTCTGTACCAACCAGTATGGAAAGGTTTCACTCTTTCAGCTGCTTGTCTGACCACCGCACATGAGTGCCCTCATAGCCCAGGCCAGGCCCTCTTCCCTACAGGCCCCCGAGCAATGGGGGACTCCTGCATGAAGGGCCTGCATCAGGCAAGCCCCTCTGCCCAGGCTGTGGGGGCAGTAAATCCCCCTACTGGGCCCCTGGCATCCTGGAAGGAGGGAGGGAAACCAGGCTTCTGGAAAGATCCCTGACTTGCCTTCCTACTCTCGGTCCTGGGTGATAGCCTGGCCTGTGCCATCCGGCTCTCCAGAGGCTGCAGCTGCACAATCCATCGGGTCTTCTCCCTGTGGGGCAAGGTGTCAGCCATCGGCCAGTCAGCTACAGAGGAGGCTCCCAACATGATGAGCCTTGCGTGCACCTCTTCCTACCACCAATGGGTAGACTGAGGCCCAGGAGAGAGGCTCTATTCTCCGGTGTCAAACTCCCAAGTAAATCTTCAAGTTCAGTTTAAATCTGTCAGCACAGGTAGTCAGGGCTCAAACGGGCCAAGTGTACCCCAGCTCTGGCATTTGCTGGCAGAGTGGCCTTGGACAGCCCAACGGGCCAGCCTGACCTTCAGCTTCCTCGCACCTTCCTTCAACAACACACGATGAGTCTTGCGGTATGTTCAGATTTGAGGGTACCAATGGGCACAGATAAATTATAGATCCACAGGTAAAAAGCAAAGCCCTATCCTCCTCGTGTTTTCCACTTAGGGGGTGTCAGAAGCAGAACAACAAGTAAAGACAAACGCATTGCAAACAGGGATGCTTGCCATGGGGTAAAGACAGAAGTAAGGCGAGCATCGGGAAACAGGAGAAGCAGAAGCCCTTGATGGGTCTGAAGAACCGGGAAGAACCCAGGGTGGGGAGCAGACAGGGCTGGAGGGAGACTAGGAGGTGACGGCGAAGGCCTTAGAAGGACTTGGTGGGAGCCCTTTACTCTGAGGAGCGGGGCTCCTGACTTCATGACGCGAGTTTTCTGGTCTACCATGTGGGGCTGCTGGGAGAGGTGGGCAGTGAGCAAGGAGCTGTGGGAGGGCGAGGCTGGGCCCGGAGGGCTGGCAGGGGTGGAGCCTGAGAAATGACTGGAGTCAGATAGGTCTCTGCACCGGAAGTAAGGCCACATCCCTGGCCTGAGGTGAATGCAAGGAGCAGGATCACAGCCTCGGCCCTATCTGGGGCCCTCCTCGCCTCCTGGGCCTGTGATACCCGGATAACCTCCTCATGTGCCATGAGAACTCAGGGCAAAAGCCTGCCTCAGGTGACACAGCCAACTTAAGCATAAGGACACTGTAAATGTCAGGAGGCCCCTATCCTTCTCGGCCTGCCCGATCCCCCAGCTCCAGGCCACCAGCACCAGGGAAGGTGCCAGTTTTAGCAAATAAAAATATCAGACTCCCAGTTAGATTCAATCACAAATTAACAACGAGAAAAAAAATTTTTTTTGTATATAGATATATATATCCCATGCGATCATTGGGATATACATATTCCAAAAATGATAGGTTGCTTATGTGAAATTCATATTTAACTGGGCATTCTGCATTTTCTCGGGCAACCATAGCCCCAGGGCCAAGGTGAAAACTCAGAAGAACGAAATAGGGTCCCTCTGCCTTGTGGCACTCCTTTCCCAGGCTCTTACTAAGCCCACCGCTTCCACGGAGCTGGCAGGAGCTTCCCGGGCCCCTCTCCCCGCCAGAACCCCACCCAAGCAGGTGCTATCTGAACACACAAAGCCTTCGTTGGCCAAACCGTTGACCCCTGCTGGGTTTTCTCCAGGGTTTAAGCAGTTAATCTGGCTTCCAGGAGTCAGAGGACCTGGTCCCTGTGGTATGACCACCTAGAAGAGGTCACCCGTCTCTCTAAGCTTCTGTTTCTCATCTCTGGGCTCCACTCATCTCAAGAGTTATGTACAGAGCACCTACTACGTGCCAGGCACTACGTGGAGCTCTGTGAGGTGAAAGGCAAGTCAGACACACCCCGGGAAGGAAAACAAAAGGGCATTTGAGGCCAATGAGAAGAGGGCAGGAAAGGAGGCGACCCAGGGCAAAGGGCTTCATTAAGGGATATGGCAGTGGTCCTGAGCTTAGGAATCAAACCTCCAGTCCTGCTGCTTCTGCTGTGTGATCCTGGGCAGCTTAATCCACCTCTCTGAAGTCTTGAATCCAAACTATTAAATTAGCACTTTCCCTTGCACATTCTTTTTTCTTTTTCGTTTTCTTTTTTTTTTTTTAGATCTTATTTATCTATTTGTCAGAGACAGAGAGAAAGAGAGCACAGGCAGGAGGAGCAGCAGGCAGAGACAGTGGGAGAAGCAGGCTCCCCACTGAGCTGGGAGCCTAATGCAGAACTCGATCCCCAGGACCCTGGGATCGCCTGAGCCGAAGGTAGACACTCAATGGAGTCACCCAGACACCCCTCCCTTGCATGTTCTGCACTATTCTGATAGTTTTAGGTGTGCTATCAAAGTTTGGTTTGTTTAAGTCAGAGCAGTCTGTGGTGGCAAGGGTGAAGTGAAGATGTGGGAAATGTGAGCATAGACTTTATGGGACTACAGACTCTCACTTGAAAGTAGCCAACAGGGTATGTATCCTTTAGGAAAGAGCAGCAGCTTCATGCAGTCATGATCCCTCCTGCGTACGACCCAAGATAGTGCAGTGGGGAGACAAGAGTAGTCTGTCAGGGTTCGAACCCCGGGCCCTCCACTTACTCAGCTGGATGACCTTGGATGTCGGTGCTGTGCCGTAGTTACCCTCCCGAGTACTAACAACCGGGCCTTTACCCTCTAGGAAAGAAATCAGTTTAATTTCTGTGGAATCTGAAGAAGAAATAACTGGGTATGTGCCAAATGGGGTAACTGATCACCTGTTAATGAAACTTGCAGCCCACTGTCCACACCTGCCAGCGCAGAGCCTCTGCTCGGCTTTGTTATCTTCCATCTTAAATAGGCACAGAAGACCAAGGTTTCCAGACCCCTGGGAGATGCCTTTCATGGAAAAGTCACCAAAACAAACAAAGGAGAAGGAGGCAGACTGGCAAGGAACAGCGAGGAATGATCATTAATCCCCTCAGGAGAGAAGAGATTCCCTTACATTCCAGAAACAAGAAGAGGATGTCGTCAAAAAGAACACCTAGAGGGACGCCTGGGTGGCTCCGTCGGTGGAGTGTCCCACTTTTCTTTTTGGCTCAGGTCACAATCTCAGGGTGGTGATATCAAGCTCTGTGTTGGGCTCTGTGCTCAGCACAGTTCCTCTCCCTCTGCTCCTCCCCCTGCTGTCTCTCTCTCTCTCAAATAAATAAATAAAACCTTTTTAAAAAACGATATAAAGAACCTTCGGAGAACAAAAAAATGAGCTTGTGGGAAGTAAAGACATGAGTGCAGAAGTTACAAAAGAAAGGGAGGCACTTACCCAGCCTAGAGCACACAGACAGAAAAGATAGAACATACAAAAAACACAGAAGAAAATCTGAACCCAAACCCACAAGACCTTCAAATAATAGGCATTTCAGAAAGACAGGAGGGGAGGAACTTGCCAATGAAATAATTGCCACTGAAGTAATTCAAGGATATTCTGCAGAACAAAAGAACACGAGTTCTAGAAAGAAAGAAAGACTGAAGGACCCACAGAGGAAGTGAAAACAGGCCCACCCCAACGTGCGTGAATTGGATATTCTTTGGGACAGAGAAAAGATCCCTGCTCTTAAGAGAGGGGAATAAAATAATCTCATACAAAAGGTGAAGAATACAGATGGTTCCAGTCTTCTCCACTGTTTTGGAAGCTAAAACACAAAAGAACAAAGTCTTCAGAAGTCTGAGGGAAAATTATTTCCAACCTGGAATGTCAGACCCCAGCAAACCAGCCATCAAGGGTGACAGTATTTTCGACCAGACAGGGTTTCAAAAAGCAGCCACACCTGCTTTCTTAGGAAGCTCCTGGAAGCTGTGCTCCACTACTGAGAGGGAGTGAACCGAGAAGAAGGAAGACATAGGATTCAGAAATCAAAAGGAGAGGGACTGAAGGACTCCCAAGGATGATGGGGAAGGGAAGCCATGCAATGACAGCCGTGTCCCTGCAGACAGGTGGCCAGAACAGACTGGAATAGTCAAGGCTCTGGGAGGGACGTTGTGCTGAGGAGCAATGACAGAATGTCCCACGTAACTGAACGAACACCTTGGGACAAGATTTAGATGACTGACAGTCTGCAGTAAAATTGGTGATAGGGACTCTAAAAATGAAACAAACACTGAGAAAGAGAACCCCAGGATGAGATTCATGAAAACAATAAGTCATTCAACAAAGGGAAAATATTCACAATGTTCCTCTTAGCTCACATCTAACTAGGAGTCACAGCTTTAATTTAATTTAGAAAAATGATATCCAAGCAAAATAACGCAATAACTGTATTTCGCGGATGGTGGGGCTGAATGTGCGCGAACGTGCTTGGCAAGGAAGAAAAAGAACTCAACTCTCATCTTGCCTGGCGGGGATGGTTACGCTGTGAAACCCAGAACTGGCCCTACACACATGTCATTTAGAGACAGAGAGGTGGGCGGCAAAACCATGAGTTTCAATATTGGGAAAGAGGCAATGAGAGAAGAGGGTCTAGGATTGCTGTTTTTGGCAACAAGCCTTGTCAAACTAGTTGATTCTAAAGTATGCCCACGTGTGAAATTGCTTTGAAAAAAACTGAAACAGCAAAAGAGGGATAGGAAGGAAAGGAAGGAGGGAGGGAAGGCGAGAAAGAAAAGAACGAAAACAGAGAAAAGAAAGGAACGAGGAACAGGAGGAAGGCAGGATGAAAACAGATGATAGACTGGAGAGAAGTCCCTGCCGGAGGTAGGTGGAAATCCCTGGGGGACGAGGTCTCAGGTACTGATGCTCTGTGGGCTGGTGTCTCTCTTGAGGTCCCCACCTACTACTGCTGCTTTAATCCGAGCCAGGGGCACCCGAGAAGCCTGGCTGGCAGCCTGCGCTGGCCGATGCAACGCCGAGCCCTCCAAGCTCCCGCCGGGATGAAGGGGACCGGGGCAGCCAAGTGCCAGGGAGGAGACCAGCCGAGCTGCGAGTGCCCACGCTGGCCCAGGACGGCCCCCACCCCCACGGACCCTTAGAAAGCCCTGCAAAGAGCATCTGAGCAAGGCCGGGAGGTCCCCACTTCAAAGCCCCACGCTAATGCCTCCCGACAAGCGTGGCCGAGCCTTGGGGTGTTCTCTTGCCGCTGACAGCGTCTGTTCCCAGGCAAAGCCAAGGGGAGCGAGGCGGTGTGAGGCCAGGGGCACGCTGCGACCGAGCAATGGCCTGGTGGGGGAAATGTGATTTCACCCCCAGGCCCACAGCCAAGCATTCATGCCCATCCAGGGTTGGGGCCACTTTGGGCTGGCCGGGCACGGGGTGTCTCCCCCAAACACCCTCTCCCCCTCTTCTTCCCACCACGGTGGCTCTTGGGTCCCAGCCCCAACCCCACCCCTAGGCCCATCCACTGGGTCTTGAGTCACTTCTCTTCCAGATGGAGAGGGCAGGGGGATGGACACAAGGAAGGCGGGTTTGGAGGCAGACAAAAGCCCACTCCGTCACCTTCTCCAAGTTGGTAATATTAGGCAAAGTACTCAATCCCTGGGCCTCAGTCTTCATCATCTGTAGCATGATGATCATATCCGCATCACAGGGTTGCTGCGAGCTTCATAAATAATGCAAGACCATGGCCTCCATTGTCTCTCACTGCCTAATGCCCTCCCCCAAATCCCAGCAGTTAAATCAGCTGCCACTCCGTTTGCCCAGGATTCTTGTGGGTCAGGAATTTGGCAGGGTGTGAGAAGAAGATCTGCTCCACACAACATCAATGGAGGCCCATTCAGCAGATTCAGCTGGCCTGTGGCTAAGCTAGAAGTTCTAGAATGGTCTCAGCCCCACGGCGGGCAGTCTATCCCACCTGCTGACCGGGAACTCAGCTACGGTTGTTAACTGGGGGGCCTCGGCTCTCCTACAAGTGGGATGCTCCCCATGGCTGCTGGGTTCCAAGGAGGAACATCCCAAGATGAAAAAGAAGATTTTGCCAATCCTATAAGCACTGGGGCTGGCCTTGGAAGGTACAGTGTCCCTTCTAGTACATTCTATTGGTCAAAAGGTAGCTCATAAGCATGGGGCGGGGGAAACAGACGAGGAGAGCAGCATCACTTTGCAACTGTCTTTAACCCATTCTTATTCCTGCTTCTTCTTGGCCAGGCTCCATGGGGTGGCTGTGGTCAACACCCATTCGTACACTCAGTCATTCAACAATGACTGCTTATTGGGTACACACCATGCACCAGGAATACAAGCAGTGAGCAAGAAAGCGCCAGTTGCTGTTCGATGGGAGATTAGAGCTTTCCAAAGGCGACCATATTTGGAAGCCATCCATTATGGTAAAGAGTGATGTAGAGCACTGAAGGTATCTCAGAACACAGGGAGGGGTCCCAGGTGAGGACGGGCCTCCCCAGATGGGACCCCTAATGGGAGACTGGAGGAGGTGAAGGAGCTGGCCGGGCACAGAGAGACAAAATGCTGCTTGCTACACATTTTATTACCATGTAGGTAGGGGAAAGCCACAGCTGAGGAGGGCAGCTGCCACTGAAGAGAGAACTAGTTATAGGCACAGATTTCCGAGAGAAGGGGGCAGTCATGTCATGGGGAAGGGGCACATGAGGAAGCACTAACACTGGTCACGAGGCAGAGGGAACGGGGGAAATGTGGGCCAGAGCCTTTGCTGTGATTTCCACAGGAAAGGGAGGCAGCATTGGCAGGCTTAGGTGGTGGCTATCAGCAGGGACAAGCTAAGATACACCTCAGTAATAAGCATCCCACAAACCTAAGAAACTTGGAACGGCAAAAGTTTCTTCCTGACTCATGCTGTGCAATCCATGGAGGGTGAGGCGGGATCCTAGATGGGCATCCCAGAAGGGCCCTGATTTCTTCCTCAAAGAATAGTGTCCCAAAGGCTAAAGAGTCAAGTCTGGGCTTCCCCATCCCTACCCCACACCCCCCAAGGCCCATTTCTTGTACAAAGCTGGTGAAGGGTCAGAGGGCTGGTTCTCTGAAACTGACCGGCTGACCCAAGCCAAATGGAATTAGTTGGAAGGCTGAGGGACTCCCTAGGATGGAGGGAAGCCAGCTGTCCAAAAGACAGACCAGCTGGCAGCCTCCATGGGTATCCAAGAGCAGGGTCAGCCAACCAAGAGCCTCTAAAGTCAGAAAATCCCCACCATTCCAGGCTTTTCTCTTTCCTCTGACCAAAATGCACATTCCAAGGAGTGTCTAGTTGACCACACATAGCCACATGTTCACCCGAGGTGGTGCCCGCTGATGGAGGGTAGTATTTCCTGGAGGAATCTGGGGCATTGCCATCAGGATAGAGAAGCCAATAAACCAAAATCCATCAGATGTCTGTTACCACTTTTCACAAGATTGTTTGGGTTTTTGTTTGTTTGCTTTTACTTTTTTATTAAGATAACAGACATACAAAGAGGACATGGGTCCAGTTTCTTCATATGAGTACACCTGTGTAGCCAGCACCCAGCTTAAGATGGAGATAGCCAGCTCTTCCCATTCCTGATGCCCCCAAAGGTGCCTACCTTTCTTACCTCCATCCCCACATTCAAGTTTGTCTGTTCTTGACCATGGTGTAGGTAGAATTAGACAGTGTGTGTGCACATCTGTCTGCCATGGTTCATCACTGGAGCTGCGAGGGGCACTCCTGTTGTTACACAGAGCAAAAGTTTGTTTTGTTTGTTTGTTTGTTTGTTTTTTGCTGCTATCCTTTAACCACGCAACAGTTTACTTATCCAGTGGCCTAACAATGGGTCTTTTGGGATCCTGGCATCATATATTTTTCTCAAAACTGAACCAGACTGTTTGAGAAGGCAGACACACACTGAGGCCAGTATGAAGAGCCTGGTTGTCTAAGTTGTTGCCGCAAAGGTCTCAATGACGTCAGCCTCCTCTTCTGGCCTGGAGCCGCCGTGGCCTGTGACCCCAGCACAGCGTCTCAAGTGTGGGCACTAACATGTGTTGTGAGATGCACGGGGCAAATCCCATCTCATCCTGGACTCCTGGACTCATGCTCCCTGCACCCCACCCCGATGGCTGTCCCCTTGAAGAGCTCTCCTCATTGACTCCTCTTGACTACTTTCACATGGGCTAATCTCCCAAGGGCCGGTGCTCTCAGCGGGCACAGGACTGACTAGCACATGGATGAGGCCCCAGAAGTATGTGTAGGATGGATGGAATTAAAGAGAGTTGACACAGAGATGCCACCCTGGGCTGGAGGACCATGGGAGGGACGTGAGTTGCAAGCTCCCAGAGACCTGCATCTGCCTGGGCCTCAGGCCAGGTTCCGGCCTGGCAAGGACAAGGACAGACTCTGTACCTGTTTTTGCAACAGTCAGCAGAAGGCTGTGTCTTGGTTCTTTCGGGCAGGGCCTTTGCAACCTGGCCTATTAGAGGGCTGAGACTGAGGAAGGAAAGTAGAGGAGCAGCCTCTCCAGACCCACTCCCATTGGCTTCCCAGGCTGGCTGGTCACCCTTGCCACCATGGTGAGAACCACAGTGGCCTTGCTCTCCTAAGAGAACCCAGTATCAAGCACCCTCCCGCAAACAAGCCAACTCCAGTTGAAACTGTTGCAGATCTCAACCAGCTCCTGAGACTTCAATGGGCAAATCAAGAGGGTGTGCAGACTGAGCTCAGAGGGAGAGCTGAGACAGTTGGCAGAGTAGGGGTAAGGGAGCCACAGGCAAGAAACTCTGGGCAGCCCTCCAAACCAGTGACAGCTTTGAGGGCTACTGGAGTTGGAAGGACTGAGATTTGGGACCTAGGAGACCCAGGAATGAATCCCAGCTTTGCTACCTTCCTGCTCTGGGACCTGGGGCAAGTCCTTCTCCTCTCTGAATCTCAGTTTTCTTTTTCTTTCTTTCTTTTTTTTTTTTTTTTTTAAGATTACAAGTAGGCAGAGAGGCAGGCAGAGAGAGAGAGGAGGAAGCAGGCTCCCTGCTCAGCAGAGAGCCTGATGCGGGGCTCGATTCCAGGACCCTGGGATCATGACCCGAGCTGAAGGCAGAGGCTTTAACCCACTGAGCCACCCAGGCGACCCTAAATCTCAGTTTTCTTAATGGAAAAGGGACTAACCTTAAACCTTAAAAGGCTGTAAGGAAGATTAAATCATGGGAGGTCTGTAAAAAATCTAGCGTGGAAAAGAGGCTGGCAATCCCTCTCTTGTCCTTCTCGCCTTTTGATCTCCCCATTGGAAGGGAGTGGATAGAGGTGGGTAAATGGGACCGAGGACCCCAAGAGCAGCCGAGTGGGCCAACAGCTGAGACTGGTGGACAGGGCTCTGGGAATTTACTGAAGGTCCTCCCCTCTTCCAGTCCTTCTTAAAATCCAGCCTCTGGGATCAGCTTGGAGCATTGCTTTTTAAGAAAAGCCCCAGTCGTAGGGCGCCTGGGTGGTTCAGTTGGTTAAGCATCTTCCTTCAGCTCAGGTCATGATCTTAGGATTCTCAGATCAAACCCAGCTTCCCTGCTCAGTGGGGAGTCTGCTTCTCCCTCACCCCCACCACCCCACTCATGCCCGCTCTCTCTCTCTCTCAAATAAATAAATAAATAAAATCTTTAAAAAAGAAGAAGAAAAAGAAAAGCCCCAATCCTCAAACCAAAAGCTAGAGATAGAAGGGAATAAAAAGAACCAAAAAGAAAATCAAGTTCTTTTCCCTAAACTAGGGTAGTAATTGTAAATAAATGAGTGAGCAAACAGAATGAATGGAGAAACTGAATAAATGACTGAATTGAAGAAGAAATAAGAGCTAATACATAAAACATTTCGTGTGTGCTGAGCACTCCAACAAGTGTGTGCCTCAAGCCTCACAAAAGGTCTTATGAAGTAGGTACTACCATCATTCCCACTGCACAGCTGAAGAAACTGAGGCACAGAGGAGAGAAGTGACCTGCACAAGGGAAGCCGGCTTGTAAACACTAGGTCCAGGACAGCAAACCCAGCCTACTGGCTCCCAAAGCTTGGACCGTGGTGCCCCTCAAGCACAAAGTGAGTAGCTAGGTGGGTAGATGGGTAAAAGAGTGGATAGATGGAGAGATGATGGGTAGTTGGGTGGATGCATGAATGCATGGGTGCAGAATGAAGAAAAAACTAAACAGGTGACTGGGCAAGCTTTGATGACTGGAGGGAATAGGCCGATACCTGAAGTTAATCACTGATTTGTTCCTGGCATCTGCCCAAAGGGCTGGAGTCAGGAGGAGTTAGGGTGATGTTGATTGGTTCCTGGAAACCAAGGCTCGGCCCACCCCCACTCATCAGGCCTCTCTGCTGTTGCTGAAATCCCACCATTCCCAGTTCATTCCTTCAGGATTAGCATTGCCCTCAGCCAACCTACAGTTAAACATCAAATCCCATGGGAGGGGCCTCTCTGCAGTCTGAGCACCCTGTGGTCTGAGCAGTGCTGGGAAGGGGATGTGGAGGGCAGCCCCTGAGCTAAGAGGATGTCAGAGTGTCCCTTCCCAGTCTCCAGGGACTGTTGCCCTCTCTGGGCCAGCCACACCACTCCCTCCCAAGCAGCAGAGTCCCACATTCCTGGTAGAGCCAAGACTTGGGGTAGCAAACTGGATAGCAGCCCTTCCTCTGCTCTCAGTTTTCCACTGGCAGAAGACTGGATGGCACGCTGTTATCACAGCAGGGGTCGCATGGAAGCTTCCTCAGGCTTGGGATGCACTTGGGGCAAGAGTGTCTTTCTACCCTGCCTCCTGGGAAAACCCCAAGCAGGGCTTCTGGCTCTCCCAGAAGAACATTTCCAAGCTCTAGACCTCAGTTTCTCCACTTTTCAAATAAGGAACATTACCTGTACCATCTACCTCTCAGGAGTAATTGGTACTTGTTTTAAAGGGGTTGGGAAAGTTTAATTAAATTGCACCTGTGTTGGTCATTGTTCTAATCATTCTATAAATAAAATGAGTTTAATTTTCCTAAAATCCTAGAGAATACATTATATTATCCTTCCCGCATTTTATAGGTAAGGAAACTAAGGCACAAAAAGGCAAGAGCTTCAAGCCCAGGTGGTCTGTCCATAGTTTGTGTCCCTAAGTGCCTTGCTAGAACAGCTCTACCCTGAGCCCAAGCCAGCACCATACTTGTCCCTGCCCAGCCCCCACCTTCACACCCAGAGGTCCCTATCCCCCTCATTCTCAGCCTCCTGTACTCCTGAGCTGACCATGGGGAGGACAGGCTTTCTTTACACCAACATCCCACTGCCCCTCCTCAAGTCATTCCCCTGGACCAGCTAAGCCCCCTTCATCCTCACTTTTCTCCCCTTACCCTTCCTGCCCAGCACCAAAGTCTGCATCTCCCTGACCCTGGCGATTCCATCCCCCCTGAGAAATCCCTCTGCTTCCAGCCCCCCACATTCCCGCCCAGTGGAGGCTACCCCATCCCTCATTCTGATTCCCACCCTCAGAGGGAGGTCAGCATGCTCCCTTCTTCTACTGCTACAATCTCCTCTTAGAGATGACAGGGGAATTTTCACTGCTTTTAGGAAAGAGAAGGAGCCCCATGTGAGGCTAAGCACCCAAGGAAAAGGGCCAAGAGTGAAGATCCTATAGGAACACAAAAGTGTATCTGTTGGGAGATATGTGTTCCTTGCATGGCCAGAGAGGCCCAGAGCTGCCCTTACCATGGGAAGCTGTGAAGAAGGGACAGTACACTGGTCCTAGAACCTCCAAGGATGATGGCTTTCCTCAAAATCAGAAGAGATGCCAGTTAATCACAGCAGAGATCAGTGACAAAGGGACTGCTGGTAATTAGGAGTTTTATTTCTTTAATTCTTGCTTTAAATTGTGTTTCTTTTTTGTTTATGTATCTTAGGGTGTCTAGGTATTAAACTATGCTATCATTTTAATATTCTGTTGTAAAGATGTTTGATTGTTTTAATATTGTGTTTTGTGAACATGGTTGAAAGTTTGATGTTTGTGTTGATGACACTCAGGGGCCATATAATCCCTGGGCCTATGCAGCCAAACTCAAGAACCATTTTTCCTGGGAGTAGGCACAGTGCTGAAAGAAACACCCCAACCCTAAAAATCCAGCCCTGCAAATCCAGACTGCATGAAGCTACAGGAAATAACGAGAAACTAAAACAAGCACCAGTGGGTCTGGGAGTCCAGAAAAGAAGAGAGGAGGAGGGGAAAGGAAGAGAAGTCGTCTCTGGAAACATGCCTGGAGGAACAGGGATCAGTGCAGGCTGTGAGGAGTGGTGGAATTGCATGACCACCCTGGAGGAGAGGCATTCCAAATGGAGATGACATCGGAGAGAAGATGTGGAGGTCAAACGAGGGTCGGGGAAGAACAGTCAGAATCTAACCAGTAAGGAAAAATCAAGCATATGGGGGCATAAAAGCAGGTGATACTAAGGAAACAGGAAAGCACTTGTTAAGATACAAAAAGCACAGACCATAAAGAAAAAGAATGATAAATTTAACGACATCAGAATAAAGATATTTCAAAAGTAAGCAGATTAGCCACAAACTAAGAGAAGATATTTCTAATGCATATATCTGACAAAGGATTGGTATCTAAGTAATACATATAATAAACTCTTACAGATAAATTGGGAGAAGATGGACAACCCAATAGAAAAATGGGCAAGAGATATAAACAGGCAATTTGGAGAAAAGAAAACCACAGGGGCCAATAAACATAGAAGACATTCAATTTCATCATTAGTCATGATGTATTATGATTAAAATTAAATAAATTAAAACCATAGTAAATTACTATTTCTCAAAAAATAAAAAAAGGAGAAGTCTGACAATAGTAGGTGCCAATGAGGCAATGGAGAACCAGGAACCCTCATACTTTGCCTATACTTCCACTTGAGAGAGCAACTGGGTGATACTTAGTACAGTCCAAGATTTCCATACTCTACAAGGCAGGTGCTGTGCTCTCAAGTATGTAAGTGAGGCAATTTTTAAGAATGCAAATTGCCTGATGTTCCCCTTATCCACAGTTGGGCTCTATGTTCCTTCCCCTGAAATCTGGATGAGTCTACGACTGCTTCAATCAATAAGTTCAATGGAAGTAATGTTAAGTAATATAAAAGTCATGTGGCTTCTGCCTTGCTTGCTGGGCGCTGACCCCTGGGTCCCTGGGCCCTCATATCTGATTACCCAAAGACCACTTATGCTGGAGAGACCAAAGATAGGTGCTCTGGTCACCAGTCCCACTGAGCTTAGTCTTCCAGCCAAACCACCTTCCTGACCAATTCAGAGTAACTCCAACAAGTAAACCCCACTGAGTGACAACAGTCAATGCCTCATGGACCAGAAGCATCTCCCACCTGAGCCCTGCCCCCAAATTCCTGATACACAGCATTGTGAGATAAAACCGGTTGTCATTTTAAGCCACTAAGTTTGGGGAGAGTTTGTTATGCAGCCACAGATAACTGGAACCCCATCCAACAGAAATCCATGCACATGCACACCAAAAGATATGCACAAGAATGTTTATTGTATCACTGTTTGCAAAAAACAATTGGAAACAATCTCAATCTCCATCAAAAGGAGATTTAAAAATCATGATATATTCACGCAATGGAATACATTTTAGCAGTGAGAATGAATGAATCGAAGCTACATGTGTCAACATGGACCATCTCAAAACAATATTGGGCAAAAAAACAATTGCAGAAGGATATGTACAGCTTGGTAGCATTTATATAAAGTTTCAAATTATGCAAAACAGTACAATATCTTGTTTGTGGATACTTACCTATGTAACAAAAACATAACCACATGCAAGGGAATGAAGAACAGTGAATTTATTATGGTGGAGATGGAGTGGGAAGGGCTCCATAGGGAGCTTCAATGTTCCCAGTTGTTTTATTTCTTTAAAGAAAATCTGGAATAAACATAAAAATATGTTCTGCTCTGACAAAGCTGAGAATGGCTCCTGCAAGGGGATATTTCAAATAAGTAACAATTCCTAAGATAGTGGCACCCAGGTGTGCACCACATCACACCCAAAACCTGGGGCAGGCATTAACCCTTCAATTGCCAGGTGGCAGAGAGGTCTAGGAGGTCTTCATTTTGGAAAGCATGGTAATCCAAGAGCTCAGGATGACAGCTACATACCAGCCCCTATGAATGTAGTTTAGTATTTTAACAACCCGGACATCCCAGCTGAATATGAGCTTGGGATTCATGACTATTAATTACATATTAATGACTATTAATTACATTAATTAATTATATTATTCTCAACTTTTCTGCCTGTTTGAAATGCTTCATAATTTTTAAAAGGTTGTAGATAAGAAGGGCACTGGCTGTCGCAAGAGTAGAGGACAGGGAGGCAGAATCACCTGGCCATGGTGGAACAGGGGACATGGCAGGAAGTAGCTTTCACCCTTGCTAACCAAAGCTCCCCCTGTCCCTTATAGCCATCACTCCTGCATGATTCTTTACTTTTCTGGTTCATTCCTCAAACATCAGACCTCCTCTGAGTGCCAGACTTTGGGTACACAGGAACAACCCAATCTCTTATACTGTAACCGGGGGGGTGGGGGTGGGCAACAGGGTGTCAGCCACAGGAGGAGGAGCCCTAGATCAAGGTGAAGGGGCAACTGGACAAGAACGACAAAGAGCCTGTAGGGGTGAATTGGGCAAAGAAGGGGAAAGTCTGAGCAGGGTGATAAGGTGTAAAACATAGATATGGGTCGTCTCTCCAGGACACCTGCCTTCTTAAAGATGATCAGCAGGCAAGGAAGGATAGGACAGGGCCATCAGGGAACTAGTCTGCCAGCAGTGGGATCACTGGTAGGGGTGAGCCTTGGAGTAGGGCATCCATTCAATTCTACCTGGGAAGACCCTAGTTATCTTCAGGGGGCCTGGGCAGAGCTGTGGGACCTTCCTGGAGGTAAGGGGGATGGTCAACCCAGGCAGGGCACTGCTCAACTGGCGTGCAAGGATATGAGGCTTGAGCCTTACCCAGCAGGATGGAGGATAGGAGGAAGAAGTCCGGTGGTATGTGACCCAGAGCTGGCCCACCCCCTCCAAACTCAGAGACCATCAAATGAGCATCATGTCATGTTCTAGATGTCTGAAAGGGCCTTTGGGGTCACCCAGAACATCTTTTCTCAGCCCTGCTGTAGAGCCCATAACACTGCAGTAGTGGGGTACAGGTGGGAGGACAGAGATCTCCACTCTGGCCAGCCTCAGCCCTGGAGGCTTGGGTCCATCTGAGGGTATCCAGATCTGGTCCAGAATTGGGAGGTGTCCAGGAAAGTAGGAAAGGAAGCAATGGGGTTTGTGTCTCCTCATCCTTGGCCCATCATCATGGATTTGAGCCTGGATAAATTCACGGCTCTATCCCAGTTACCTGCAAACACACACACACACACACACACACACACACACACACACACACACACTGGCCTCATCGCCTCCCACAAAGCCCTGGCCAGTCATGCTCCGCTTAGCAGCCACACTGGACTGTCTTCTTATATCACTTTGTTTTTGTACCTCACGTACAGAGACTTGAGTTAATCATAATCCCCAATAAAATACACACAGGCTTTTTCTTATTTTGCTTTGTGTATTTTATTTTCTGGGTTATCCCATCTACCTCCCATTCCTGTCTTGTATCCCACAGGTGCTGACCCAATATATTTGATCTATAGCCTTAATATGCCTGAAGGATAAAATATGTAGTGAAATTTGATGTGGATTTATGTGTTGTCAATAAACATTAAATGCAGCGGTTCTCAAACTATGGTCCAGGGATTCACAAGCTTCAAAGTATTTTCATAATACTCGGACATTATTTGCCTATTTTGTCTCATTCTTTCATGAAGGTATGGCGGGGTTTCCCAGAGTCTACATGATGTGTTACATCAGAGCAGAGTGAATCCATAAGCTGATGTAAGAATCTAGCTGTTTTTTATAAAGCCAGATATTTAAGAGATTTACAA
Organism: Neogale vison; assembly: GCF_020171115.1. Taxonomy (NCBI): domain Eukaryota; kingdom Metazoa; phylum Chordata; class Mammalia; order Carnivora; family Mustelidae; genus Neogale; species Neogale vison. Next base: position 104,752,718 of record NC_058093.1, on the reverse strand, counting down.
AATGTTAAACAATGCCACTTCTCACTCTATCTTTTTATTTTGGAAAATAAAATATTTTAGTAAAATATGTTAACATGTAATGGATTTGTCTTTTTTTTTAATATATATATGTTTATTTATTTGACAGAGGGAGGGATTACAATTAGGCAGAGAGGCAGACAGAGAGAGGGGGAAAGCAGGCTCCCCGTTGGGCAGGGAGCCCAATATGGGGCTTGATCCCAGGATCCTGAGATCATGACCTGAGCTGAAGGCAGAGGCTTAACCCACTGAGCCACCCAGGTGCCCTGGATTTGTTTTTTTAAATAAATTCATAAATTACCTAAAATTTTCAGCTTCTGATGATGATAAATAAAGAAGTATACCTACATGAACAAAATCTCTTTGGAGTCTTCAATAATTTTTAAGTGCATGAGACCAAAGTTTGAGGATTGCTGATAAAATGCAATCGAGCTCCTCCTTCCACAATTTTGCACTTGGTGAGTGACTTCAGACGCCTTCCCGGGCTGTGTCATTCATTACTCCCAAGGGTGCTTCTGCTTCCATGGTGGCCTGTTGCATTCACAGATCCACTCCCTTGAAATGCACAACCAGGATGCCAGTGATTTCTGGCTGCCATAGCCAATGTCACTATGAATATCCTCATTCATCCCCCCATTTGAAGAATTTTGTTGGGGCCTATACCCAGGAACAGGATCTCTGAGCCAAAGAACATATACATATTTAATTGTAATAAAAAAATTTCCAAACTGGCCGTACCTGTTCACACTCCTACACTCAAGGTGCACAGAGTCCTCAGCTCCCCACACACCTGACAACACCTGGTATCCATCATCCACCCTTCTAATTTGCCATTCTGATGGATACAAATGGTAACTCCTGGTTTTGATGTGTGTTTCACTGGTTATTGGTGAGTTGAAACATCCCTTCACATGTTTCAGTCCTTCGAGATTCCTCTTCTGCGCACTGCCCATTCATATCCATCACCCATTTTTGTATTGAGTTTCCTGTTTTTATCTTGCTGATTTGGAGTCCTTTGAACAGTCTTGGTCAGTGCTCTTCAAAGAGGGGTACGGTCTAAGCCTGTCTAAGAAATGTCTTTTAAATCAAAGTACCTTTCTTCCTTCATCAAGAAATTCTTGCTATTATTTTTTTAAGAAATTCTTGCTATTAAAAACAAAAATCTCAGGTAAACTGAACAGTATGCTTAGTGACCTTATTTGATTGATATCTCCTTGCAATTTCTAGACAGAATTCCTTATAGATTTACCTAATCTGTCATTTCTTTTTTCAATGTCCTTTACTGAATAGAAATCTTTAATATTGATATTGTTGTCTCTTTTTTGCCTTATGATTTGTACTTTTTAGATTTTGTTTAAAGAATCTTTGCCATTTGAACTCAAGCTGGATATGAGATAATAATATTGAACCAACGGGTTCTTATCATTTTTGTGTAGGTATTAAAATGTAAAAAATAAGATGGTCTTTTGCCATGCCAGGCCACACACCAAAAAAAAAAAGTTCTCTACACCTTCTGTTATTAACCTTATACATTAGTCATTCTCATTTAGATCTTCAGTTTATCTGGAGTCTATCTTTAAATATGATTTGGTGTATGAATACAACTTTATCTTTTCCCACATAGTCAGTTGTCCCATGAGCTACCAGAACCCTTTCCAGTTGTCTTATGTTGCTATCTTTAACACTCTAAATTGTCCCTGTATATTAACGGGACAATTTCTGGGTTCCTTGTTCTGGTCTAGTGTGTGTGTGTGTGTGTGTGTGTGTGTGTGTGTGTGTGTTCCTGCTCTAGTACCCCATCTTATTACTATAGCTTATAGTATCCTCATTGTCTGGCTGAACAAATACCCCATTATATGAATTCAGATATTGGTTTGGCTGTTTTAACAGAGATCATAAAGCAGGAACTTTAGCAAAATGAAAGTTAATTCTCTCTCGTATAAATTTCTGAGCTTGTAGGCAGTTCTACTGCACATGGTTACCCAAATTTCCAGGTTCCATCGACTCAGTTGGTCCTCTATTTCTTTGGACGTGATGCTTATCCACTGGGAGAAGATGGCTCACTGTTCTACCATACGAAAAGGAGAGAGATGTCCTTTTAAAGACATAGCCCCAAAGTTGCCCATACACCTACTCACATTTCATTGACCTAAACCTGGTTAAAAGCCACCCTTTGCTGCAAAGGATTCTGGGAAAGATGGGCAGCCATGTGCTTGGGCTCAAACTGGGGAGTTCCATACAAAAGAAAAAAGTATGGAAAGAATATGGAGGGACAAAAAGAAATGTCTGCCACACACATTCAATTTTGCTGATCTTTTTTCAAAATTGATTTATTACTCATGGACCTTTATTTTCCAAACAAGCTTTAAAATGAATTTGCTGACTTCTTTAAGAAATTCAGCAAACTTTTTTTTATTAAGATTTCTTTTTACTTTACAGATTACTGTGGAGGGTTTTTTTTTACATCCTTACGATGTCAACTCATCTCATTCATGGATATAGAATATCTCTTTACCTTTTCGAATCTTTTAGAATTTCCTTCAATAGACAGCCTGTTGTCTCCAAGAGAACCTTGTTTGCTTTCTGTTAGATTAATTCCTAGATAGCTCATAGGTCCTATGATGTTGTGAATTGTATCTCCTCTTTGATTATATGCTCTGGCCAGTATTACAGTTACAGGGCAGGGAGTGGCAAACTATGGCCTGCAGCTCAAATCCAGCTCATGGCCTGTTTTCATATGACCCATGGAGCTAACACTTCTTTTCATGCTTTTAAAGTGTTGTCAAGAAAAGAAAGGAAAAGAAAAAGAATGTAGGATAGAAACCATCTGTGGTCTGCAAAGCCAAAAATCATTAACTATTTAGCTGTTTATAGATAGCTGGCCAGCCCCTGATATAAAAGAATGCTGAGGATATTTTTAAGTCAGTCTTTCATTCTGCCACATCATGATTCTTGTCATTTTTCTGTTGATTTACTTGGCTCTCCACGCAGTTACTAGTGTCTTCCAAAGAGGACAGTCTTTTCTCTTCCATGTCAATCCTTACACTTTTTATGTCTTTCCCTTCCTTAACAGCTTTGGCTAATCCCTGTAACACTATGTTTAAAAAAACACAGTCATGACAGTGTAAGTATAGTGGTCTTTTTCTAAATCTTAATGAGAATGGGGCACCTGGATGGCTCAGTTGGAAGAGCATGTGACCCTTGGTCTTGGGGTGTTGAGTTCAAGCCCCATGTTGGGTGTAGAGATTACTTTCAAAAATAATTAATTAATCAAAACAACAAATCTTAATAAAAGTGAACCTAAACATTCTCCATTAATTATGATTTCACAGTAGGTTTGGGTATATGAACTTTATCAAAAAAACTCCCTTCTCTTCTTGGTATTCTTAGAGGCTGTTAATTAGAAATTGATGCTAGAATTTCTTAAGTGCTATTGAAATAATTGTATGATTTTGTCCTTTCACTCATTAATGGGAAGAATTGCATGATAGATTTTCTGATGTTAAACTATCCTTCCATTCCTAGGGCAAACCCCATGTCCATTATGCTTGTGAGTTAAATAAGTCTATAATGTCTGTTCTGTACTCATCAGGTTTCAGAATCTAGGTTATACTAACCAGTGTTATTAAATTAATTGACATCTTTCCTTCTTTGTCTAACTCTGGAACAAATTTTATAAGAGAGTAAGTTTAATAAAACTCACCTATAAGACTGTCTGGACTTAGATGTTTTTGTAAAAAGAATTGTGCTATTATTTCAATTTTTTAAATCACTATTTGACCTATTAAAGTTTTTTATTTCTTCTCCAGCCTGTTCATCATTTTGTGTTTTCCAGGACTTTATCCATTTTTTTCTGTTTTATCAGTTTATTAGCATGTGGCTCTTCTTACTATTATTACAGTCTTAGAATATTGTTCCTTAGAATATTAGAATATTAAAATATAGTTATTTTTATTTTTTATTCTACATTGTATTTGCATATTTATTCTATTTTTTGATCAGTCATATTGATATATTTGAAGAAGAACATTTTGGCATTTGGCACTCTGTCTCTTTTGATCTCTATTTCCTCAAATTCCTTATTTTATTATTTTACTCCTTTCTTCTGTTTGCTATATTGGCTTTTCCAACTTCTTGACCTGAATGCTTAGCATGCTTATTTCATTTTTACTTATTTTCTGGAAGATGTATATTTTCCTGGGAGTCTTTTTTTTTTTTTTAAGCTGTGTCTCAAAATTTGGCCATATAGAATTTTTATGGTCATTCAAGTCTAGGTATTAGATAATCCCCCCTGGTGATTTCCTCTTTAATCCGGGTGTAATTTACTAGGAGGTTATATAGTTTCCAGACATTCAGAATGTTTGCAGTTATCCTTCAGTCCCTGATTTATGATTGTATTGCGTGGTAATCAAAGAACATGGTTTTCTGAAGTTGGTGCCTTTAAGCCTGCACTGAGGCTTCCTTTGAGGCCCAGCACGAGGATGATTTTTACAAATGCTCCATTCATGCTTCAATAACATTTGTGTTCTCTATTTGTGCAACATTTTATATGCCTATGTAAATTTGAGTTTATTAATTACATCTCTCAATTTTTCACATCGTTCTTGGCCTGCTTGGTCAACCAGTCTCTAAGATGTGTTAAAACTAACAACTACAACTAACTACCAGTTTACCGAAGCAATCTGTCTAACACAAAAATCCAACCACGTCACTCCTATTGCTTTCCAAAAAAAAGAGAGAGAGAGAGAGAAACAAATTCTCAGCTGGGCTTGAGTTAATGCCTCTCTCTCCATGCCTGGCTCACCTCCTCCATCAGTTCATCCCCTCTCCATCCACAGCCCCCTCCAGACACACCCCTCAAGCTTCCACCACCGTGAACTCCCTGCCATGAGCAAACATGAGGGACGCCCTGCCTCTCACGCCCTGTATCTGTGCACTGTGACTCTCCTCCCTGGAATTTTCTCCTGAGGCTGATCTAGCTCCTCATAAATATCCACTTGCCCTTCAAGATTCAGCTCAGGTTTTTCCAACCGCATCCACCGCCATGGCCCCGCAGACACCTGGACCGCGGCCAGGCCTTGCCACCTCCAGCTCCCGGAGGGGCCGTGCCCCCTTCCACCTCTGAGCTGCTGCCCAGGCTGCTGTTCCTCCCGGGAAGCCACTTCTCCAGATGCTCCTATGTCTGCTGCCTCTTCTCTACCTTCGCCCGGCCTCTCTTTCTCCTACAAACAACTCCTCCCCCAGGGTGTGCGTGCCTCCTTCAGATACAGCTTGCAAACATTTATTGGGTGCCAACCCCCGCCCCCACATTCTCCCACTTCCCTACGTCCATGTGCTACATGTGTGCTTGACACTGAGTAAAGGGATGAGTGAGCCTCCAGGGCCTTCCCTGGAGGAATTTCTATTCTGGAATGTGAGGTGGCAAACTCAAATGTCCACGGGGTCCAGGGAGGAGCTGTAAACCCATTGGCGGCCAGGTGGGGACTGTGAGACCACTTCTTATGTGCCTCAGACCCCAGCACTGCTCGTGTTTGAAAATGTGGGCCCCGTGTTACCTCATGGCCCAACTTTTCAGGAGAAGCCATGAACTTTAAAACGTTGCTAACAGGACACCTGGATGGCTCAGTCGGTTAAGGGTCTGACTCTTGGTTCCAGTGCAGGTCATGGGGTCGAGCCCGGCGTGGGACTCCATGCTGAACAGGAAGTCTGTTTGAGGCTTCTCTCCTTCTCCTTCTGCTCTTCCCATCCCACACTCACTCGCTCTCCGTCTCAAATGAACAAATCATTTTTTTAAAAGATATTATTTATTTATTTGACACAGAGAGAGAGAGAGAAAATACAAGCAGGGGAAGTGGAAGGCAGAGGAAGAGGGAGAGGCAGGCTCTCCACTGAGCAGGGAGCCTGACGTGAGGACTGATCCCAAGGCATGGTCAGCTCAATCCCAAAACACTGTCAGCTCATTCAAATGTTTCTGAGATGGCGCTGAGCAAACAGAGCGAGCCTATGGCCTGCAGCCATCCAGGCTTAGGTCTCTGGTCTGGAACCATGTGGAGAGAGCATCGAATCCAGCCAGAAGGGAGGTTCCCTGGGGAGAGGCCACTTGAGCTGGTGCTGGATGATGAGCAAGAGGGAACAGTACAGAGGGGCTGGGGAGAATGTTCCAGGAAGAGGGATGAGAGAACAAATACTAACCTCAGTGGTTCTGATCAGCACCCCAGCCTGCCTGCCCTGGAGCAAGGAAGGCCTGGCAAACATCCCTGGGACCCATGCCTCCACCTTCAGTTGCATAAAAAGGACAGCCCCCTTTGTGGGTCCCTCGCCAGTCTCCCCCCAAGGCCTGGCCCTCTCCTCAGGACCAACGGGGAGGAGGAACCAGGGCCTCCTTTGCCATGCCTGGGCTGGCACCAGGGAAAGCCACATTCGGGGACCCGACGCCAGGACCAGAGTGAGGCTTATTTGGTGGAAATAGAGCCCCCTGGCTTTTGGAGAGCGGTGATGGGTGGGGTAGGCCTGCAGCTCCCAGGTACCCTGTCCCACACAGACCCAGCACACCCCTGCTGGAGGACAGCCTCCTCTGTCACTGTGAGCCTGGCCAGGACGGCCCAGGAGACAGGTGGACCGGAGGCTCAAAGAGAGACATGCCCTCTCCAGGCCACTCCCTCGGATGGCCCAGTCCCAGCGGGTGTGTACCCCACTGCGTTGTTTAGTCTTCTGCGTTTAATAGAGCTTTCTGTTTTCTGAGGGGGTGGAGAATTTTTGGAAGGCTGCATGCAAGAGCAGACAGAAGAGTGGCTCCCCAGTTGGTCGGGCTCAGGGCCGCAGAGGTGAGAACAGGTGTAAACGGGCTTGCTGGGCCGGGTCAGAGCCTGGCAGCGGTCCCCCCACCCCGTGCCAATCCGGGAGCTGCACACATTCCCTGGGCGCCTCCTTGGTGTCAGAGGCCGCCCTGGCATCCGAGGACGCAGCTGACACTCTGCGACCATCTGCCCTGAAGGGTCTTGAGTGCGGGGGTCGGGGGTCCGGGGGCTGGAGGGGCTGCAGAGAGAAGGCAGAGCAAGGATGACCCACAGGCTCTGTCTTGAGAGGTAGGGAGGATTTGCCCAAGTGAGAGGGAGAAGGGCCTTCTGGGCCGTGGGCACAGCTTGGCAAAGGCACAAAGGTGTGAACGCCCTGCAGTATTAACAAATGCCAGCTAGCTCGCGGGTGGGGGTGTCCAGTCCAAGGGACTCCGAGACCGTGGGGAATGCTGTGAAGAAGGAGCCTCACCTTGCAGACAGTGGTAGGCACCGGTGGCCTCCGGCCTTAGAAAAGACCCCCGGGGAACAGAGGTGAGGGGCAAGCCCCTCGATGTGGGCCAGACGTTGTGAATGAGGCAACAGGTGAAATCTGCCACAGAGAGAGAGCCAACAGGACTTGGCGGTGACCTGGTGCTCAGAGGGCTGCCAAGCGCCCCCCTCTCCCCAGAAGGTAGACCTTGGTACCAGGGAAAGGCTGGTTGACCAGAAGGTTTCGCCACAGACGCGCTCTCTATGCACGTACCTTTGTGGGGTCACCTTCTCTGCAGGCCCGAAGGGACACCTGGCCTCAGTCAGAGCCCCAGGGTTTCTGTTCGCGGGGCTCTGAAGTGGTGTGTCCTCCTTTGGAGCCTCGGGCCCTCTGTCGTGGCAGCAGGAGCCAAGAGACCCAGGCGACGTCCAGGCCCCACACTCTGTGGGGCGCTTTTGGAACTGAATCCCTGCCTGCAGCAGCCTGGCCAGGGGAGGGGTGGGGGCTGAAAGTCAAGATTAAGCTGACCATTTAATCCAGCTCTCCCTCCGAGACAGTGCGACCCCAGCCAGATGTCTCTCCTTCTCTGTTTCTGCAGGCCAGGCCCTGTGCTAACTGACCTCAGGCTTAATTCCCTCCACTCCTCACAAACGTCTGGGGTAGGCACTTTCCCTTGGCCCCATCTTATAGATGGGGAGACTAAGGCTCTAGGGAGAATCAGGCCTTGTCCCTTAGAAGTTATAGTCACACGAATCTGCCCTCACCGGAGGCCAAATTGTTCCGTATCCTGACTGTGTGCTTCTCGGCCTTCGAGGGAAGGAAGGATCCCGCCCCTGGGAGACGCTTGCCTCCCACAGCAGCTCCCATCCCTACCATCCTGGGCTCTGAGAAATTGTCAGGCAGGTGGAATGACCCAGTCCCAAGTGACTTTTCCTATCTTATTTGTCTTTTCTGCCTCAAAGCAGAAGACAACCCTCCCCGCTACCCAAATTCCTGAAGTTCCAGAAATTTTCAAATAAACCTCCTGCAAAAAGATATGGCATCGGGACAACGTGACCTTGGTGGGGGTCACCCAGCCTCTGTTTGTGTGGACCGAGAGAGGCAGGTAGAGTGGGAAAGCTTCCCAAGCAGGAAGGTCACCCCCCACCCCTGGGAAAGGGGTGGGCTATTGAAGCTGGTGGCACATGTGAAGGCATATAGGCAGGCTGTCACACTCCCTAGGGTACACACACTTGTCCTCACAGTCATAGAGCCCCTAGGGGTGTTCGGACATAGAAGAGGGACCTGTTTCCCCCAGCCTGGCCCTTCCTCCCAGGAGGAGCGTGGGCTGGGTTCAGGGGCCAGGGAGAGACCTCTGGAGGAAGGGGAGGCAGGAGGATGTCCTTTCCGCACATCCCCTTCTTCCTGAAGCCTCCTGAACCTACAGCCCCTGACTCCACCTCGGGTCAATGGATCAGCCAACCAGGCGCAGTTGCTCAGGCCCCCAGCAAAACACAAGTTGTCCCTGGGGTGGTGGGTTTCAGGGCTGGGCTTGCACCCCCAAACTCCCCCACTCAGCCACAAGCCATAGCACCTACCACTGCGGCATCACTGAAGGGAGACCCAGCCCCGCTCAACACGCTCAGGTGACTTCTCAACTCTGTGCCCCTGGGGCCCCGCGCCCCCAGCACGCTCATTACCATACCCCCACGGGCACACACGGTCACACGCACACACATTTACACACCAGTACGCAGGTACACACGCTCACACACAAGTTGGCAAATTTCAGCTCACACATTCTTGCCCCCAGCATGGGGCCAGCACCTGTTAGGGAACGCCAGCCCCGCCAGCAGAAAGTTACTCCCTTTTAAATCAATTCTTTTCCCACAACTGCTAATTATATCAAGAGGTTCGGTGCTAGCAAGCTTGAAAGTCTTCCAAACATTGCATTCATCTCTCTTTTCAGCAAGGAGGGCCAGCCTCAAACTCAGAACCGGCCCACAGACAATCACACCTAGCTAGAATTAAAGAGTCATTTCTGTGTGTGTTCCTTCCTGTAAATGGCAGAGGATAAGATTTTCTGTGTTTGGTAGTGGTATGGTTTCCTTTCAAACCGGAGGTTTTCCAGGGTTTTTTGTTAATTGATTTTTTAATTAATCTAGGGGACACCTGGGTGGCTCAGTTAGTTAAGCAACTTCCTTCAGCTCAGGTCATGATCTCAGGGTCCTGGCATTGCGGGTGGAGGTGGGGGCTGGGTGTCTCTGCTCAGCAGGGCGTCTGCTTCTCCCTCTACCCACCCCCAAACTTGTGCGCGAGAGCTCTCTCTCTTTCTCTCTCTCTATCACAAAATAAAATCTTTTAAAAAATGAATTAATCTGAAGAAAAATATTACATAAGTAATGGTGTAGGAAGTTCCAGAGGATGGCACAGGTGGCCAGATTTGACTCAAGCATCACCTCCAACGAAAGGCCCTCTCTGACTCTCCTCCTCCCTAGGGTGCCCAGTGTCTTGGGTGCCACGTGTTTTTCCATCCGCGCCCCTGCAGACCCTGAACCCCCTGAGCCAAGCCCGTACCCCGTGAAGCCACTTTGTGCCGGGGCTGTGGATCTGTCAGGTGGGAGATGGGTTTGGTGGCATGAACACCCCAGCACCCAGACCCCCAGCTCCACCCAGTCTGGCCACGTTCTTCACGCTCTTACACATTCCCGCCATCTTCAGAGCCAGCCCTGTTGGAAGGATCGGCCCCCAGTCCAGACGCACAGTCTTGCCTAAACCTAACCATATCTCTTTCTGAGAAGCCCCGACCTCTCTCCAAGGCCCAACTCCACTTCCCCGCTGGCTGCCAGACCCTCCACTGGGATGTCACACGGCCCCAATCCCACTCCTCTAAACCCACCACCAGCTTCCCTCCTCCCCAGATGGACCGCACCAGCTCAGCTCCAGCCCTGCCTCAGTGCCCCAGATGGAACGCCCTGGGGTTATCTGTTCATCCCTCCCTGCAGGTCCTCTCCCAGTCAGGATCATGAAGACTGGGGTACGCACCTCCCTCATGCTATGGCCCCCACACCTCAGGTTCTGCTCACTGCCTCCCTGATCCAGCGCCAGGCCTTTGAGCAGCTCTGCCTTCTCAAGACCCTCCCTGCGCCTTTCAGACAATGTTACTCCCTCTTCAGCCCACCATGGCTCCCCATCCCTCACAGGGAGAGGTGTGAAGCAACTGGCATCTATGCAGCCCCTTCCGTGAGCTGTAAACTGTGTAGGTGTTCCACACATGGCACCTCGTGTAATCTTCACAATAGCCTGCCGTCCCTATTTATAGATGAGGAAACTGAGGCTCAGAGACATGAAGTTAGGTCTTGAAGGACAGATGTGCAAGAAAGACGGCCTGTGCAGAAAAGCATAGTGTACAAAATGGCACAGGGGCTAAGGGTCCGTGCCCAGCAGAGGTGAGGCCGAAAGGGAGGCCCAGGGAGCAACAGATAGCATAGTGGAGAGAACAGAAGGCATCGTAGGATGGGGGAGGCAGGAGGGGAGAGGAAAGCGAGGGCCAGACCCAGGTAGCAGAGAATGGGGAGGAAGGGGAACCCACTTCCCTACTAAGGTAGCTGGGGGCTTCAAGGTCCATGGGGGAGGTCAGAGGTTCTCAAAGGCATCCGTCTGAAACACCAGGCCCTGGTGCTCTCGCTCTCTTCTTCTTACCCTCCGTGCCACCTGACACACTGTGCCCTGGTTTACTGGCTTTCATCCCTCCCAACCCCGCCTCCACACACACACACACCGAAATGTGACTTCAATGTGAATTCCATGGAGGCAGGGCTCCCTCTGTTTTGTTCCCTGCCGAATCCCCAGTGTCTGGCCCCAGGCCGAGACCCACAAAAATATGAGGAATGAATGAACAATTAAATGAATTTGCCGTGGGTTGCCCGCGTGGCCCAGTCAGCCAAGCGTCCGAGTCTTGATCTCAGCTCCGGTCTTGAGCTCGGGGTCATGAGTTCAAGAGCCCCACGCTGGGCAGGGAGCCCACTTAAAAAAACAAACAAATAAATAAATAATTCAAAATAGTAAATGAATGTGTTGTATTTGTATCTGGGAAGACAGAAAAGGAAATGCATTTGAGGAGAAAGAAAACCATCTCTCTTCCTTCCCCCACTACTCCTCCCCCTCCCCCCACACACTCAGCAGGTGATCAAGGCTGACCTGGGGGGTGTTTTGCTAGCAAATCAGTTTGACTCTCTTTTTTCTCCTCTGAGTCTCCTCAGCCTCCAGCTAGACCTAAAAGGGCAGGTGTGCAGCACACACACCTATGACTACTCGAGAGGCAGCAGGGATGTTGGGAAGAAGGCAAGAGGCAAGAGAATTACTCCACACCCTTGCGTTCCCCCCTCCCCTGCCACACACTGCTGACCCCTGGCTGAATTTCCTCCCTGAACTACAGTTGCCTATTTAGCCTGGGGGGCGTGGCGGAATGACAACTCTTTATCTCCCACTAGATGGACCAGGGAGGGTGGGGACAACTGTCCTCTGGATGTCCTATTTTCTTCTGGGATGGGGTCAGCCTTTAAAGGGCCCCCAGGGACCCACAGACTTACTACCTACCTAGCTCCGGACACTGACTATGTAGCAAGGCGAGAGAAGGAGGGCTTGTCGCCAGCCTTGGGTCTGTGTTCTCTGGAAACCAGCAATGTGCCCAACACATGGTTGGGGGTCAACAAATATTTTTGAATGAATGAATGAATGAATGTCACTCGGACTGACATGTTTTCCCCATCGGGTAGAGAAGTTTGGGGAAAAAGCTTTGACTCCCAGGCCTAACATGAGCCTTCATACTAACCGTGACCAAAGTGACCCAAAAACCGAGAAACCAGGAGACAGTCATCATTCATGCCTTCCGACAAGTTTCCCTGAGTGGACAGCAACTCTCTCAGGACAGAAATTACATGCCCATCTTACAAGAGGGATAGCTCTGAGGGTCACTGCCAAACTGGGGTGGTGGGGGGCAGGGATGAGAGGGAGCAGAGTACGAGCCCTCACTAAGGCCTCCCATTATTTCCTCTTTAAAAACACCAGGCGGAACAACGCTTCCCAGATCCCTGTTCCTGGGCCCATCAACCAGAAGGGTTGGGGGAGCAGGAACTTCATGCCCATGCCCTCTGGGGCCTTTCACGGACCTGCTCCCCAGCCCCCCAGGTCACATAGTCCAGCCCTGACCAGTCCTCCCGGCTTCTTCGTGTCCAGCCTGTCATCATTCAAGGAAATCTTGGCCTGTCCTTGGAGACGCCAAGCTCCTTAAGGCAGGTTCAGCATCCTGTCTGTGCCCGCTCAGAGTTCCACCCTAGCTGAGGGAGGGAGAGGGAGAGACTTTACAACCTCCTGCTCCTGGGGGAAGAATTTGGTGAGCGCTGAGCTTAGACCTTGGGCCCTGTCCAGGCTTTGCCTCCTAACCATCCTGCAGGCCTGGCAGTTAGGGGTCGCAATAGTTTTAACATGGTGAAAGACAGATAGCCTCTAATTTAGGGTCTAGAGCCCGTGGAACCAAGGCTGGACCAACCTGAGCTGAGGCCTGGCCCAGGGACTCTGGGACCAAAGGCAGAAAAAGCCACAGGTGCCACTGGAGGGAGGGGAATGCTGAGGGAGAGGAGAGGAACCACAGAAGGAAAGGAAAGTAGAGACAAAGGGGCGTCCCTGGCCCAGGACAGAGAGTGCAGGGGAGAGGCATGGAGGTAAACACAGCACCCTCCGCAGGCTTGGTGCTGGAGGCTTCTGGTTCAGGCTGCACATCTGCCCATTTACCTCCTTTCCTTCCAGCAAATGGCTGCATCTCTATCCTCAAAACCAAACGGCCCCGCCAACAAGCTCCCAGCCAGTTCCCCCGCCATATTGGTTTACTCTGCTTTCAGGGGACCTGTGGCCCCAACAGACGGAGCGCCTGCCTCCTGCTTCCCACATGGAATCTGTCTCTCAGCCAGCTGCTTGGGAGGCATTCGGGGAGAGGGATGCCCGCTTCCCATCCGGGCCCTGGGTTTTGTGATTTTCATCATTAACACATGGCAGCTTAAAAATCAGCTTGATGCCCAGAACTCACATCACGCTCAGAGCAGCTATTGCAATAAACACCTTGTGCTAGAGTCTTTGAGCCCCAGGGACCGAGGACCTGGTTTTGAGCAATGTCCCAGAGTGTCTGTGCTTGATAAATACTTGTGGGAATGAATGAATGAAGAATGAATGACAGAAATACTAATACTTGCAATACACTGGGTCTTATTTGGGCTGCTTTTCTGTGCTCCCTCAGCTCCCTGAAGGGTAGGCACTACCATAGTGCCCGTTTTACAGATGGGGAATTGAGTGGTTCAGTTAATGGCCCAAAGTCCCTCGAGCTCCAGGGGGCAGAGCTAGGCATTGAACTTATGCCCCTCGTTCTTGCGCTCTGACCTGCTCTTCCTGTGGAAAAGGTTCTGGGTGAGGTTTCCCAGTGCCTTAAGGGGCTCTGGGGATGTCCCCCATCCTGGATGTTTTATAACCAGCACCCGGACCCCTGTGGCTCCCGGTCCCAGGCTCCTTGTGTGCGCTGAAGGGTTGTTCTGTTCCTCTGGGCCAAAGGAAACAGTAAGTCCCCCACAGCTGAGCTTGAATCAGTTACATAAGCAGCTCTCAAAGCCCAGTGGCCAGCTTCGGTGGTTGGCGGGGGGTGTCCCACAGCAGCCCCAGGCCTGCCCTCGTGTCTGCCATGCATTTTACAGGACACCCCAACCCCTCGGCAACTTCCAGCCTAAGTCAGGCTCTGAGCGGGGCCCTGGGGCTGAGCAGAGGATGAGCTCCAAACCAGCATGCAGGACGGGGAAGGGCGGAGGTTGGGGGGGTATGCACAGCCGCAGAGAGTCACCAGGGCTCCAGAGAGAATGACCTCCTTGCCTGGCAGTGATTGGAGCCACCTTTGTGGCGTAAAGGAAGCTGTGTTTGATGACTCAGCGGCGGAACAACTTCGTTACTGTGTCGCTCACAGGCTGGGAACCATGGAGAGAGTACTGGTGAGAACATATTGAATTGCCTAGTGTCTTGTGAGTCTGTGCTCAGATAACCTTCCTGGAGTCCTTCTTTCCAAGGCAAGTATAAAGATAAAATTTATCTGAATGCTTCTTGGGCCTGAAAGTGACACCCCCAAGGGTTGTCAGGGTTTGGAGAGCCCTCATGGTGCACACCCCTACCCCCTTCACCATTGTCATCGCCCTCTCGAGGCCACGGGAGTCTCCTACTGCTCTGAGACTCTGACGCCCCTCTTGACATGGGGCAATGGAGGCTGCCTTTAGCCCACCCCGAGTCCCCTGAACCTCCCCCTGGGATTCCCCTGCACTCCAGCAAACAGTTCCTGAGCTCTGGGACTGCTTCTGGCCCAGGGTCTGCCCAGCAATGGCACGCCTTCTGTATGAACTGGACCCCCACCAGCAGCAACACATTCAGGACCCCATCAACCTCAGGACCAGGAGAGGAGGGAGGGCCTTCCCCCGGCTCCCCTCCACTACCCCTGGCCCCGCTAGGGCAAGGGGAAGGCAGGGGAGAATTTCTTCCATCTCCCTATTCCAAGAAACATCCTTTACTGTTAATTCCCTGTCTAGGACGCAAAAACAGCCCTGGAAGGTCAGCAGCTGGGTTGTCATCCCCACCTGATAACTGAGGCTCAGGTCATCACCAGGCTAGTGGCAGAGCTGAGAGCGGCCCTCGGGGCTCTAGGCCTCTCGTGGCCACCATCTCCCATCTGTCACTGATGCCCTAGGAGAGAAAAAGTGGCCACAGGACAGGATGATCCCTTGCCTAGCTGGACTGCGAGACGCTGGGTGCAAACCCTCTCAGAGAATGCTAGAAGAAAGCCCGGGAAAGGGGCATGCAGCCCGGCCTCCAGGGAGACGCTTATCTCGTTCATGTGTTGGCACGGGTGCTGACCAGCAGAACGAACTTCTGCAAGTCACATAACATTTACGTCCACACCCTAGAGCACACACGTGCACACAGCTGAGTGTGCGTACACAGACCCGCCCCCCACAAGCACCCCCCAAGTGCCCTGCGTGTGTGATTGAGAGAGTGGGTGGGCGCCTGAGTCTCTGGAGCTTGCTCAGAGCCCCCCGCTCTTGGCTCAGCGTCAGCTGCAGCCCTTATGCACAGGCAGCTGCCTCTGGAGAAGGATTTGAAGGCTCCCAGAAGCAGCCTACCCCTCAGAAACCTCCTTCCCCTCCCCCTAGCCTGCCAGGGGGCCTTCCCAAGCCCCTGCTGAGATGGAGGGTGGGAGGGGACCCCAGCCGCAGCCCCATGGTGGGCCAGGCGTTGTGCTGATTTACATACACCCGTGCACTGAATCCCCCACAACAAACTTGCAAGATAGCCATTATTTCCTAGTTCACCATCCTTTTGGTAGAGGTGAGAAAACCCACACTCAGGAAGGCAGACAGAGGGGTTCAGGTCCTCAATGGAAAGTGGCAGAGCCAGCATCAAAGCCCATGTGCCCCAGGTCTTCCCCAACACACTGAGGAAAAAGGCCAAGGGACCAGGTTCTTTGGGGACTCTGGCCTAGCTCAGAAGAGACAAGTCTCAGGAGGCCACATGTGGAAAGAGAGTGGAGCCCCCAAGTGGGACGGGGAGGGCCACCCTGAAGGAAGCTTCCAGATTTGCAACTCAGCAGCCACCACAGTCCTATAGCTCTTAAGAGCAGTAAAACCAAGAAGTGGCCAGAGCTGTTGCCTCGCCAGTTGTGCACACGCACACATGCATGCATGAGCAAATATATACCCTCACATGTGCCTGTGGCAAGAAAGACCCTGGGAAGAAGGAAATGTCTTCAGTTGGGGGCAGGGAGAGGATTCTGGTACCCTAACCTGGAAGATGCCTGTGGACAGAGACTGATAACTGAGAATGCCCCTACACCCCATTCCTCAACCTCCCCAGACACTTGTTGTCTATCCAGCAAACCCCAAGGCCACCCACCTCGGGCTGGACCCTGTCCCTGACTACATTTCATTTCACCACTCACTTCAGACATGGTTTAGCAGCATCTCAAGAGGACGCAGAGCTGGAATCTGAACGTGGGTCTATCTGACTCTACAAGTTTGGGTGCTCAGGGTGTTTTGGGCCTGGGGAGCTTTGGGGAATGGAAGGAAGGCATAAGATACTCTGGAGTCCAAGGTTCATTGGAAGAGGGAAGGAGCAAAGAGAGATGGAGGCCCTGACAGCCAGGAATCCCTCTTCAGAAAGAATTTTCTAACCAGGGCAGGGCTCAGAGATGGGCAAGGCCCATAGTGAGCCCCCTAGAGGGGCTGGTGTCCCTTCAGCCCAGGACTTGTCATCTGGGGAGGGCTGATTCCAGTACCCAGGACCACTGAGCAACTGGGCCTGGGACACCTGTATTGGTGGTGGTGGTGGGGGGGGTGATGCCAGATCAGATCAGAGGTCATATACTGGGGTCCTAAAGGCTGAATTTGTGTGAATTTGTGTGTTGTCTTTGGTCAACACAATGCTGGTCCACAAATGACATTTTGAAAGTCAAATTAGTTGCCAACATTTAAAAATCAGGAGGTTTCTGAGAATCTAACAATCTTACTGGGCACCAGTCTGTTGGAGGTGAGTAGCAGCCGTCCACTAGGGAGACCCTAGTACTGTTCTCTGCAGTTCCCAACCCTCCCTACTGCCTGCCCCGGCTTCCATGCTCATCCTGCCAATCCCTGTGGCTCTTTGAGTTTGCCGGGCCTTGACTGGATGGTGTACCTTCCAGCGTTTACACACCAGGTTCTCAGGCAAGTTATTTCCAACACCTCATCAATGGATCCACCTGTAGTAAGCTCCCACGTGTTGGAGATAACACCAAGTGGCACAACCGTGTATGCAAGTAACTTGCCCTCCCATGGGCAAACAAATAAATCAAACTAAATGAGAAGGCCCATCCCGACACTAAGACTCTGGGATTCTATGAACAGACAGAAGGTGGAAAAGAAGGAAAGTAAAGGTGGCAGGAGGATGTCCCTGGAGTGTTGGTGGTGAGAATAGGTGACAAATACAGCTGCCTTTTACTATCTCATAGTCTCTGTCATGGGTCCATTTGGTGGATATGAGTGCATCATTTAGCTAAACCACCCCAAAACTTATAGGCTTATAACAACAGCTATAAAGGGGTGCCTGGGTGGCTCAGCTGGTTAAGCATCTGCCTTCGGCTCAGGTCATGATCCTGGGGTCCTGAGATGGAGCCCCATGTCAGATTCCCTGAGGGAATCTGCTTCTCTCTCTCCCTCTGCCCTCTCCACCTGCAAGTGCACGCTCTCTCTCTTTCTCTCTCTCTCTCTCTGTCTCTCTCTCTCTCTCAAATAAGTAAATAAGCTTTAAAAAAAAAAAAGCCACTGATTTAGCTCAACATTAAGCAAGTTGGTAATTTAGGTTGGGCTTAGCTGGGAGGTTCTTCTGGCCTCAGCAGGCTGGAGGCTGATCTTGGCCAGGTTGTTCATGCAACAGAGATGGCTAAACTAGGATGGAGCATCTCACCCTTCTGAGGTTGGCACATGGTCGTTTAGGACAATGATGGGGACTGAGCCATGTGTCTCTCGTCATTCAGCAGACCTCCTGGGCAGGATTCCAAGAAAGTGAATGGAAGCATGCAAGCCTTCTGGACACCCAGGCCTGGAACATTTCCATAGTCATTTCTGCTATGTACTGTTGGCCAGAGCAGGTCACAAGGCTAGCCCAGATTCAAGTAGGGAGGAAACCAACTCCATGTCTGGTGGGGGAGCTACAAAGTCTCCCTGTGAAAAGTGCCAGTATTGGAAGACATGTATGATATAGCTATTTTCACCATTGATCTCTGCAAATAGAAAACACACAGAAGTGGCCTAAAAAAGATAGGCTTTTTTTTTTTCTCTCATATAAAGAAGTCCAGAAATTATAGGATGGCTCCTCAAAGAACTCAGTGATATAGACTTCCATCTTTCTGCTCTGCCACCTCAGTGCATCTTCTACTCTTAAGGTTACCTCATGTTCCAAAATGGCCACTGAAGCTCCAGCCATCAAGTCTTCATTCCAGGCCGGAAACAGAAAGAATTGGGGTGGAAAGGAGAGAGAATGCACTAAAGAGCATACCTTCCCACCCAACAACTTTTGTCCACATCTCCTCGGGGTCAATACTAACCGTAAGGGGGGAAAAGACATGAGGTCCATGATTTGGGAACTTTGCCACCTGGATAAAATCAGCTTTCTGTTAGGGAAAAAAAAAAAGATATGGAGAAGAAATACTAAGTCTGAAACTATCAGTATTTGCCAAAGGGAAGAGAAGTGGAAAGGAAGAGAGGAAAAGATGTGTTAAAAGGAGTTAGAGCCACAAACTTCCCCTTCCTGGCATTTTAGATAACTATCTGGAGGGCAATAAAGAAACTTTTTCAATGATTACACCTGTGAAATTATATTATCCATAGTAAAGTGTGTATTAAGATACTTGTGCATTTATTAAAGAACATAAACATCCATGTACCCAACAAGTAGGAAAAAATAATCAGTCACTACCCCATCAATAGAGAATACAGACCTGGGACCTGTCCTCAGATCATTCCTCCTGAAGAGGAGATACCCCAACATGTAAGTCTCCCCTCAGCAACCCCCATCCCTCCAGTGGAGAAACCCCAGCCCCAGGTGGGGCCTGACTCATGTCCAGGTAATATCTACAGGGAAAATCTGGTAGCAGTGCCCTGCCCTAGATGGGGTGGGGGAACTCCTCTCCACCACCAGGCCTCCAGACCTGCCAGGTTCCACTGCATCCCCATCTCTCACAAGACTTGCTGACCCCAGATGAGCCCTGTCAGGGCCCCAGAAAGGACAACAAATGTCAGGAAACACTACCGTCAGAAGGAGGTAATAAAACGTAAAATGCAGACAGGGCTGCTCAGGTCTGGTCCGGACACACGGGCCCCACCATGACTTCCCCCTTCTGAGCGATTTCCTCTGACCTCTGTGTCGCCATGACACCTCAGACAAGGGGCTGGACCCAGATCAGGGAACAGAAGGGCCTGGGAGCTGCGGCCTCAGTGTCAGCATCTGGGCAAGCAGACTGGAGCCAGAGCCAAGCCTTAGCTCCCTGGAGGGTGTTCTTCCCCCCAGCCCAGGGCAGAGTGAAGCTCGCTCCATTTTTCACCCAGCAGGGATTGACCGGACCCCTACTGGTACCCACTTCCTCTGCCAAACTCATGTGGCCACCTCTGGGCACAGTGCACTTAGCTGACATCGGGCTGGAAGGACCTGAGCCAGCAAAGGCCACCATGAATTCTATGGCATAGCCTAGCCCATGTGGAGTGACTACTGTGTCGGGACCCCCAGGCTCGCCTGGAAAGGTGTGCTGTGCTGGGCCTCGAAGGCCTGCCATCAAGCATGACCCTCACATGGGTCTCTTGCCAAGTATTTCATCTGCAGAAAGGGCTCGCAGTCGTGAAGGGGTGGGTGAGCGCGTGAGCGGATGGTTGAGAGCCGTACACCAGAAGAGCGCTGTTGATCTACTCCCCAGAGCTTGCCAGGTGGAGCCTGCGTGAGCAGCTCCGTGCACACAGGCTGGAGTACAGGAAGGAGAAGCCCAGCTATGCCCACCAGCCCTGGACGAGACAGTTCCACAAGCAAGAAGGCAAGTCCGTTAGAGATGAGAAGGCATCGTAACAGACCTTACTGCCGCTCACCGCTGGTCTGCCAAGCCTTGTTGCCGCACCCTCCCCAGTCTTGAACCCACATCCCACCACCCCACAAGCTGTCTTGTGTTCGTTCCTTCCCCAGGGGTGGGCCTAACTGCCACCCAGTAGTGATGGCACCTGACCCTTGCTGGTGATCAGTGCAGATATGGGCCCCCGAAACTGGAATAGAGGTTTCTAAGGGCTTCTGGACCCCGGTTCCTCTCTCAGAATTGACCCTCTGTCTCCCCTTCCGGCGGCTGTCCTAGAGAGGCACAGACCCAGGGCTGCCGCAGGTCTCACGCTCCCTGCCCAGAGAAGCTGCCAGTCCACAGAGGAGACAGGGCCAAGATTACCAGAGATAACATGCGCTAGCCTCCCCCAAAGACCCTACGCCCGCACCCTCAGATCTGTGAGACCCAGGGCACCCCACTGCTTAAGCCTGCTAATTTGGGGTTTCTGTACCTTGCAGCTGAAGACTTCCCTGTTGTCTGGCCTAATGGGGACTGTCACAGAAACAGAAATTTTCTGCCTGGAGGAAGGGACATTTACGCAGAGTTTTAAAAGCATGAGCGTGAATTTGCCAGAAGGATAAGGAAGGAAGAACATTTCAGGCAAAGGGAATGGCATGAAGAAGAACAGGAAAATTTAAAAAGCCTAACTTTCTCAGGCCGTGGGAAGGGAATGGTCTTCTGAGGTACAGAATTTTGACAGCGGAGTATCAGTGTCTGTCTGTGTTGGGACTCTACTATGGAATTAAGCTCATTTAATCCTCATGGTGACCTACCAGGACATACAAATTTGGTCCCCACTTGAGGATAATTATCAGCTTTTACCCCCTGAAGAGACTGAGGCACAGAGAGGGTGAGTAACATACCCAAGGTCCCACAGCTGCTGTTAGAGTTGGGATGTCCGGGCAAGCCCCTGGCGCCAGTGTCCAGACTCAAAACATTCTGCTCTGAATCCTGACCGTCACATCACCTGGGGCAAGTCATTTAACTCACCCAGTCTCTATCTTCTCAACTGTGAAATGGAGATATGAAGTTCTCCTGACAGACTAGAGACCTGAGCAATCGGATTGTATATCATCTGTGGGTTTAACTGGGATCCTCCAGCCTTTCTCCCTGAAGGAGGCAGTCTCAGAAAATGGGTGGTTACCCGGGTCCACAGGCCTGAGTCTGCATTCGCATTTGACCTGTTTCTTCCTAAGCAGCTTTGGGCAAGTATTTGACTTCACAGAACCTCAGTGTACTCGGCTGCAAAACGGAACTAATAGAGCAAATGGAAACCCCCTTGTAACTGACCAGGTGTCTGACTCCTAGGCGGTTCAGCAAGCCTGACCAGCTGCAGGTTGAGGAGGGCTGGGCATTTAGGAACAAAGAGTCTGTCCCAGGGGCTTTCAGGGTGGGAAGGAGGGGTGGGCAGAGGAAGCCATGCGAGCACGCACCCCAGGAGAGCGTGCAGTGAGAACCCTGGAATCTCCACAGGGCGGGGAGGGAGCAGATCCTGCAGAGGCACGTGGGAATGGGAGCACAGCAGGTCAGGGAGCAGCAGCTGCTCCAGCCAGGAGCAGCCAAGGAAGCAGGCAGAAGGCGGGGTCAGCCTCCTCAAATACCACAGAGAAAGCAACTGTGATAAGAACCCGCACGTGCCTGTCAGATCTGGCAATTACAAGGTCATCAGTGACCTTGGCAGTGGCCATGGGGGCAGTGGGAAGACAGGAGCTGGGTGTGGAGGGAGTGGAAGCTGGCAAGGAAGGAAAAGCCCTCCCAGGAGAGAAGATAACTGGTGACACCAAATAGCAGCGATAAGGCAGTGGGCTGCATGGGCCACCAAGTTCTCAGGCTTACTGGCCAGGAGGGGGTGGCCAGACCCCATCCCCATGGCAGTGAAAACATCCTAAACCCAGCAAAGGCAGTACAGGGATTTCTAAGGACACACAAGCTTTACTTGTCAAGTCACCAGGGAATCACCTCGAAGCACAATCTTCCAAGGACCTGCGGCATATCTTGCCCTAACTTTGGTGTAGACGCTTGGGAAGGTAGATGTAGCCATATCTCCCAGAAGTTTGCATGTACAGATGGAGGCAGCCCTAATGATACATGAAAAATTGTACTGTTTCAAAATCTAAACCTAGCTAGTAGTCATTTAGTGACTACAGAAAAGCAGACTCCCCTGCATCCTGCTAATGGTGAGCTGATGGGAAACACATAAAGGCAGAGGCTAGCTCTCCAGCCCCACCCCTCCCATTCAATTATTTGGATGGATGGGTGGATGGGCAGGTGGGCAGGTGGGCAGGTGGAGGGATGGATGGGTGGATGGATGGATGAGGGGATGGAAGGAAGGAAAGAAGGAAGGGATATATGGTTTGGGTACAATGCTAAGCGATCACCCAGATCACAGAAATATTTTGAAACAAACCAGAAGCACAGTATGTCTTCCTGTGAATAGAGAAAGTCAGCGAAATTCCTCCTACCCCTTCCTCTAATTTGACCATCACTATTTTGGTTACAAAACTCAAGTGTCTAAAAAAAATATTAAAAAAAATAAATTAATTAAAAAAGAAAAACAAAAACAAAACTCAAGTGTCCCTTCCAATCACAATCTGGGAATGAGATAATACTACTGCTACCCCTACCAATTTAATTTTACTTACTTACAGGTCCCCAGCTTAAAATAACAAGGTTAAATTACCCCTGTGCCTACACACTATTGGTCTGATTTAGAATGGGTGGAATGTGAAGACGTTACTTTTGCATCTAAAAGACTGGGTGTGGATAGCTACCTCCCCCCACCCATGGCACAGTGGCCCATTAGCCCTCTTGGAACACCTAGGACAGGGCCCAGCATACAGCAGTTGTTCAATAAATGCTAGTTCTTATTTTTCTTTTTAGTCAAAGTCATCACCCATTTCAGGGGGTCCTAACCAAGTGGTTTTCCCAGGACCAGCGTCTTGACAGGCTTTATGGGAGCCATGCTGACCAACCATGACAGCATCAGCTTCACCAAGGCCTCCAGCAAGCCTCCAGATTCTCACCATTCAGGAAGAGAGGTCAGTCCTCCCCTGAAGCTAGGCTGACCTGCTGCAGGCCAGGAGACAGGCCTCCCCCTCCGGGGCCCATGGCTGGGTATCCCTGCAACTAGAAGGACTAAAGCCAGTGCTGGTTCTCTTTTTACCCAGCTATGTGACCTTAGGCCAGTGACTTAACCTCTCAGAGGCCCATTCCTCTCACCTGTGAAAATGGGGACAATACTAGCCCATGGGCCCAAGGATGCTTGTGAGGATCACACAAAAAAATAAGTGTCAAGCATTTAGCTCTGTACCCATACGGCAAGAATTTAATAAATGGTAAAACAGTGATAATCATTTTTATTTTCTAAAATAATAACAGTCTTCCTTGGGTAGATCACTCAAAATTATACAGATGAAGTGGTCCTCACAGTCACGGTGAGACAGGGCAGAAGTTCTCATTCAGATTATATCCATAAGGAAATGCACTGATCAGAAAGGGTAAGAGACCGGCCTGAGGTCACACAGCAAAAAAGGCTGACGTTGGGAATATGCCTCCAACTCCTGCCCAGGCACCTTCCCAGGGCCCCTCCCGAAACCTAGTAAGACATCCTTTCTGACTGCCCAGGGCCCAGCCCTGCTCATCTTTGTCCTATCTTCCCCTCCCCCTTCTCCAGGCTAACATGATTTCATTCAGCCCCAAACGTGTGAGAAGCTTGGGCTGATGCATAATTCATGATGCCAATTTGCATTCTCTCCACCAGGCCTTCAGCCTCCTCCCCCACCGCCCCCAGCCCAGCCCAGCCGCTCCTCCCAGATCTAGCATCTGTGTTCCCAGTGACATTTTTCTAGCAGCAGTGGTCTGGAAGCCCCATTCCAGAGCTGGAAATGCTTCGTGAAATCACAAGGCAGTTCTTTCTCCTGTGGACCTTGGCAAAGCAATTCAGGGGCCTGTCCTTGGGGATCATGAGTCAGGCCTCCTTCTGGAACCTCTATTGGGCAGGTGAGGCAGGAGGGAAGTAGGAACAGAGCATTTCAAAGTAAGCCCCTGTGTGTGCATGGGGGGAGGGGTTCTTCTCATCTTCCCCCCACAGCAGGCACACACATTCCATTTTGGCCCACCCCCGAGGATGCTCAAGTCAGGTTCACTGACCCCCAGCCTCTGTCAGAGCTTGTCCTCAGATGAGATGAGTCTGGTTGAGTCCAAACTCCATGCTCCCTCTGAGGCCCTGATGTGGGGCCCCCAGGCCTCGGCAGAAGATCTGGCTGAGGCCTGGGGAGGATGAGGCCTTGACTCTGTGGCTAGGATGGGGATGGGGGAGAGTAGTGGAGGGCAGGTCAGACACCCCAAAGCTGCCTGATGGGAGATACAGGGAGGTCCAGTGCAGAGACCTGCAAGGCCAAACTCCCCCATCCAGACTCCTCCCCACCCAGGGACGAGGCCCCAGGCCTTCCTAGATGGGCCCCCCAGAACAGACAGACATCAGGACATAGTGGCACCCTCTGGAACATCAAGAAGGCCCGTAAAGGCCCATGTGGGCTTGCCCACCTCAAACAAGTGTCCTGGTGTGGCAGGCACTGGGGAGGGCCGATTGCCCAGTGTGGGGAGGGCCCTGTGGGGGCAAGAGGGCCTTCTTGGCCCAACATCTCCATCCCTGTTGTGGGACACAGTAGGCACTCGGCCTTACAAAATGCTTCTGGGGCCGCTGTCTGCTATGCGCCAGAGGTCCTGAGGAACAGCAGTCCTCGATGGCTAACCCTACTTTGCTCGTGGAAAAAACCAGTCCATCCAAAGTCCCCCAACTAAGGAAGGACAGCCTGGCCCTCTGTCCCTCCCCAGGGTCTCAGGGAAAGGAAGAAGGTTGGATTCACTGTTCCTAGCAGGGGAGAGCCCCTCCCACCAGCCCCGTGCCAAGGCCAGGCTCCGTCTGTCCAGACCCGGCTGCTCAGCGAGCGTGGGAGGGAAGAGATAGTTCACTTAACCTCATCGGGGGCCTTATCAGCTAGTAGACTCGATGAGGTCAGTGTGCGGCTCCTCGCCCTTCACCTCAGCCCTGCCCTCCCGGGCCCCTCTGTTGTGTCTCCCACGGGTGATAGACTCAACTGGCTATCGGCCATCTTTAGGCCAGGGCTGGGGAGCCCCAGATGAACTCACTCGCAGGCACCTCCAGCCTTGGGGAGTCACAGGAGGTGAGAAGGCGCTTTGAGGCTGGCCCAAGAGGCCAGTGCCCTTTCTAGAGACCGCCCTTCAGGGGGCTTGTTTCCCCCAACTTGACCCTGGTCCAAAGGACTTCCTTCCCTTGGTGCCAACAGGTAAAACGAGGCACAGGGATAGACGATGTCTCTTTGCAAGCGCCAAAAAAAACGGGCGCCCCAGCACACATTGTACGCTCCTGACCACCAGCCGTTCCCTTCATGACCTCATGGAGTCTTCACAATGACCACCCCCTGTGGTGGGCGCTGTTGTCCCCTTTCCACAGATGGAAAAACTGAGGCCAGGGAAGCTTGTTATCCTTAATCAAAAAGCTGGGTGAGTGGATGGTAGAGCTGGACATCCTGGCCCCGGCCGGCTCACCAGCCGAGTGACTTTGACCGAGTCGTCACAGCCAGCCGAGCCTCCGGGTGGCCGGGCAGTTCGGGCTGTGAACCTGAAGCCCAGTGCCTGGGGGCAAACCCCCAGCTGTGTGACCTGGCTGCATTCCAGTTTGTCCATCTGTGACACGGGGTCGTGACCATGACCGCCTCACAGGCTGTTAGGGGACAATGCGCGTCAGGTGCTCAGGGTGGGACAGCACGCAGAAAACGTTCAAAACACACCAGCTCCAGCTGTCACATTACTGTTACTGGCAAGAGGGACCGAGCCGAGTTTGAACATCTAAAACCTCATAGCTGAGTGGTTCTCAAACTTTGGAGCTTCAGCGTCAAGTGGAGGGCTGTGTCCATACCAGTCCCTGGATTCGGCCAGTCTGGGGTAGGAGCCTAAGGATTTGTGTTTGTAAAAGTTCCAGGTGAGGTTGAGGCTGCTGATCTGAGGGCCACACTCTGAGGACAGTGTGGAGCTGGGCATTTTAACAATTCACAACAAGCCTCATAGACAGGATGGAAAATCTAGCTGCTGGGCTCCGAGGGACAGTTTCGGGTAGGTCCCTGGAGGCCCAGAAGCAGGCGGGCCCAATTAAATCCATAATTGTGCTCTAATTGTTGAGCATTTAGTAGCCTTATCTCTCTAGACTGTAATTGTCCCCTGTCCCCAGTTGTCAGCTAGAGTAGTGCCAGGTGGCACTTTTGGGTGGTGTCTGCTCTTGGGCCAGAACCGTGGGTGGCAGGGGATAGCCAGTTGCCTTCCATCTCCCCTCCGCAGGCCCAGCCAGGCACACAGGTAGCCACCCAAAGGGAGCTGTTATTCTAATGATGGGCTGCCCCTGGCAGCTGCTTCTCCCAGTACCCACTGAATGATCCCATCAACTGGGAATAGATCCGGGCTATCTCCACAGTACGGAGGAAGCACGAAGGCCCAGAGAGGCCAAGAGATTCCCCTAAGGTCACACAGCCAAAAAGGGACCCACCTAGTCACAAGCCCATAGCTCTTTTCCAGGTACTCAGTCTTCCTTAGGATATCAGCTCCCATTTCTCAGGGCCTTCCCAGCCCAGGCTTCTGGATCCCCCTGCATGAACCCCCTTTTCTCCTTCACAACACTGACCATGGCTGGAATTAATTCACTCTGCTTCTGGGGCACCTGGGGGGCTCAGTCCGTTCAGCAGCCTACTCTTGATCTCAGCTCAGATCTCGAGCTCAAGGTTTGAGTTTGAGCCCCACACTGCGCTCCACGTTGGGTATGCAACCTCATTAAAAAAATAAAATAAAATCACGTTACTTCAGTTTGAGAGCTCATGCCTCTCTCCTGCTAGAGTGCCAGCCCAGCTCCATGAAGGCAGGATCCGTGTCTCTCACTCCTCACCAAGCCCCCAGAGCTTGGCACACTGCCTGGCAAGAAGCATTTATTTCATGACTGATCGCTGAATGAGGTGGTTCCACAGAGCTGCCTGGGACAAGTAGCAGGCCCTCTGGAGGTAGGGATTCTGAGCTCCTGCTTCCCCTCCTAGGGTGGGGCCCAGGAGCCCGGGGAAGCTGGCTCTCATTCTCAAGGACTTCCCGATCCGGCTAGCCCCAAAGTACTAAGGTCACACAGCCCTAGGGCCCCCAGCCCACTTGTAGCTAACTCTCATGCCTGGGCCCCATGGGGTGGAAAGATCTGAGTGGGATCTGCCCTGGCCTCTGGCATGGACCTCTGCTTGTCCAAGCACTTGGCACACAACAATGAAGGCGGGACATCTCACCATCTAGAATTGAATTTCTGCCACCCTCGTTCTCCACGCCTGTGAAAAGGAATGATGACCCATGGCTTAACCTGCCTTATGGCAATCTTGAGGCTGTAGACGATTCTGTACCCAAGGCTTGTAGGGGGACTGGTTGTCCTGCTTTGTCCAGGACTGAGGTGTTTCTTGGGGTGGGGGGTGGGCAGGACTTCCAGCACTAACTGAGGCAATCCCAGACAAAAAGGAGTGGTTGACCATAAGAAGTTGGACAAGCCCTTAACATGTGTGTTTGTAACTCTCGGGCTGAGGAGGAGAGCTTAAAGATTCTCCCCTAAGACAGCCCAACAAGTCAAGCCTGAAACTGCCAAAGATGCCGGTCGTCTTCCCTGCCTCCTGGGTCCGCTCACCTGCAGATGCCCCGGCACCTATTCTCCGTGGCTGCACACAGCTGGAGCGTGGGGAGCTCAGCAGGAAGAGAGAACCCTGCAGGGGTTCAGCAAACTGAGGGGCTAGGCAGGCTGCCCCTCTGCCTGACTCATGGCCTCACCTGCCCATCGATGCCCTTAAAGCCTTGTCCTCCAATAACCCTAATCAAGTTCAAATACACAATACCATTAAACCCAACTGCCAGCCATGGCAGAGCCAGTGCACAACAAGATAATAGAAGAAATTGCTCCCTCTTCTCAGAGGGCTTGGGAGAGGCGACAGGCACCCCAACAGATGGGACCCGCACCAAGCTTAGGATCTGCCTGGTGACCCTGAAGGGTCTTCGGATGGGTACACCCACGGATACTCAGGGTGTGGCTCTCCAAAGCCAAGCCAAGCCAGCCAGTTTGGCCAAACGGACAGGGCAGGGGGGACCAGAAGAAGAGGCGGCTCAGAGGATTCAGCTTTCCTGGGACTCTGGCATTCCTCGGGCCCGGGTCCAAACCCAGGCGGAGCCACCTGCCAGTCAGTGCTCCTGGGCAAGTAGCTTCACCTCTCTGAACCTGCTTCCTCATCTGCTCATCTTTCTCGAGCAGCCTTCCACATGCCTGGCACCCGGCTGGACGCTGTTGGTGAAGTACATCGCTTGATCCTCAGTGTGACTGTGCAAGGAAACCGTGGAGAGGTGAGGTGACAAACGAGGTGGAGGTCATGGGCTGGAAAGTCAGAGCCAAGGCGCAGAGGACTCGAGCGAGCACACGGGGTTTTGCACCAACCAGTAAAAGCACACGTTTCACTGGTGACCCAGGGCAGGAAAATCAATGCACATGGCTTTCTCTCCTCCCACCTTTTTATTTCTGAAACCCCAGGGCTGCACAAGCATCAGCCTACAGGAAGTACTGGGAAAAGGTTTCTGGAATGAATGAATGCACTGTTTCCCCCCAGTGAGTGTCCGTAGCAGATATGAACACACCAAGAAGAAAGAACTTTCTCATGGACAACTTGTTGTATCGAGGGGCAAAGGGAGGGTCTGGTTCTGCAGGCACTGGTGTCCAAGCGTCCAGCAGCTGCTCTCGGAGACTTCTGGAATGGCGTACAGCACCCACTGGAAGGTGGATTGATCCACGATGAGTTGATAGCATTCGGAACTTGAGGCTGCCTGCCCCAAACAGCTCCTTGCTCTAGCCCCCAGATGCCCCCACCCTCCCTGTTCACCCAGGACTCTGGCCTTTGCTTTGAATTGTTGGCCTTCCATCTGGCTATACAGCATCCCAGCCCCACCCCCGGCTTGCTGCCCACTTCCCTTTTGGATTAGTGTTATGTCCTGGTTGGGCAGAGCAGCCATGAGCCCAGCCTCCCATCTCTACAAACCAGCTCCTGGGTGATGTTCCTAGAGCAGAAGCCACACCTGGGGTAGGCTCCGTGGCTCCTGGGTTTGGTGGGAAACTTAGGGTGGGGGGGCCTTCCCAAAACATGCGTGTCTTCTGGAACACCTTGAAGCAGATCTGCCTGTGGTAGGATTGGCAGTCAAGCTGCCGGCCTGGGATGTGTGTGTACTTACTCACCAACCAGACTGAAAAAGAGGAGGATCGGTGGCCAGTGCAGAGCCCTGGGACTTGTTCTCTGGGTCTGGACCAAAAGACACTCTTGGGTCCAAGGCACTCAGTCGGGGACAGTAGGAGAGTGGGAGCTGAAAGTGACAGAAGTTAAGAGGTCTAGGTCATCTGCCTCCTTGGGGATGTAGAGGCCAGTTGTCTCCCAGATTTACAGCCCCTCCTGCCAGCTTTCCCCTCTAAACCCACGTAGTTCTCCAAACTGTCAGCCTTCTGCAGGCCACCTCTGTCCACCTCAAACTGCTTTCTCCGTGCCCTGCCCCAGCCTGAAAAGCTGCCCACAATGGTTTTCTGTTGCTTTCCACATTAAATCCGGAGCCTACAAGAGAGGGTAATTGTGTGACCTTGGGCAAGTTGCTTAACCTCTCTGAGCCTTGCTTTTCTCAAACGTCAGCAGTGGTGAGTACGCTTGAGACCGCGTGTGTTTAAGGGCGGATATCCTTTCCTGCCCTTCCCTCCCTTTCTCCCTGGCTGGGCATTGAAGGCTGACATCAACCTCCAGCTCTACCTCTAACTTCTTCCCAATGTGGAGCCTTGGCTCATGCTCAGCCAGTTCCCTGACTATTCCCCACTTACGCCAAACCTCACCCACCGCCAGGCCTCGACCCTTATGGAGCCCTTCTCCTATCCCTCCTGTTCCCCACACCCTACCCATCATGCCAGGCCCCTAAGCTAGTCCCAGCCTGACCCTGGGAGCCACCCCTGCCACCGCTGGTCCTCCTGGTCCTCCATCCCCCTCTGACCCTTGCTGCCAGGATGGTCACAGCCCTGTCTGACCATTGCTTAGAGCAGCACACAGGAGTCTGTGATGTTTTCTCCAGGACCCCTCTTGGCAAGACGGCTGCCAGAAGGTGGGGAAGTATTTTCGGCTTCTCCCACAGAAGCCCTGGGCTATACACTCAGCAGGCACGTTGCAGGCCTGACCTACCTCAGCCCCAACCACCACCCACGTCAAAGCGCCCTCCCAGACCAAGGGCCCCATCATCATCAAGAAAATGATCATGTGTTGCCAGCCCACCATGAGTCAGGCATTTTACAAATACAGACTTGCTTAATCCTCACAGCTCTGCATGTAAGTACTTATTAGCCCATTTTACAGACAAGGAAACTAAGGCTCAGAGAGCTTGGGTAAGAGGCAAGAGTCCTCAGCTGAACTACAGCACGGTCGCAGGCAGACTCGGGTCTACCTGCCTCTGCTGTTTCCACTGCACGAAACAGTGCCCTACAGCGCACCTGCCAGGCTGGTCCTTGGGGGCGCGGACAGGGGTCCCCCAAGGGGAGATAAAGGAACGGGTTCTTGGCTGGACTGAGGCTCTTCCGGTCTTGGGACTCTCGCCATGGAGCTTCGCAGCTCTGCCTGTAGACGGAGTGAGGCCAGGCATGCTAAGCCAGGCAAGAGACCCAGGGGGGCAAGGCCCAGAGGAGAGTGCAGGGTGGAGGCAGCCCACGGGCCATGGTGGGTAAAGTGAGAGAGACACAGAGGTTGCCCAGATGCCACCTGGAAAGCAAAGGGAACCACTAGTGCCAAGATGCTGAGTCTGGAGGCCACCAGGCATGTTCTGGGGTTGAAAGGAAGAGTGTGCATGTGGCAGGCAGCAGGGTCGGAGTGGCAGGGGGATGCCCGAACATGGAGAGCGGGCAGAGGCGAGCCCGATGGTAGCAGCCCGGCTGGGAACCTTTGGAGGCTGTGTGCTGAGTCTTCACCCTTCATTTCACAAGCTCTGTCTGTTCACAGGGATGCAGACTGGTGCAGAGGACCAGAGAGCAAGGGAGCCCCGCTAGGAGATGTAGGGGAAGTGGTGACAGTGGCCTGTAGTGAGGCTCCGCCTGGGGACAGGAAGAAGCAGACAAGCACAGACAAGATCATTCCAGAATTAGAATTCTTGGTCCTTGTTGGTGGCCTGGGTGTGGGGCAGGTGGCAAAGGGAGTCAGGTTTGTGCCAGATTTCCAGCACAAGTGACTGGTATCTATTGAGAAGACTGGGGGAAAGGGACAATTGAGAAATCTGGTTGGCCCTGTTGCATTTGGGGTGTCCGGGAGACACCCGAGTGGTGACGTCAAGCTGGCAAATGAGGAGAGGCTGGGGTGCACCCCAATGGGCCAGGAGGGCTGACCTTGGGTGTCCTAACAGCGAGAACAGGGCCAAGGTCCAGGCCCTGCCAGAGGGTGCGAGGGTGAGGAGTAAGCTACGAAGGAGGGGAATGGAGCAAGTTGGGGACAAAGAAAGCGGCCACCAGACCTGGCAGCCTTGCAGTGGTGGAAAGCCTGCCCTGAGCAGATGAAGACAGAAAGTGGCCTGAAAGTCAGGCTGGAGAGGACACAAACCCGTCTGGGGCAGCTCATACTGGATGGATGTGGAGGACGAGGAGGACAAACTGTGGTTAGAGGTTGCTAGGTCCTGTCCCAGGATGGTGGGCCAGGGGACAGAGGTCATAGAGTCCAAAGTCCTCAAGAAGTCAGGGGGGCTGGGGCACAGGCCCGAGAGGAAGTGTTGGCCTGTGGGAGGAGGGCCCTTCCCCATTTGTACCAGGAGATGTGAAGATGGAAGTGAGTGAATTGGGGTTTGAGAAAAAAGAAGTGGGAGGACCCTTGTGCAGTGGCTCCTGTTTTCTTGCACTGAGGTGTGGAGAGGGCATTACATGGGGTGAAGGCTCCCTGGAGGCGGAGGGCATGTGAGGAGTAAGCCTCTGCATGGGGCTGAGGGAAACCCTCCCAGGACCAAACCTTTGTGCGGTGTGCAAGGGGGTGGGGTGGGACACCCTGTGGGACCTGCCCTCCCCCCTCACACCTCTGCTCCAAGCAGGGTTAGGACCAGACTTCCTTGGGTCATGTCCAGGGAGCACTGGGGAATTGAATCACTGAGTGAAGACAGCAGGAAGGAAAAGAAACACACTTACCAGGTACCTAGAGAGGACACAAACAAATCCTCTTTTGGGGGACATTCTATGCCCCCATTTTACAGTCAAGGGGACTGAGGCTCAGGGAACCTGCATCACCATTGTGGTTCAAAGTTCAGGCTCTGGGGCCAGTGGACTTGGCCCCAGGCTAAATTCTGGCCCCAATCAACAGTGCTTTGGGGCAAGTGGCTTCACCAGCCACACCTGCCTTAATTTCCTTTCCTGTAAAGTAAAAATAACCATCCCTCCCTGCTCAGGTTTGCCTTTCGTAGGGCTGTGGAGAAGCTCCAGGCCTGGTGCTGTGCTCACAGTCAGTGCCCATCATCCAGCGGGGATGGGGGGTGGGGGAGGGGGACTTACCAGGGGAGAGGGGTGCAGGAAGTACCAAATGCTTGAGGCAGCTCCACACTCAGCGGAGCCCAGCCTGACATGTTGTCCTCCTTCTGGGCTAAAAGTTTCATCCACCTGTAGGGTAAGTCTTTCCAAGACACCATTTCTTTGAGCTGGTTATTTTTAAGCCAGCAAAGCCAGGCAGGAGGGGTGTGGGGGCTAGAGGGAGAAAGGCAGAGGCCAGGGGCCCTGGAAGAGACAGGAGAAAGGGAGGGAGCCCCCAGCTGGGTGATAGAGCAGAGGGACGGAGAGACAGGGCAGCCACAGCGGGCAGAGGGGAGATTAGAGCCCAGAGCAGGATGGAATTCCAAGGTCACCTGGGTTGGGCTGGCTGGGGCCACCAAGACTGCCTGAGATCCAGATCATGACCTGGCCTTGTGGGCTGAGTCACCTATGTGGTAGGGCTGGGAGGAAGGGCCCAAGAAAGCCCCTCACCCCTCACCCCTAACCCCTCAGGAAAGCCACTCCTCTGTGGTCCTACCCAGCTGTCCCAGAGCCTCATTTCCATATTAGTGCTTAAGCCCCTTACCGATGGAGCCTGGCTCCTAACTCATGTTTGGCCCCAAAGCCCAGGGCTCAGCCAGGGTTCTGTCACCCCCTACCAGCCAAAGCTCTCCTACCTTAAATGTGCACCTTTAAGGGGCACCTGAGTGGTTCAGTCTTTAAGCATCTGCCTTCGGCTCAGGTCATGATCCCAGGGTCCCAGGATTGAGCCCCACATCAGGCTGCTCTCTGGGAAGACTGCTGCGCCCTTTCCCATTTCCCTTGCTTGTGTTCCCTCTCTCTCTGTCTCTGCCAAATAAATAAAATCTTAAAAATAAAAATGTTCACCTTTAAGACGCACCCCAGGGGCTGAGTGATTCTGGCTTATCAGCCCTGGTAGGAGACTGGAGCTCAGACATCCCTCCCCAGCCAGGCGGGAGTGCAGGGTAGGGTGTGGAGGGAATTGTGGCTGATTGGGGGATGGGCCAGTGGGCGGAGGCATCACTGCAAGAGATCAGGGGCTCACAGAAGAGGCTCCAACGCCCACCCAGTCTGAAGGACTCATTTCTCAGGTATTACACACTGAAGCTAACCAAGGTGGGGCCGGGCTGGAGGTTGGGGTCTTGTCAGAGACACCACATAAGAAAGGCTAGACACAGATAGGGATGTGGGGTGTCTGGGCACCTGGTCCGCTGGGCCTGCTGAGCTGCTTCAGCCCTTCTCTGTGGGCTGCAGGAAGGATCTGGGTTGCACTGTGTCCTGGCAAGCAGGGGTGAGAACCAGCACCGGGCCTGTTCAAAGTCACACGGCAATAGGAAAAGTAGCAGGGCTTTAGGGTCCCTGGGCAGAAGGCCAGGGCCGGCTATTTATCATTCCATACCACCTTTCCAAACATCCCAGACGCTACCAGGAAGAGCTCAAGGGCACACATTCGGAAGAAGAGAGCATTCGCTTAGGGGACGCCCAGAAGGAGGCAATGAAGCTGGTCTAGGGTGTGGGTCCATGGCAAGTCAGGAAAGCCCTTGGCCCAGGCCCTGTTCAGACAGACTCACAAGCTGGTCCTCTGACCCTGTGGGTCTGGCAGGATGGCAGGAGGGCAGGGGAGCAGCTGCCAAGACCTGGGGCAAAGGAGAGTTCCAGCCTGCCCTGGCCAGCCCCCAGCAGCTTTGGAGAGCAAGAAGCCCCCAGCCTGCAAGACACAACAGCGATAAGGGGCTATCTGGGGCAGCCGGTGGGGCACGGGAGGGCAGTCAGCCCGCAGCCTCCACAATCTCCCGGCAGCCCCATCTCACCAGCCCCCCAAGAGGCCCGAGGAGTTGGGGGAACATGTCTCTTTGGAAAGGCCGATTCAGGGAGGAAGCAATCTAGCCATTCCTTCTAGAAGAAGGTGCCCCCCAAAATTGTGGTGGGAACACCAGTATCCCAGATTTGCACACTGTCCCAAATTCTGGGCTTGCCACCCTGAGTTCCTGGACATAGTGGGCATCAGGGAGCAGCTGTGTCTCAGAGGAAGAGCTCCCCAGCCAAGGAGATGCTTCCTGATGTACAGGGCCGTTAGCCCCAAGTCCATCCTCAGCCTCAGAAATGTTCAAGGTGGGGTGCCTGGGTGGCTCAGTTGATTAAGTATCTGCCTTGGTTCACGTCATAATCCTGGGGTCCTGGGATCGAGTCCCACATGGGTGCTCCATGCTCGGCACAGAGCCTGCTTCTTCCTCTGCCTGCTGTTCCCCCTTCTTGTGTTCTCTCCCTCTCTCTGTCAAATAAATAAATAAAATCTTAAAAAAAAAAAAAAAGAAAGAAACGTTCAAGGTGGGGTGTGTGGAGGGGGTGCTGTAGTTGTCCCTCAAGATGTCTCATCACTCATAGGGAGGACCTAGATCTGCCCCTGTAGAGCCCTAGGGCCTCCCAGTCCCAGGGGTCCAAGCTCCACTCTGCCAAGCCCGATGATCGTGGGCATGTCACTTGGACCTCCTGTGCCTCGGACAAGAATGACCCCTTTACAGGGTCTCTGTAGAGGGGAGGTTCAAATGTTCCATGGGATAGCTGCCTTCTAATGTCAGTGGCAGTTCTCTTCCCCCACTGTCAGGTCTCCCCACGCAGCCTTATTTTTGGCCACCTCCCTTACTGGCACTTTTCTGCTAGGAACAAGTTGGTGCTGAGGCCCTAGGATCTTGGTGGACCCCCAGATAAGGCACACCTTCAGAAACGTCAAAGTCCCCACAGAGAAGAATCACTTCCCCTTCCAGCCTTCCAGGACCCGTTGAGGAGGGCGGGTGTTACATAGAGGGACCGCCGCCTCCTCCAGTCCCATCTGGGGTCCCTTGCCACCTTTGCTAAAGGCCCCTCTCCCACTCCCTTTCACACAGGTCACCTACAAGAATCATGGAGGCCAGGAGCTCAGATGTCGGTGCCTACTGTGTGAGCTTAGGCAATCTGCTTTATCTCCTTGTGCTTCTGTTTTCTCATCTGTAAATGGGGCGACAGAGGGCCTGCCACATGGTATTGCCCCAAAGTCCATTTAAAGGGCTCAGAGTGGAGACCTACCTTGGTGAGCCCTACAGGTACTGGCTCTTGACAATTCTTAATTATCACTGTCATCTCCTCTGAGCCTTTGCCTCTGCTGTTCTCTCTAGGATGTTCTCTCTAGGATGTTCTCTCTCTCTCCCTTCACCTGAGTAACTCCTGCCCAGCCTGCAGGACCTGGCCTAGGCATTGCTCCCCCAGAAATCCACATCGTACAACATGCCCATTGATCCCAACCCTACGTGACTCCCCACTTCCACCCTCTGGGCAACCCGAATTTTTTCCCCACATAAAAAGAAATGTCTGTGTCCACACAGGCAGCCAGGCCAGGGCTTCCTTTCACTCTGGGATCCTCCCTAGCACAGGCTTAGCAGAGCCTAGTGTCCAGGAAAACGTTCTCATGCTCAGAGCCTAACCATGGAAGTCATGAACGTTTCATTGTAGCAGCTCTGCCTGTCAGACCCTGGAAATCTTTCCTTTATCTTAAAAAAAAAAAAGTTCCTTTTTGCATTGTAATTACTTTTGTTGTAAGTCAGTTCGGGAAAACCTTATTCTTGTGAAACAACAACAAGAAAACAAAAGAAATCAAGCCCTCCGAGGGCCAGAATGCTCTCCCTCCCCAGACCCAACCACAGGCAAGGGAGAGCGAGCCATACGGATGTCTTTGGTTTTTTTCATATACATGAGTCTGGTCTGTAGGAAACATATAGAAGTCTCTGTGTGTGCTATGTACTCAGTCAAAGGACACCCTTCCACTCCTTGCTCTTTTTCCACAAGAATCTAACTTTGACCTCTCCCTGTGTTGACACCTGGTTAGAAATCTTTTTGCCTCCTTACTCTTTCCCCAGCCATTGACCCTTTGGATAACACACCTGATCCCTGCACTCTGGTAGCTTCTCCCAGCCTGGGACTGGAGTTGAGTCCAGGGGACTGTCACAAGGCCATCATTTCCCAAGGTGAGATATGGGGGTCGTTGGACCAGGGAGATGCCATAAGGAAAACACCCAATCTCCTTCTCAAATTGAATGGGGGAAAACGTAGTATGTTAGCCCTCTCTTAAAAACTCCCAGGGAGTTTCATAACATAACATAACATAACATAACATAACATAACAATAGCGGCCCTGAGAAGAAGCTTATTGACTTTCCTTAACCCAGGATGACCCAAGCTTGGGAGATCATGGAAGACTCAGGATACTTAAATCACACCAGGTGAAATGCCAGGGAGAGTTCTTTCCAGGTTGATACTGTGGTGGTACGTTCTGATTTTTTTTTAATTTATTTATTTGAGAGAGAGAAAGAGACAGCATGAGCAGTGCGAAGTATCAGAGGGAAAGGGAGAAGGAAGCTCCCCACTGAGCAGAGAGCCCCATGCAGGGCTCAATCCCAGGACCCTGGGATCATGACCTGAGCCCAAAGCAGATGCTTAACCCACTGAGCCACCCAGGCAACTCTGAACATTGATTTTTTTTTTTTTAAAGAAGTCACCATCTTGAAATCGACTTCCCCACACTCCACGTAAAAAAAGAAAAAAAAAAAAAAAGGCAAATAAGAGCCTCCTGGCAACCCCTTGGGGGGTCCTCCTGGTTGCTGTGTATCTCCTGATTTGTGTCAAATCCCTGGCCTAGCCTGAGTCCTGGAATTTGACAGAGCTTGACTTCCTCCCCATGGAGTTTCTGGGATTATTTCCCTTTTATGAACCTGGAACTTTGGCCTGTCTCCACTCACCTGGCAACTCTCCTGCTCTCAAAAAGTCCTCAGAGCTTCTCCGTCATGGCTCTGCAGCTTCCTTGGCCAGGCTTGCCCACCCAGAGAAGAGGCTATTTGCCAGAGTGGGGCTGACACCTGCTTTGCGTCACAGGTAGGTTGCTGTCAGGATTTGCCCACAAGAGTGTCACTCCTGACCTGCTGATCTCGGGAATTTCGTCCTGCTCCACACACAGGGACCCTCTGAAAGAAAAGCCCTGGTGGCCCCCCCAGAGCCACATGGAGCCTACCCTCTTGCTAGACTTCGTGGTGGCCTTGACCTTGCAGACCCTACTTGAACTATTTCTTTGTTTGGTCTCAGGACTCTGCTTGCTCCAGGCACAATGACATGTCCTCATGACCAGAAGCCCTGCCCGGGGACACCAGGGGAAGTGAAGAGGAAGCTACTGCCCTCAAGGGCATGGCTGGAGTAAAATGTTGAACCAAGAGGGGCACTCTGAGGTTGGAGAAGAAACAGATTCTAGGAGAATTCTGTGCTGACAGAAGACAGCACAGGAGTCAAGGAGTTGGGAAGGCATCAGTACAAGTCAGCAATGAAAGGCAAGGAAATGGGATGAGATGGAGTGTGGGCTCAGGTAGATGCTCTTTCTGTGCAAAAGCAGACACACTGAAGGTTCTAGCCAAGACACTTATGAAAAGAGAGAAAGAGAGGAAGGAAGGAATGAAGGAAGGGAGGGAAGGGAGGAAGAAAGGAAGGAAGGGCATCCAGATTGGAAAGGAAGAAGTAAAGCTACCTTTATTGGTAGATGACATGATCTTGTATACAGAAGATCCTCAGGGAACCATTGTAAAACTATTATAATAAATGAGTTCAGAAGTGCCTAAGTGGCACAGAGGGTTAAGCCTCTGCCTTCGGCTCAGGTCATGATCTCAGGATCCTGGGATGGAGCCCCACATCGGGCTCTCTGCTCAGCAGGGAGTCTGCTTCCCACCCCCCCACAACTGTCTCTCTGTCTACTTGTGATCTCTCTCTATGTCAAATAAATAAATAAAATCTATAATAAATGAGTTTAGCATAGTTGCCAGAAACAAGATTAAAACACAAAAATCAATTCTATTTCTAAATACTTGTAATGAATAATCCAAAAATGAAATTAAGAAAAATAATTCCATTTATAGTAGTATTAAAAATAAAATTTTTGTGAATAAATTTAATAAAAGAAGTACAAAAATTATACTCTGAAACCTACAAAAAAAATGTTGAAAGAAATAAAAGGAGATCTAAACAAAGAGAAAAACGTTTCATGTTCACGGACCACAGGACTTAATATTGTTAAGATGGTAACGCTCCCCAGGTTGACCTACAGATTCAAAACAAGCCTCATCAAAATTCCAGAAAGCTCCTTTGCAGAAATCACAGGCTGATCCTTAAATTTATATGGATATTTGAGAGACCCAGAATAACCAAAAGAGGCATCACATTTCCTGATTTCAAAACTTACTCCAAAGCTGCAACAAACATGACAGTTTGTCACTGGCACAGCAGTAGACATATAGAACAAAGGAATGGAGTTGACAATCCAAAAATACATTCTCACATTTCTGGCCAACTGAGTTTCAAAAAGGACGCTAAGACAGTTAAATGGAGGAAAGGATAGTCTTTTAGCAAATGGTGCTCGGATAACTGGCTATCTGCATGCAAAAGAATGAAGCTGGACCCTTACCTCACACTGTATAGAAATATTTCATCCAAAGACCTAAATGTAAGCAATAACACTATAAAACGTTTATAAGAAAAACGGGATGACGTCTTCATAACCTTGGATTAGACAATGGATTCTTACATAGGACACCAAAAGCACAAGCAATAAGAGAAAACATAGATACTCTGGGCTTTATCAATATTTTAAAAATTTCATGTTTTCAAAAACACCATCAAGAAAGTGGGGTGAATACACAGGATGGGAGAAAATATTTGCAAATCACATGTCCTGTAAGGAATCCGTGCCCACAATACATAACGAACTCTTACACCTTGATAATAAAAGACAAATCATCCAATTTTAAAAAGGGCAACAGATTTGAATAGATATTTCTCCAAAGAAGATATGTAAAGAGACAAAAAGATGCTGGTCTTCACAAGCCATCAGAGGAAAGAAAATCGAAGCCACAGCAAGACTGCTCTTCGGTCCCATTAAGATAACGGTAATCACAAGCATTAGCAAGGACGTGGAGGAGTTGGCACGCTCATACACCTCTGGTAGGTGTGTAAAATGGTATGACCACTTTGAGAGTCAGTCTGGCGGTTCCTCACAAGATTGGGGGTTACGTTGTGTCCCAGCAATCCCATGCCTTGGTATATTCTCAAGAGAACTGAAAACATGTGTCCTCATAAAAACAGACACAGACATTTACAGCAGCCTTCGTCACGATGGCCAAAAAGCGGAAAGCTCCCGAATGTCTGTCGGTCGACGAACAGATAAAGAGAACGTGGTATATCCATGCGATGGCATCCAATTCAGCCATCAAGTGTGGAAGAGCT
Source organism: Neogale vison (assembly GCF_020171115.1). Classification (NCBI taxonomy): domain Eukaryota; kingdom Metazoa; phylum Chordata; class Mammalia; order Carnivora; family Mustelidae; genus Neogale; species Neogale vison. The sequence continues at coordinate 104,712,873 of NC_058093.1, read as the reverse complement.
GATACTATGACAGGGACGGATCTGGAGAACACGCTGCCTGGAAGAGGCCATGATTTCATGTACGCCAACTGTCCGTAATAGGTCAACCTAAAGAGGCTGAGAGGAGGTTAGGGACTGCCTAGGGCTGGGGGTGGGGGTAGAGGAAAAAGGGGAATGACTGCTAATGGCTGTGGGGTGAGGTTTGGGAGGTGACGAGAATGTTCTACAATGGGTTGCGCTAACGATTGTGCAACTCCGTGACTGTACAGAAAACCATTGAATTGTGTACTTTAAATAGGTGAATTGGATGAGATGTGCATTTTATCTCAATCCTACTCTTAGAATTGGAAAAAAAAAAACAAAAGCAGCTCTGGACTCATAAAGGCCTGGCCTTAGGTTTGGGGGGCGTGGGAACGAACCCTCCTCGGTTATACTGTCTCCTTTCTGGTTCCTTTCCATTGACCTGACTCTTGCCTGAGAATTCCTCCCTGGGCCCTTCCCACCTTCTTCTTCTTCTCGTCCAGTCACCCCAGATAACCTCACCTTCTCCTTGCTTCCTTTCTCAACTCAGTGCCCTTGACGGGAGGAGCACTCTTGAGACATCCCCTCCCTCCGTCTGGGAGCTGTCACCCACGCTGCTGGGGGCTTGACTCGTGTTCTCTCCTGATCATAACGACAGTGACAGTGATGATGGTGCTGATAACAGCTATCGGGCTACTATTATTGCCAAACCCTGTATCCCCCAGGCACCCCATGCCCACAAGGCTGGCCCATTCAGGCCCTCCATGCTTCCCGGGCTCTTGGAGCCGGCTCCCAATGGCAGAAATGACTCAGGCCCACCCACTGAGGCCCAGCTCTGTTCCGGGAACAGCATTTTAAATGAAGTGACTCAGGGCTCAGATGAGTAAGGCAGACATTCAGTCCAACAGACAGACAGACAAACGGAACATGGCAGTCAGTGTGCGAGACGTGCAGGCCCTAGGCGCCTCGGGGCCTCTGTAGGACCTGTCTGAGCTCATGTGCTCAGGAATCAGGTTCAGAAGATGGGCCCTGCTCCTGCCTCTGGGGGCCCAGAAATGCCCCCAGGGCTGCTCCCCAATCCCAGCCGCGGAGGAGCCCCCAGCCGACCCACCTGCTGACAGGATCACGTATTTTCTGTGCCAAGTGCAGCCCTTCCCCAGGGCTCTGTGATCTAGTTTTTCTTTTCCTTCCTTAGAAATAGCTCATCGCAAGTTTACCCACAAGCCCTTCTGAGGGCAGGGGGCCCCCCATCCCCCGGAGGAGAGGCTCACCGATGAGGAATTTCTGAGGGCACAGCCGGCCTTGTAGTGATATTCAAGTAACTTTTTTCTTGAGTGACAAGGAAGGAAGATGAGAGAAAGGGAGGGAGGGAGAGAGAAAGGGAGCGATTCTAGGATCCCCTGGTTCATTCAAGTATCCTTGAATTGACAGACTGGCTTTACTCTCGTTGGTCTTCCAGTCGCTGTGTGACCTTGGGGAAGTCGTAGAGTGTCTCTGGGCCTCCTTCCACCAGCAGTCAGCCAGGAGGTAATAAGATTAGGCCACTGCCTACCTGCTGAGACAGCTGGCATGTGATTCCAGGCATGGGGACTTTGCCAGGACTTCGCCAGGACTTCTCAGTGCTCAGCCTGGCTTGGGTGGATCTTGTCGTCTCCACAGCTCATCTCCCTTCCCCCCACACCCCTCACCACATTAGCACCTACCCAGGTCCTTGCTGCATAGTTGGGCTGCATGGAACGTGCTATGCAGAGTTCAGAAGGCAGGTCAGCAGCTCTGGATAGAGACAGAATTAAGCCCCCTGGGAGAATGGTTTGGAGAACCCACGCCCTCTTATGGAATTAGGACATTCAGGGAAACATGGCTAGATGACCCTCCTTGCCCTTCACACCCCCTACCCTCCTGCCAAAGCACACACACAGTTTCTGCCCATTCTTGACTTGACTGACTTGTAGCTCCCCATCACTGCATTCCCACCGAGTCCCAGACTTCTGGTGGGAAGACTTTGGCCCCTTGACCATCGCTGGTCATGGGAAATTCAACAGCTCACCATTCTGGGAGTCTGGAAACTGTCCTGACACCTGAGGGCGGTGGGGGAAGGGGGGTGCTCCTCCGGGAAAGAATCTCAAAAGCTCTCCCCTACCTGCCACTGGTTGACATCTCCCCCTTCAAACACCCCCGCCCTACGGCTGCCCTGTCCCACGCAACAGCCCCCACAAGCCAGCACCCGCCTGCGTGCATGCATGCCCACACACAGACACACACGCACACGCCAGCCTGGTTCTCAGCCCCACAGGTGCTCCAGAATTCTGGCCAAGGGAAACTTCTAGCCTCCTTCACAGGAAACCAGGCCATGGACAGCAGAAATGGAAGTGCCGCTTCATGAGTATGCTTGGTGACCTGACAGAAACTACCAGCCGTCTCCCAGCCCCTGGGACAGGAGACCCCCCCCACCCCAGGCCCAAAGATAAAACACCTCTGTTTGTTCTGGAGCATGGCTGTAGGGCGACCTCGCAGAGGAAGAAGACAGGACCCGAAGGGTAGGTCCCACAGGGCGACCACAGCCTCCTACACCTGCCCTCCCTCCAGGGCCTCCTCCCACCTTCTCCACACCAGCGCCCCACATTTCATGGTTCTAGCCACTCCCTGCTCACTGCCCAGCCCTGCCTGGCCTGCCTTCAGAGTCCTGCCTGAGTGCAGCCTCTTCTGTGTGCTTTCTCGCCACTACCTGATACCAGCTCCCTCGACTCTGGCCCGCCATACAAGAGCCTCCTCGCTGGGCTTCCTTCACCTCCTCACCCTGCAAAGATCCATTCACCATAGCGTCTTTTGAAGACCCCCAGGTGTACCATCACAAACAGCCCAGCATGACCAGGCCCTTGCCCCTGATTTCTGGTGGTATTGTCTTCTTCCTGCTCCCCTCACTCAGACTCCTCTAAGCTTCTTTCAGTGCCTCCAACATGAAAACCTTTTCCTGCCTCAGGGCCTTTGCACATGCTGTTTCCACTGTCTGGACTGCTCCTCCCACCCCACCCTGACACACCTCTTCCGTGATTAGCATCTTCCTCAACACTCAGCTGAACTTTTGGGGCAGCTCCCCCGACCACCTCATCTGAAGCAGGCCTCCCTGGCTACAGCCTGTGAGGGCTCTGGCTATTACTTATGTGCTCATGTTGGTCATCTTCACTGGACAATGGGCTCTGGGAAGACAGGGACCACATCCACCTTGCTGGCCATTATGGGCCTGGCCCTTGCCACTGCCCCAGCACTTGTGGACACTTGTAAGAAGATGTGAAATGAATGGAGGGATACGGAGAGGAGTGCAAGGACAGCAGAGAGATGAAGCCACACCACAGGGGAAAGGTGGAATGGAGACATCTCCCCCTATGCTCCTGGTCTTGGTCACCCAACTGACCCCAGCACTAGGGGCTATCAAGTCTGGCTGCTTGCCAGGTGCCGTCTACCACATGTGGACTATCTAAGTCAATTCCTGTGACATATCATCATTAGTGCCCTCTTCTGAGGGGAGGAAATGAGGCACTTCTGGGAGCCCCAGGGGCCAGAAAGGAATGACCCAGGCCAGCCACCACTGGCTTTAGGACAGACGACAGACCCAGAGTGAAGCTGGCCATGTGCAAGCTTTGGGGGTCCCCAAGGGTGCCTGAGACCCACAGAATTCTAGGCAGCTCTGGGACCACCATTGCAGGGGTGCAGGGTGGACACCATAACTGCAAACTGGCCTGGGACCCTCAGGAGACACCTACCCCGCAAAGGGCCTATGCTTTGCAAAGTTCCCCGGACAGAGGTGAAGTCCTGACTGGCTAAGGTCCTTCCCCGGAGCCCAGCCCTGGCTGCTAGTGGCCTCATGGGGAGAACTCACAGAGGCCTGGTTCCCCAAAGAGCCCCCTTCCACCCAGGAACTCCTTGGCAATGTAACACCTTTGGCCCCAGCCCAGTCCCACCAACTGGAGTCTGGTGCCACAAGATCCCCAAGGGCCCTGGACCGCACTAGGGGTTCAGAAGCTCTGCTCCCACGCACTCTCATGGCCTGCACGCAGAGGAGCGTCGCTCACGCTTCCGGTACTGTTCTTGGCAGTCTAAAAGCCCCCCCATCGACAACCCATTTTCTCTAAGATGTTCACCATAGAGTTGTTTACAAAGGAGAAAATTTGGAAATAGCCCAAGTAGCCAACAATAGAAGACAGGCCCCAAAGTAAGAGACAGCCATCCAAATGCTCCTGCCAGAGCATCTGACCACCTGGGGGAAGTGGTCTGGCGCTCCTACTGTTGGGAAAAGCCGGCTCAGACCTGCGTGTGGGCCTCTACGGCACAGTCCCACGTGTATTCACATTAAGCTCAGGCATGTTCTGACCGTCGAGATGAAGGTGATTTTTTTTTTAAAGATTTTATTTACCTATTTATTTGAGAGAGAGAGCATGAGACAGGGGAGGGTCAAAGGGAAAAGCAGACTCCCTGCTAAGCATGGGAGTCTTGATCCCATGGGAGTCTTGATCCCATGGGAGTCTTGATATGGGTCTTGATCCAGGAACCCCAGGATCATGACCCAAGCCGAAGGCAGACGCTTAACCAACTGAGCCACCCAGATGTCCAGTTTTTCTTGTTTCCTTTTACTTTGATATATTTTCCCAATTCTCTCAGTGAACATACCTTACAATAATGATAATGAAACCACCAGTAAATGATATTATTTTAAAAAAAAGAAAGAAAGAAAAGGTAAGAAGGGAAGAAAATGTGACTATTCCTTGGAAGAGGCACTCTTGCAGCAATGTATTCTGCCAAAGGGCCTGACAAAGCAGGTTTTGGGATACCACCTGGGGCAAGGCACTAAGGAGGGAGTGTGGGATGAGAGGAGGTCATGAAGGTAGTGTGAGAGGCAGGGGTGTCATGGGCACCTTCCCTGGGCAGGCTGGCCTTCTGGAGGCCTGGTTGGGGTGAAGAAAGCCAGGGGAGTGAGAAGCACTCAAGGCCAAGGCCACCCACAGTGGGGACTTTGCTCCTTCTACCTCAACTTTCTAAAACACCTTTCCCTCTACCTTCTTTTCCAGCCAGCAAGACCTGGTTCGCAGATCACCTTCTCCAGGAAGACGTCCCTGATACCCCCAGGCCTTTGGGCAGGGTTAGGTGCCCTCCTGTGGGTGACCACAGGAGCCTCTTGGGTTCCAAACAAAGAACTGTGAAGGTGTGCTAGAAAAAGTCTCATGCATGCATTTATGACAGTGTCTGGGACCCAGAAAGTCCTCAGCAAACAGCCACTATGCACACCCAGTTCTCCTTCTGATTCTTGGCTCACCTGGCTTCCCCTGTGTGAATCTCCATGGGTCTTCTTTCAGCTCCTTGCTCTGGCCTAGGCTCTGCCCACTCCTTTGGGTTCTGCCTACCAGTTGCTCCGGGCCTCCATGTAAGGCCCAAGACAGAGCAGTTTTATGAAAGCATTTCAAGACGGATGCCAAGCATTTCTGGCAGGCTCTGCAGTGGGTTCAACCCCTCCTCAGCCCGTAGGTCTCAGAGCCCCACTTGGGCTCTGAGGGTCCAAGGCTCCAAGCCTTTCCAGATCCTCTCCAGCCCCTTGATCTGGGGCCTTGAGGCGACGGCAGGATAAGCAGGAACTCACGGTGCCTGTGTTTCATTGAGTAATTGTAGAATAAAGGGAGATGGGAAAATCGCCACTCAGTGCCTGGCCAAGGGAGCATGCTCAGATCCTGCAGGTTCCCATCTCCCTCCAGGCCTATGAGGAGAAGGTGATGGATTTTCTAGATAGGGCCCAGGCGAGTGCGAGTCCTGCAGACCCTCACCCAACCAGCTGGTCCGGGCCAGGCCGTTCTTCGAGGTGATCCAGCCTCGGGCCAACCCGGCGTCCACAGTGGGAACATCCACCTTCTCGAAGGAGGATCCTTGGGCAACACACTCCCTTAAGGGCCACACTTGGCACCATTTCCAGGGTTTCTTGGGCTGGTTGTGACATCTGCTTCTGGATCCAGTTCCAACTGAGGTCTGACATCTGAAGGGGCAGGGCGCACACACCCACTCACTCATAGAGAGAACTTCCTAGGCATGGAAGGCCAAGACAAGGTGTGCCTCTGAGAATCTGGCCCCCTGGAGAGGGGGCAAGGTCAGCAGGCAAGAGGACACTGACATCTGTTGCCAAGGAGGCCATCAACAGGCCCGCCCCATGGCTTCTGTCATTGGTGTTTTTTTTTTTTTTAAGGTTTTACTTGTGACAAAATAGGTGTAAAATGAAATTTACCACCTTAACCATTTTTTTAAAAAGATTTTATTTATTTGAGAGAGAGAGAGAGAGAGCACGAACAGGGGCAGAGGGAGAGAGAGAGGCAGACTCCCCGCTGAGCAAGGACTCCGATGTAGGACTCGATCCCAGGACCCCGGGATCATGACCTGAGCTGAAGGCAGCTGCTTAGCCAATGGAGCCACCCAGGCACTTCCAGACTTTTCTCGTCCTCCCCAATTGAAACTCTACCCATTGAACAACAGCTCCCCAGACCCCTTCCCCTGGCCCCTAGCAACAACCTTTCTACTTTCTGTTTCTATGAATTTGACTATGTAATTGGCATATACTCATCTGTCACTGGACACCTGGGCTGCTTCCACCTTTTGGCCCCAGTAAATAACGCTGCTGTGAGCACGGGTATGCGAAAACCTCCCCTCCATTCCATGCCTTTGGTGACCTACCCTGGAGTGGGATGGCGGGATCATATGGTAGTTCTATTTTGCCACCCACTTCCTGTGGTTTTTCTAGTCCCACCCTGTGCCAGGCATTCGGAGGACTCTGAGGAATCACGGAGTACACCCTCAGCCTTACAGGACCCTTCCTTCTAAACGTCCAGGAGACATTCACTGATGGTGAACTTGAACATTCGGCGGACTGTGACTATCTCGGCCAAGGTCATGTGTCCTCTGCCCGCATCAGCCCTGGAAGGTCCTAGAGATAGATAGGTGGCCTATCAGGAGGGTCTTGTAGAAGGAGAGTGGAGGGGGAACACCAGAGTGGCCTCCTGGGACATCCGTCCTGCCAAAGGGGCATCTAGATCAGTGGTCAACTAAACTTTTCCTCTAAAGGGTCAGGTTCAATGTTTTAGGCTTTGCAGGCTGTATAGGTCTCTGTCATAACTAATATATAATGAATGAGGAAGCTGTATGCCAATAAAACTTTATTCACAGGCACTAAATTCGGATCTCATATAACTTTCATGTCACGCAATGTTATCCTTCTTTTGATTTGTTTTCAACCATTTAAAAATGTAAAAGCCATTTGTAGTTTGGGGATTTGGCCATAGGCTATCAAGCCCCGTTCTGGAGTTGACATGGCATTGGGAGGGCACCTGGCCCCTGCTCGGCCCAGGGGGTGGGACATTCCTCCAGCTCTCTTCAGGAGTCAGGCAGCCCCAGGCAATCTGGTTCCATGGGAGAGCATGGCTCAATAGGAAGCCGTGTTGGCACTGACCCTCAAGGGCTCACCCGTCCGTGCCTGGCTCTGTGTTCCATGTTGATGACAGTGGGAAACCATGGGCATCTACTAAAGGAGAAGATTCGTGACTAAAGATCGGGAATCAGATACCATGAACTGCTGGGGAAATGAGGCTGGAATGCCTGCTTCACGATTTCCTAAAACAATCCCAGAACTCTGTGTCAACCTTGACCTGGAAGGAGGCTCCCGATCATTCTGGTGGCCCTGACAGGGCTAGCCTGGGCTCTCCGGAGAGAGGAGGTTCACCCCATTCCCCAGAATCAGCCAACTTCACTAGGCCCAGCAGGGTGCAGACCATACAGACCGGAGCCCAGTATCCCTGGGAACCGAGACTTCCCTGTGGCTCTTCCCTATCAGACCGTGTGACCCTGGGCCAGTCACTGACGCACTTGGGTTTCTTCACCTGTGGACTAGAAATAATAATACTCCCTAGATTCATGGTGGATTAGCTGGGTGAAAATATGTCAAGGGTTTAGAAGAGTTCTTGGCACATTAGGAGCACTCAGTAGGAACTATTACTATTATTGTCTCATTTAATCCACACAATTAGCCGGTAAGGTAAACACTATTATTAGCCCCATTGTATGAGGGAACTGAGACACAGAGAGGTTAAGCAACTAGCCCCAGGGCACACAGCTAGGACAGGGTGGGGCTCGAGTGTGGAAAGCCACACCACTGTCTACTTAGCTCTTAGCCACTGGCCTGCATGGCTTTCCCCTCTTGGGAAACTGTGGGAGCTGAGAGCCCCGGCCCGGGGAGGACCCTGCAGGAAGGTGCCCTGGGGTGATGGGGCCAAGTCCTGCCTCCTCCAGAGAGCCTTTCTCTGAGCTCCCATAGCCCCACCTCTTACCTTCAGGCACCACGTGCGCATGGCTGTGTATCACAGGCCGGTGAGGATCGGGAGGATGGCATCTTGCAGGGTCAGACTCTGCCCAGGAGGGACCCTGTCACTCTGGGCGCAGAGAGAGCACCAGGTGAGAATCTGCACAGCGCAGCTGAGCTCCATTAGCTGCGGGGCCTCTGGCGAATCTGCAGCCTCCCTGTAGCCTGGTTATCCCCGTACAGAGTGAGAGATCACATGGGTTTCTCTACAGTTCTGTGATCTAACCAGCCTCTGACACATCTTCTGCTTTCAGCAGAAGTGGCTGCCCCCACCCCCACCTCCCCAAACACTAAATCTCGGGGCCTGCCTTCCCATGACTCACAGGAGACGGAACAGAATGGGAGCTCTTTTTTAACTTTTACCCGGAAGTGCCCCCATGGTGGGGAAACCACCTGCCTTTCCAACACCAGGCCAGCATGGATATCTCTTGGCTGGCCAAGCCACTCATTTCTCCCTGCCCACTCCCAGACGGGCCACAGGTGAGAGCCCATCCCAGCCTAGTGCTCAGAAGAAGCGAAATATTGTGTGAAGATAACATTCTGGCCTATCACAGTGGCTAAAACCACAGCGTCCCCAGCCACCAAGGGGGGACACAGAATAATCCCAAAAGTGGGTATCAAGGGGAGGCCCGGTCTCTGCCTGGGAGGAAGGTCACATGAAGTTCACATGGAGCTGGCTCAGGATGACCGTCCCTCTGAAGGCAGGTACCCCCTACCCCGGGGCCTTGTCTTTTCCAAGGGAATGGCTCTTGGCAGTAGCAGGGGCTACAGGTGACTGTCCTCAAGGAGAGAGGAGTGCTGCCTCTGGACTACTGATGTGTAATAGACACTTCAGAAATGAAGCGAGAAAAAACAAGGAATTACTAGAGAAATAAATGAGAGAATGAATGAATGAACCATCTAATTCAATCCAATTTCAGGCGAGAAAAATCTAGGCTGGAGAGGGCAACAAACGTGCCTGAGATCACACGCCCAGGGCAGGCCAGCAGCTACTTCCTGAGAGCACCTGCTATGGGCCGGGCGCCGATCCCACGCTGGGGGGATACAGCCATGCACAAGCAGACAGGTCCCCGCCCTGGCGAGGCTGACAGCCTAGTCCACCTCCCGAGTTCAGCCCCCGACCCCTCATCCATCCAGGGCCCTTCCTCACATCGAAATGGCAAAGAGGATGCACGGCTCTGGGGCCTCGCTCACACCCCCGGGGAGGGGGCAGAGGGCTGCCCTGCAGAGCCGACTCGGCCTGTGCACCCTTCCGCTCCCCCTTGGAAGGGCCGGAGCCTTCATTAGTAACGCTGAAGTAACTGACCCTCGTTATGGTGCCAGTCACCTGTGGGGGAGGGCGCCCGCATTAACCAATTCATCTCTCAGTGATTGATTAATTAAAGCTGAGCTTTTATAAGACACCCTCAGGTGGCAAATCACACTTTCCTAGGAGTGGAAGCCCAGGGCAAGGAGGGATGCCTTCTTCGGGGTGTCATGAGGTCTAGGCGGTGGGGGGAGGGGTGGTGCCCCAGGAAGCCAACAGGGACCCTTGCTTGGAGCCCAGGCACTTGGTTGCCACTGAGGCAGATGGCATTGTGTTTGCCCAGGGCAACAGCAGAAGCTCCTATGGAAGCAGAGCTTTGCCACAAAGGCTGAACACTCAGGGCAAATTACAGGTCTTTTGAAATGCTATTGCATGAGTCACCTGTGGGGCACGGGGTGCTCTTAAAAGGGAGAAAAATAACAAAGGCGTGGCCAGGAGCGCTAGCTAGCTTTGGGTCTTAGCCCGCTGAGCCTGGGCTCTGCCGGTCCCCTCTGCCTCGTTGCTCCATCAGGGAAATGGGTGAGTGGGGTCAGACCTCTCCCCACCCCCACCCAAACATGATGTATTCCTTCATTTTAACAACTGTGTGCTGAGCCCTAATTCTGTCCCAGCCTCAGGACAGTGCAGGGGTGAGTAAGACGGACCTGACCTTCCCTAGAGTCCAGGCAGGTGTGGGGGTGACCGTGCAGGTAAGACCACGGAGGGTGGGAATTCTGAGGCTTGGGGAGCCAGGGCTCTACTCCAGAGCCCCAAAGGGAGAAGCACAATCACCCAAGAGGGGGAGAAAAGGTGTTGGGGGCAGAAAAGGGTATTTGGAGACCCCGAGGTGAAGGTGGTGAGCTGTCAATGGGAACCGAAGCCTGAGTGTGGCAGGCAAGAAGCGGCCTGCGGGCTCCAGGTGGGAAGGTATGCGGCAGGCCTGGGGCCCTGGTAAGCCCGTGAGCCACCGGACTTCTTCCTGGAGCCTGGGAGCCCCGGGAGGATTTTATGTAGGGGAGTGCAAGGGTCGACCAAGTATTACTTAAAATATTACCCAAGAAAGGTGGGAGCATGCCATGGGTGTGTTTTGGAAAAAGACCTGTGATTCGCCAACTGCAGGGTTGGCCTGAGGCTGCCACCACCCAAACAGGCCCTCTGCCAGGGCCAAGGTGGCCCCAGCCCCTTCCTGGTTCCCACGACCAGCCCTCCCCCAAAGGTACGACTTATCTGCAATGGGTCTTTCCCTCCCACCCTTGCCTACTCCCCCCTTCCCCACCAAGGGATTTCTGCACCTCAGTCCACCCGCACAGTTAGTGCTGAGAGGGTCACCGAAGCTGCTCTCAGGTAGGGACCGAGGAGGCCTAGACAGAGCTGCGGGGTGTCCTCCGGCCACCCCCACAGTGGGAAAGTTAGGAAGCAGTCTCCGAGACAGGGTGGCACACCTACCTGCTCACGGGGCTCTGAAGCCCTGGAAGAGGACGGTGGCCCCAGGAGCCTCATCTGTGGGTGGGGTGAATGGCTGTGACTTACTGCTCTCCCAGGGCTCCTGGGAGAAATAAGACGACGCCCCAAAGCCCCAGCACAGAACCAGACCACACTCAGATTGTCCCCTGAGGTCTGGGGCCATACTCCTCCTGGGTTGATGGGGTTCCTGGAAGGCCTAAAGACCAGGGTTCTCCGTGAGGCTCTGAGCTCCCCAGGGGGTGAAGATTCTTACACAGGCATGCCTGCCCACGCAGACGCCCACGGGGGGCCAAGGAGGGTCTCCCCTTCCGACCGGCAGACCCCAGGGCCTTGTGCTCCACCCAAAGGCCCCACAGTAATGAGGAAGGAGAGTGAGTCGGGCAAACCCAGCCCTCCCACACCCCTCGTTCCAGACCAGGGCTGGAATTAGCACCCAGGAACCCACCCTCACGCTCACCACCATCCCCTGAGGCTGAGGAGGGAGACACAGGACTGAGAGGGACTGGGCAGGGGAGGCACAGGGAGCGAAGGTAGCTGGGAGGCCTGGTAGGAAGAAAGAGGTAAAGAGGGGGCACACCAGGAGCCTGCCCGGAGGGGTAGGTGAAGTTCTAGAGGAAATGTTTGAGGACACAAAGCCCTCTGAGCTAATGTGGACTTGAAGGGTCCCTGTAATTGTATGTGGGTAGTAAAACCTCCTTCTGTAATCCTCTCTGCCCCCCTCTCTCCCCTGGCTCAGTGAGGGGGTCTAAGAATCCATCTTTGAAATCCCACTTGCAAATGCACCCCGTGTGCATTTTCTCAGTGCCTCTGTGGGCCTTTGCCCCTGTCAGATTCTCTGGGGGTATGTAGTGACCTCAAACTGGTCCCCATGCAGTGGCCATTCTCACCAGGTGGGATCTGCAGGTGGGCAGGACCCCTGGGAGAGGGGGAAGGCTGGGGGACAGCTGAGGGTTTCTAAAAGGCCTCCCCAGGTCCCTTTGGCCCTAGAGCAGCTCTCCCTCCTACCTCCTCCTCCATCTCCCCCAGCCCCTGGGGCTTAAGGACCCTGAAGTTCTCTTGAGAACACTGAAGGGAGAGGAGGCAGCATCTGGAAGGCCACAGACGCCATCCAGCCCTGGAATCTCTATGAGGCCTCCAGCAAGATAGTCTACTTCCTGGGCTTCATCTCCTCATCAGTAAAATGGGTACACCTCACCTGCCCAACAGGGAGGTTGTAAAGATTAACCAGACAGTGTCGTGAAGCCATACAGCCGGTGACTGTAAATTCTCCGTAGATGTTAGCTAACATCAGCGTCACAGCCCCCAGGAGTATTCATTGAATGCATAACTTAGGACGAAAGAGTGCAGGGGAGAGGGCCTCTCCGAGGAAGGGCAGGGCTCCAGCAGGACACCCCGTACCATTCCTAACACAGGGAAGACTTGGGAAACAGCAAGCGCTTGGGAGCCCAGCCCTGTTCTAAGCACCTCAATGCTCACGACAACCCCCTGAGCCTCTGGGCCCCATGGTAGGGACTGTCACTGCCCCCATTTTACAGATGAGGACACTGAGAGGCTAGGTCGGGCTATCATCACAAAACCAGGTGGGAGGAACCTGAGCGAAGCCTTCCGGTGCCTCTACTAAGGAAGATTGTCCAGACCGCCTCCACCACCACCATGGGACCCAGAGGCAAAGCCACTGGCTTCCTGCCCACCCTTCCCCATCCCCACTCATCTTTGCTTGCTTAATCCATAGTCTGTTTTCTAAGAATCAGGCCCAGAGGCATCACACCCACCTGGCCATGGAGGGAGAAGGGATGACACATGGGTGGCGGTCCCCATAGCCAAAGAGAACAGCTCCAAGCACAGGTGGCATTGATCTGCTAGGTTGGAGCCTTGGGCAGGAGTGGTGGGATGGTGGCATGGGGACAGAGAGAACCCTGAGCTCCAGCCTCCCCTCTCTGTCAGGTAGGTCCCAGAACAACTGTGTCTTCCCTTACCTGTGCCCCTGGGCAGCCCAGCAGCTGTAAGTGACTTTGGAAACAGCTCCTGGGGGGCCAATCCCAGCTCTGCCACTTATGAGCTGTGCCACCTTCAGTGAATGGCTTTCTCGGCCTCCATCTTCTCATCTGTCAAATGGGGATAATCATACTTGCTCCTGCTCTGACCGGGATGGTGAAGAGGACCAAACTGACGATCCCGCAACGCAGAAGAACGAGCCCCCAGGTAAATATTTCTTGAGCAATGGAATGACTGGCCAGAGGGTACCATTCTACTTTTAAAAGAGTGGCTTCAGGGGTGCAGGGACACCATGGTGACAACCCCAGCCCCCATCTCTTGCAGTGAGTGGCCAGCGCAGGGCTACAGGGGTGGTGACACCACACAGGTCAGCCCCTGATCCAGCATGCCTGGCACCTGCCTAGCATGGGGGCAATCTAGATGCCAGTGGTGGCGGTGGGAGGCGGGGGATTGCCAGCCACGGGCAAGATTTATAGATATAACTACCCAGATGAAATACACACAACCAACCATGTGACCACACCCTCCCATCACAGACTCCCAGCCCACGTGGCCTCACCCCCAACCACACACACACACACACACACACACACACACACCCAGCCTCAGACACAGCCAACCACATGCCCCAAGATCGCACATGCAGTTGCACCCCCCCATGGCTCCCATGTAGAGTCACACCTGCAATCACACCACCTCACCCCCAGCTCTCCCCACCCCCACCCCCACCCCCGCACCACTGAGCTCACCCACAACCACTCACCCACAGCCCCCATGCAGCCCACGGGCTCCAGGAACCTGCCACACCCGCCCGACCCAGGCCCGGGCCTCACCTACAACAGGCGCAGCTCCTCGTGCCAGGCCCACGGGTCAATCGTCGTTGGCTCCAAACATCCCACGAGAAGTTGAGTATGGGTTAGGAGTCCTCTGGGAGCCTCTGCCTGCAGGAAGGGTGTTGGCTTTCTGCTCCTTTGCCCACATGGCATCCTTTCTTTGGCCTGTAGTGTGGTCTTCATGACTTGGTGGCAGCCTACGCGCCCCCACGGCCCTTGTCCCTGCCCCTGAAGGAAGTCTAGGAAGCTGTAGGGATGTTCTGCCAAGCTTCTCACGGGGTTCCCCGCAAGAGCTCCCACCGGGCCTTGCAGAAGGCATGCTAGGCGTGTGCTGGGCAAGCCTGAGTGCCCAGTGAGCTGGGGGCCTAGCCACGGTCCCAGAGCAGCCCAAGGCCCTCTCCTGGGCCCTGGTATGGACCCTCAGCCTTTGCACAGGTGGCAGTGGTGATGTCATACCTGGTAGCAGGACCATGGATACAAGCTGTGACACACAACAGGCCCTCCTAAAGGCTGCCTCCACGTCGGGCTGCGCAGTGGGGGACCCACTCTGTGCTCCACGCTGAGCCCAACTCTCAGAGGACTGGGAGGGAAAACAGGCATAGGACATCCCTGGAGCCTCTGTTTAGTGGACCCTCCATCTGCCCATCTGGGAAATAGGGGAAAACCGAGGGGTGGTGGGTGTGGCCACCACACCCCATGCCCCATCCCCCACCTCAGACTTGGCTCCACCTAGTCACTGAGGACGTCAGTCAAGGATGAATCCGACACGGTAGGATCTCACAAATCACAGGGGGTGGGTGGTGGGGCCATCTGAGGCAGGTCTCGTAGGCTGGCTGGCCCTGCCTGACCCATTGGTCGCATGAGAGGCTAAAAACCTGGTGGTCTGAAGAAGGGAAATAGGGATACGGGGGAAGGAAGAGGAACCTTAAAACAGACCAGGACGGCCCAGGGTCAGAGACACTGGACCTGGAGGACAGTGTGGGAGGCTTACTCTTGGGCCTGCAATGTGGGGCTCCAGGATCATACCCCAGAGAGAAGTGTGCCCTCAGGCCAGGCCCACTGGGAAGACAGAGGCAGAGAATGGGAAAGGGCAGTAGGTAGAAAAGGACCGAGAACTGAATAAGAAGGAAGGAACAGGAGAGCCTATGGCCACAGAAGCATGGGAAGGAAGCAGCATATCCCAACTCTGAAAGAATACTTAGCCCCGGTCCCAGGGAGCAGACCTGTCTGTCCTCATTGCACCTGTCAGGAAAAGTTACTACTAATTGCCATTGTCCCACCGGGGCCAGAGCCCACAGGGGCCCCTGCCAGCAAAGGGCAGCAGAGCACCACTCAGTCCACTGGCCTCGTGACCTCAGAGTCCCAGACCCTTCCTGGGGCTACTGTGGGATCCATGTGCCATGCTGAGAAGGTCAGTCCCAGAGGTGGGCCCCAGAGGTGCTCAATATCCCAAAGAGTAGAGGCACCCTGGTGACTCACACTGCCCACCCCAGAGGCTGCCAGCAAAGATTCTGGGGCCAGGGGTGGGCAGCAACTGGACTAAGGGCCTAGAGCAATCAGCAGCTGGACGTAGCCCACTGGAGAGAAGCAGCTGGATCCCAACTTACATCCCAAATGCCCAGGCCAAGCCTATCTTTATGAAATTTTGTTCTTTGTCCCTATTGATTGTATAGTGTCTGAAGATCATGCAGGTCAATAAATACAATCCTCAGGAAAAAAGGCTGGTAGAGTTAATAGTTCCCTCAGATAGGCAAAGGATGGAGACAGAAGCCAGATACCACCAGCGGGCTGTGCCTCTTGTGATATGTCCCTCCCGCTGCCTGCTGCCTCCTTCGGTTTTCCCATTGTAACCTTAACGGGGTTAGACCAATCTGTAAGACCCTGCCTGCTCAAATGTCCTGAGATTTTCTGGGAAGACCACACGTGATCCAAAAACCAAGGAGCAACCCCAGGGCCTCAGATGAAGACACGGCCTTAGGGCTGCAGTCTTCCCCAGAATAGGTGGGTCAGCTGGGGCACTTGGCCTCTAGTGCCCAGCATTCCTGTCCCAACTCTGTGACCTCAGGCAAGCTCTGAACCTCTCTGAGCCTCAGATTCCAAGCTCTGGAAAATGATGAAACCATGTCCCAAAAAAGCACGATACCCAGCAGCCCTTCATGGGTCGGCTGAGTCCTACCTGCCGTAAGGGCTGGACATTTGTCACTACAAAAACCACCGCCACTACCTACTCCCAGTTAAATTCCCAGCAGGCAAGGACAATCAGCATACTCATGGCCTCATTTCTGTTTTGCCCTCCTGTCCTAAGATCCCAGCCTCTTCTGGGTTACAGTCACCCGTATTAGTGAATGGAGGTGGGTTTGGAGGTCAGGTGGGCTTCTCTCTTCCAGGTTTTACATTTCCTTCCAGGGATGCGGGGAGTGGGCTTAACCGGCACTTTCAAGTGGTAATAGATGTGGGTCTGGTAGAACATAATTAGTATTGGGACCGGGAGGGTAAACAAATGTGTAATTCATGAATTTGCTAATTGTCCTTCATTTTGATCTTCTGCCATTTTTCCTAGACTCTCTGACTGACATCCGTGCTCATGGCAAGGACTCAGAGAGGGCCAGGAGCAAGCTGTGGAGGCCAGGGGCATCAGAGCTGGACACCCAGCCCACGCCCTCTCCCGGCCATGGCCTCCTGCCCACGCCCTGCCCCCCCCCCCCCCGGCCGCGGCTCCCCCAACACCACACAAGGCAGGAAGCCCGTGGCACTCGATCTTTTATTTTCTTAAACTGTACACAGATGTAAAATACTTTAACAGCAAGTCTATGGGAAAATTGTTTGGTTTTAAATTATTATGAAACAGAACCTAAGGGGAGCTTTATTAAATAAACATAAAGGTGGGGATTTAAGGACGCACACCTGCATTCTACCATAGTCATTTTTTTTTTCTGTACCTTCTGGGTGTGTAAAGATAGAAAAGACACATCAAACTGAATAAACAAAATCCATTTATACCCTGAAACGTTGGCAGGCCACTCAAGGGATTGTTCAGAACGTCTACCTCATAGAAGATGGCCTCACCATCTAATAAAAATTAAAACTGATCTGTTGGCCTCTTTGGTTCCAAAATTATGTATAATACATTTAACTGTATTTTTTTTTTTGCTGCTATAAAAATAACTTCTTTTTTCAAATGGCAGTTTCTGACTAATCATGCAACTAAATCAGTGCAAACATTAAAAGCAATCATTCGCTTAAAAAAGAAGCAAAGGATTTCATTTCAAGTATAAAAAATATAAAAAGAGTCGTACGAGTCCAGTTTCGTCTAGTGTGGGTCAACCCTTTAAATTGCATAGTTCACGCGGCACCTGGGCCTCTGGGGGCCGAGCGAGTTCAGTGCTCTGCCAAGGGCCACTCCTGGACACACGCAGATGGGCAAGTGCAAGATCACGGGCGTTCAGGCAAGTCGGCAAGTGCTAGGACGGGCGGGCGGGCAGGCGAGCAGGCGGGAGGCGGGGGGTGGGGGCACGTCCATGGTCCGCCCTGGTGGCTGGGACCCATGCGGGCAACTTCTGCAAAGCAGCTGAAAGCCTTCCCCGACTCTCCCAGACCAGCTACACTGCTCCCCTCCCACAAACCCTGCTGTGGTGGGGGGAGGGCACCCCCTCCATGCCTACCAGCATTTCCAGAATGCCTCCACTCCACCCTTTCCTCCACCTCTGGGCTCATTCCCTTGCCTTGGGGTCATTTCCCCCCCATCCCAACTAGTCCTGGAGGAACATCCCCAGTGAAGGGCACAGATTGCAACTTTTTTTTTCTTCCCTTGAAAAATGATTCAAATCTTAACTTAAAGGTCCTACCTGGTAGAAAAGTCCCTTTTCAATGATACAACTGGAATGTGTGACCTGTCTGTCAACTGCTAGTGATCAGTTAAAGCATCAAATTAAGACCCTTCTCCTCTCCCTCCCTCCCTCTCCCCAACACACACACACATATAAGTCACGCCAGGGACCCAAGCGACAGTCAAAAGGTCATTGCCACGGCTCCATGGTCTCTGGCAGGTTGTGTCCATTCCGGGCCTCTTTCCCTCTACAAGGCTGGGAAAAGCCAGGCTTCCCCTGGTCCTGCAGCATGAAGGATCCCAGGCAGGGAAGGAAGCCAGCATGTCTGAGCCAGGAGATGCTGAGGCCTGGCGGCCTTGCACACAAGCAAAGGGGGACACACAGCCCTCCTGCCTGTCCATACACTTCCCACCCCTGCATCTGCTTTTCCTCTCTGTGGCTCCCGTGCTCCCTCTCCCTCTCTCTCTTTCTCTCTCTGTGTCTCTGTCTTTGTGCTTTTATGTGTGCTCCGAAGGCGCGATTCAGAATGGCCGGGCCAGCTGGTGGGAACGGTGGCTGCTCACCCCATTCTCTCCGACTGACAGGCATTCGTAGCTAAGCTGCCCTTTGTCACCGCATCCATTTGCTGGTATCCCGGAGGCTGCCGTGTGGGTGGAGGGACGCGTCTGGCTGTGCACATCTCCGTGTGCATTTGAAAGTATCTCGTGTCAGTTGAGCGTCCGGGCTCTGGCTTGGACTGATTTGCTCGATGAAGTAGTAGGAAAAGATTTCAGGCCTCACCCTGGCACCTGCTGGGCAGCCCGACAGAAGGACCGCACTCGGCTGGCTGGGCAGCCGGTTCCCACAGGGGCTGGAAGGAGCCCTTCCAGGGGCCCCATCCTCGTGCCCCCCCGCACCCCCTCCCCCCACCGCCGCAGCCCTGCCGCGGTCAGGCGCAGCCGCACTCCTCCACGATCATGTTGGGCACGTCCCGCTTGACGATGTTGTACTCGTCGTCGAAGTAGAGCATGGACATGGTGCTCAGCTTAGTGGGGATGCAGCAGGAGTTCACCGTGCCAGGGTTGAGGCCCCGCATGCGGTACTGGTTCACCACCGCCGTGTGGAAGGACGAGGCGGAGCCAGGGACCCCTGCCAGGTAGGCCGGGCAGCTGCCCTCACAGTAGTTCCCGTAGTAGCCGGTGGGCGCAATGATCCAGTCGTTCCAGCCGATGAGGCGGAAGTCGATGAAGAACTGTTGCCTGCAACAGAGGTTGGTCCGGCCATCGCACTCCAGGCCCCGCTTGCGGATGCGGTGCCTGCTGTCTCCCAGCCGGGCCTGCACCACCACGAAGGGCCGGTGGGACTCCTCACCCGGGTCCACAAACACGGGCACCACGGCCAGCTCCGGGCAGCCGTCGCACTGCACGTCCAGGTTGAGCCGCCGCTCGCCGCGCTCGAACAAGGCCTGGATGGCCTCGGTGAGTGGGAAAGTGTGCCAGCCGCTGCGCTTGAGGTCCACCTTCTTCTCTACCACGTCCCACTGGTCGCCGTGGCCCTGCTCCTGGAAGTATACCTTGACCCGCACCTTCCTCCGGCTGCCCTTCTCCAGGACATAGGGCAGGAGCTTCAGGTAGAGCCACAGGCTGGCCTGCACCACAAAGAGGTTCTGGTTGCCTTCATTGGAGATGAAGAAGTACAGACGGACCCGGGAGGAGGCGAGGCCATCTGCGGAGAAGTGGGAGAGCAGGCCAAGTTAATTCAAGGAGAACACGAGGCAATGGGGAAGGACACTCAGCGGCGTGATGCTGGAATGCGAACTTGCCACACAGCTGGGAAACGTTATTGACCAGAAAGACTGTTCCTGGGGCCAGGGCCTCTGAGTGCAACCTGGAAGAGGCAGAGAAAAGCGCTTTCCATTGAGAAACACCCAACTGGCTTGGAGCTGGAGGGTCCGGGGGGGGGGGGGGGGGGGGGCCTCTAAAATTCTGCCTCACCTCTCCCCAGCCAGGGCTCCCTGGAGACAGGCTGTCAGGCCTCAAAGCTCAACAGAGGAACTTGTCAGGGGGCCAAGATCTTAACAAGTTGTTATGGGTATCTGTGAAATCTGAAAAACAAAACCAGGACCCTGAGGATTTGGGGGTGGGTTGTATCAGGAGAGAGGTTGGTTTTTTTTTTTTTTTTTTTTTGGTTAACTCAGGGCATTGCAAAATCAAGCTGAGCCACCTACCGCCTCTTCCCAGTGTTTACCTAAGCATGATCTGATCCAACCCCCAGTGGAACCTCCACGGCAAACAAGTGAGCTCTGCTCAGATTTCTGACACAAGAAGGTGTGCTTTGCAGGCTGCAAAGTGCAGCCCTCGCTTCTGACAATTTCCAAGTTTCAGCCTTGAAACTTGAGGTCCACTATGTTTGGGAGATGCTGGCTCCCTATTAAGGGCATGTTAATATAGTCAAGGAAAAGGGGGAACTGCCTCGTTAGTTTCCTTCATAATTCTGCTCAACAAGAAGAGAGGCCATGCCAACCTAGACACAACTACTCTCTCATGGTACATTTCAGTGACTTCTGGCAATCTGTACTTTTTTCTTCTTCCTCCTCTATTTTTTCCCCCCCAGGAAGAACAAATAAGGCAACTGTGTGACCATGGCTGGTTTTATCAAACCTCCTACCACTGCCTTGCAGCCCCCTCCTCAGGCCTCGCCTGGCTCCTCTAATAACACTGACATCTGACTTTGAAATGGGGGAAAGTGCAGCCTTAAAAGCTGGTCTTGGACGAGCTGCCTGTGACCTGAATCTGTTATTTATAAGTCAAAGAGCTGGCTCCGTGAAACGGACCAGAAATACACCAGCCCCCGCTGTCATTTTGTGCCACCGGGACCAAAAGGCCTTCTCGACCTTCCAGAATCACATTTCTACTCTGGGCCCCAAAGCACCTTTTAATCCAAGCTCTCTAATTGCATGTAGAGCTTTCCCTGACTCGGTCGGACAACTAAAACAGCAATGCATTTCTTTCTAAGCACAAACCAGCCCGATTGTCTCTGCTTTTCTCCACACCCGGCCATGCAAAACTTTTCATCCCTTTTCATCCCCAGGCGGCACCAGGACCGTCTGCCTGCTGCCTGGGAGGATGGGGGGCATTTTCAGCCTGGTGACACAAGCCCCCCCCCCCCTCCCGCCACAAGCTCCCTGCCCACCCCCGCCCTACCCGCACCAGGGCTTCCCCCTCTGCGACCTTCTCCGCAGTCCCCTCCGCACAAATGGGGCTGAGCTCCAGGCACAAAAGCCAGCCTGGCTCATTCAAGTCCTGAAAAGGACAGCGGAGTGGAAAGCACTTGCAGCATTTCAGCGCGGGCACATTTTCCTTCTTCTTTTAAAGTTCTGAAAGATTTTCTGTCTCTCGATTATTATATTTAGACAGCGGTAGAAATTTGCAATCCGGGGCCGGGAGAAAATTCCAGAAAGGACTCCTACCCTTTGTTAACTACGAACTCTGCGGCTCTCAGGCGAGGGGGCTGCTACCGCTGCCAGGAGAGCCGAGAGGCACCGGGCTGCCCCCCGGGCCGAGCCGCGTCTTTCTCTGCGTAAATGATGGGACCTGTTGAGAAGCCTGCCTTCCGCCCGATTCCGGTGCCCACACAATCGGAAGAGAGGTTGCCTAGCTCTCCCCAGTGAGGCTTCAGCAATCCTGGCAAGCCCACGCTGCCCGGCGATGGAAGCGGCCCCGGGGCCTCTCACACAGGCGCGCGCGCGCGCGCACACACACACACACACACACACACACACACACACACACTTCTCCAGCCCACGGATATCAACAAGCACACACATCTCCAACCACACTGCTAAGCCTACACTCCGATCGTGGGAAACAAAAACATTAAGCAATCACCAAGCAAGTGCCCGCGGAGCCAGGGCCGCACGCATCTGCCGGGAGGGGGATGCACGCCCAGAGGCGCTGGGGCCCGGTTTCAGAGAACAGGGGTGGAGGGCAAGGCGTTCAGCGACGGGGACGGGGGAGCAGGAAGAGGTATGCTGCCCGGGGTGGTGGGGGGCGGGTAAGAAGACGGCAACCAGGACGGGGCGCACAGGGCCAGAGGGGAGCGGCAGGGCCGAGAGTCCGCGTTGCACCCAGGGTGCGCTGGCTGGGGCGGCCAGACGGGCAAGGAGAAGGGGGTGGGAGAGGGTGAAGAGGGGGTGGGGAGCGAGGGCCGCATCTGGCCGCCCGTGGGACCAACCCACCTGTCTCCGCGAAGCTGATGATCTCCGAGACGCGCTCCTGGCCGTCTGCGCCCGGGCTGGCGTGGCCGTCGAGGTGCGGGATCTCCACACGGCCGTCTTCGCGCACCTTGCCCGCGTGCAGCTTGCGCAGGGCCGTGACCATGGCGGCCTTGGGCACGGCATGCGTGATGTTGGGCCGGCCCCGCATCTGCAGGCGGCTCAAGATGTGCCGCTTCACCGCCTCCAGGAAGTCCCCGTCTACCCGGCCCAGCTCCTCCGGCCGCCGGAAGCCGCCGCACGACGTGCAGGTGTCCTGCGAGCCGCCGGGGGCTCCGGGCGGCGGGGGCGGTGGCGGCGCGGCAGGCGACGGAGGGGGCGTGGGCGAGCCCCAGGCCTCGGGCCCCAGCCAGCCGGCCGCCAGCAGCAAAAGGCAGGCGGCCCCCAGCGCCCGACCGGGCAGCCCGTCCATGGTGCGCCGCTGGCGACGAGGGCGCCCGCCGCGAGGCGAGCCGAGCCGAGCGCAGGGCCGGGCTCCGGGCTCCCGGCGCGCCGCCCCGCCCCCGCCCCCGCCCGCGCCCGCCCGGGCCTCCGCCCGCCCGCCGGGAGGGCCGCCGCCGGCTAGCAGGGGGAGGGGGCCGGCCGGGCCGCGGGGGTTCCCGCGCGGCGGGGAAGGGGCGCCGAGGGCCGCGGGGGCCGGAGAGGCGCGCCGGCGAGGAGGGGGCCGAAGGGTCACTGCCGCGCGGGCGTCTCAGAGCGCCTCGGCATCTGCAGCCTTCCCCCCATCCTCTCCGCGTCGGGGCCCCGCAGCCCCCAGCTCCGGTGAAGCGAAAGCGGCGGCAGTGGCGCCTCGGCCGCCGCGCGGGGAAGGTGGCGAAAGGGCCGGTCGACGCAACTTGGCCGAGACGGAAGCGAAGACGCCGGAGTCCCCGGAGCGGAGCCGGGCGCGGCTTGGTGCGGCGCTGCGGCGGGCGCTGCGGCGGGGCCCCGCGCTCGCACCTGAGCGCCGAGGAAGGGCCGCGGCCGCCGGCGACGGGCCGGTAGTCCTCGCCTCGGGCCGGCGGGCGGGCGGCGGAGCGGGGCGAGCGCAGTGGCGGGAGCGCTGGGGAGCGCTGGCCGCGCGGGCCCGCTCAGAGGCGGCGCGGAGCCCCCAGCCGCGGGCCCTGCAGTCCTCCCGGCGCGTCACACGGCAAAGTTGTCTCTAGGCTCCCGGGGCGCCGCATCCACCGGCGGGCGGGCCGGCCGCTGCGCGCTCCGCCGGGGCCTCCGCTCCGCCCGCCTTCTCGCTGCTTCCCTCCCTTCTCCTGCCTGCGCGGGCCGGCTGGGCGCGGGGCGCCCTGCGAGGAAGGCGAGGTGGAGGCTGGGCCCTTCTCGCCCCTGTCTCTCCTGCCTGCTGCAGCGGCGGCGAGGTCGATTGGAGCGTCTAAAAGTCTCGCAGCGTTCCCGGGTGCGGGTGCCCTAGCTCGCCCTCCCACTGGCACACGCCGCAGGGCCGAGAGAGCGGGAGGGTGGCGGCCGCGTCCCTGCGCCCGACCGCGACACAGTGCAGAGCCTGCCGAGGAGTTCTTCTCTTTGCCCTCTCTTCTTTTACTCTCCTCGTTTTTTCTCCCAAGGGGGAAAAAAAAGCCGTACAATCTCCGTATGTGCGCGCGCGTTGAGATAGACGTTGGCATAAAAAAAAAGGGGGGGGTGAGCTAGTCTCCTCGTCCTGGCCATGCGGGAGGAGGCTGTCCGTGCCTCCCCGCTCCGGCTGACCCCCCCCCCGGGGGGGCGGAATCTGTTCAAGTCGCTGCCGCCCGCTCCCCACGCCCACCCCCGCTTCCCCCCGCTTTTTTTCCTTTCTGCCTTCGCGGGAAGGAGGGGCGAGCCGGCCCGCTCCCCTCCCCCCCCCACCCCCGCAATGCCCGGCCACTTTTGCTGTCTCGAAACTTTCCCACCACGTGGGCGCCCCGGTCCCTCGCCCAGCTGGGTGGCGGGCGACACCGACGGGCTCCCGGCACAGGACCACGGTGCTTGCCCTCTCCCCGCGGTCGTGCAGGCCCTGCCCTCGCCCCTGCCCCCGCCTTCCGCGACCGAGAGAAGCAACTCGCCGCCGCGGCCGCCCCCGTCCCTCCCGGGGTGCACCTTCTCGAGCTTTGCGAGGCGGGGGCGGCGGTGCGGCCGCTGGCTGGTTCCGCGGGTGGATGTCGCTCCCGGGCTGCAGTGCCCTAGCCAAGCGCCCCGGGCCGCCCGAGCACTGAACGAGGCGTGGGCCCCCGCGGGCTGGAGGGGTGGAGGAGGCGGTGGCCGTAGGAGGCCTGGCCAGCCGCAGCCTCTGCCGGCTCCAAGTCCCAGGAAAATCCTCAACTGTGTGGGGAACCGGCCTCGCGGCAGGAAGGCCTCTAAGCCCCAGGACTTGCCGGGCTGACGAGGTCTCCGGCATCACTGCCTCCCTGCCCCAGGTGGTCCATTCTGGTCTCAGACAAACCGGGGTTCCAGTGGACTCTCAGCCACTGCCAGCCTTGTAGGAGGGACCTTGGGGCGTCTTCACCCTCTGGTCTTTATCTCGTCACCTGTCATGGGGGAAGACAGTAACACCTGTGTCACACCTTGGGAACTCCAGACAAGGTATCTTGGTCACGCTCCTCACAGAATCCTGTACACTGTGATTCTAAGGCATAGTTTCTTGTGTGGCCCATACCAAGCGGCCGTGTCAGTGAACACGGAACACCCAAACTATCCAGAACCCCAAGTGCTGCCGTTCCTTCTGTCCTTCCTTACGCCCCCACCTGGGCGCAGAGTAGCACGACAGTGCCCACAGTGTGCAGCACCCCGAGGCCAAGGAACACCACCCTGTCCCATCCCCTTACTGCCCAGACCCCCACCCACTCAACAGGCAAGACTGTGAGGAGGAAGCAGGATGGGAGGTCATTCTGGCTTTCCCAGGACCTGGGGGAACTTAAGCTGGAACGCGGCATCCAGCTTAGCGTTCCCCACACTCCCTGAGCTGAGAAGCTTCAGGCAGCCGCGAGGTTCAGGCTGGCTCCTGCCTCTGCGGAGCTCAGCCAGGACTGCAGCCCCGCTGAGGCCCGCAAGTCTGGAGGCCGAGCGCCCCCTCCCTCCCAACCGGAGGAACCGACTTGAAGGTGCTTGGCGGTGTGGGACAACATTGGACCTGATACAGGAAGTTAGAAGCAGGGGCCCAGGAGGGTCCCTACAATGGCAGCCCTTCTGCCTCCTTGGAGCTGTTTCCAGAGCCCAGCTATCTGCTGTTCCCATCCACACAGCATGCTCTGGCCTCTGGTTCCATCTCCTTCACAATCCCCCCATCCCATGGAGGCTGTGGTCTCTGGGCAGAAAGGAGGTGCTTTGGCACAGCAGGACTCTGAACCAGGCTGCACCCACCTCTGCGGCTTTGCTTGCCTCTCCACCAGGCACACAAGCTCAGGTTCTCTGGGTCTTTCCATCACCGCAGGCACCAACCGCTTGGCGCATTCCTTCTGTCTTGGAGACCCAGCCCCATCTCTCCTCCTTGGTGAAGCTCACCATGGCCCTCTTGTGCCCTGAAGAGTTATTCGCCATATTAGGCTCCTCCCCCCAGTGCCTGGCTGTTATCCCTTTGCCTCTCTGTCTCTTTTGTGGGACCTGGACTCCTGGATGACAAGAACCAGGTCTCGTGGGTTGCATCTGATGCCAAATCAAGGGCAGTTTATTGAACTAATGCTTGGTTGATTGAATGAGTGAATGAATGAATGAACGAAGGAATAAGTCCTTAAGCCAGTGAAGAATTGAGCACCCCACACTCCCCAGTAGCCTCACAACAGCCGTTCTTGCCTGTCTGGCTCCCACCATTCTCACTGTGAGCCTCACCGGGGCTGGATAGGGCTGAGTTGGGGGGGGGGCTCCACACCTTTGGGAAGATCCCAACGTCCTACTCATTGAGTGGGCTCTGGGAGGGGCAGAAGTCACCTCATCCTTGCTAGTAAGAGGAGGGAAGAGGAGGTTGAGAGGAGGGTCCACACTTTGCTGGCCTGGTGGAGAGCTGACAGCCCCGCTGTCAGTCATCTGCTGGGAGGGAACTGGGTCAAGCGGTAGTCAGAAACCATCTGCTCGAGAAGCTGGGATTATCCCGCCCTCTGCTGATCCCCCAGCCCACAGGAGCCAAGGGTGTAAATTGAGTTCTTCCAGATCACCTTGTGCTTGTGGGGGGAGGAGCCCCCCATCTCCTACTGAGGGGCAAGGACCTGTTTCTGTTGCTTCAAGGCCTCTTTTAGCACTGGGCTCTGTCCTCCTTGAATGGTGACCTCAGCCTTCAGTCCCAGCCAGAGGTGTGACTGTGCCTGTCAGTTTTGAATGCAATAATGCACATCAGTGTTGTAGCCAGTGCCCTCCTGCAGGATCAGGTCACCCCCCCCCCAACACACACACTACCACAGAATGCTGGCTCCCTGCCACCAACGAGGAGCTCCGGCCCCATGGGGAAGGCAGGAAGAAAACATGGCAGTGTCATGGAGCAGGGCACACAAAACCTGACAGGGCTTCCTCTAGGAGGCGCAGGCACGTGCTCTCATGAGTTTGTTTGGGTTGGTTCTTTTACATAAGTCACAGTTAAATGTCAACTGGGGGATACTGAAAATGTTCACAAGTGACAAAGGAAACCATAAATGAGCCTCAGAGCACGTTTGCTCAAAGGGAACCCAGGTGCAGCCCTTGCATGGCCCCTGCAGTGTGTGGGATGAAGAGAAAGCCCTCACACCGGTGGCACTGGGGACATGGGCTGAAAAGAGGCCTTTGGCACAGTTGGGCTGGGGGACATGCTGGTCACTTTTCTAGCGCTGGCCGGGGAGCCCCTATGGACAGACGTCACTGTCCCACATCACACCTCTCCAGAGTGGCTCAGTGTCTGAATGGAAGGAGCCGCGGGGCTGGACCAGACGAGATGTTCTGTCCACCTGGCAGTTCAAGACATGGGCGAGGAACAAACCTGGAGCCGGGGGCCGAAGCAGGACACTGCCATGGGGCCCCCCAAAGGGACAGGAGCCAAGCTGACCTTCGGAAAAACTCGGACACCAGCGTGGTGCCCCTCAGAATACGCTCCCTCCCTCCTCTCCCCACACCACTGAGGCTACCTCATGCTTTCAAGGTCACAGAAGCCAGTCCCTGACAAGAGAGAGGGTGGGGAAAGGTGATTTTGAGGCGACAGCCCTGTACTTCTCACCAGAGCCACTGGATGGCGCCCACCTTTGGGGGACCCCAGCAGATATACACCCCCTTACATTCTGCTGTGGCCTGGGGAGGAATGCTTGTCACCTCTGAAACATGAGCTCCAGGACTGAGGCCACTGTGCCCTTCATCTGTAGCTGCCCGGCACCCAGCACAGCCCAACTCTGGGACTGCTGACAAACTAGTCAGTTCATCCCGCATAACTGAGGAAGGCGTTGAGGCGCAGGAAACGTCATCTGATCAGTGGATCTGGAGTTCACACAACAACTCCCAAGTTCCAGTTGGCCTGCACACGGGGCACAGCGCACAGGCTTCCCTCCTCTTTCCCACCCAGGCATAAGCATGCTGACCCAGCCAATCCCTAAACCAGGTTGTCATGCAAAACCTGGGTGTAGGGCTCCCTCACCCAGTCATTTCTTCTCAGTGGACTCTTTCAGCAACCAGTCCCCTAACATGTATCTTGTGTTAGCAAGAATCCTAGAAGTCATTGTGTCCCCGGACCCATTCTCAGTAAGACCAAGGTGCTGGGAAGAAGCTTGCTTGACAGGACCCGGTACCATGTCCCATGTACTCGTGTGTGACGAGAACCCAGTGAGCTAGTTATTTTGCAACTAACAAAGGCAAAATGGAGCATTTCGAAGGTCTCCTTGCTTTGGGTCCCCAAGTACAACCATGTCTACTTCAGGAACACTCAAGTCCAAGCATGAAATTCTCCTTAAATAGCACTCCACAGTTCTTAGCTGCTCTTGAACTTCAGAGCTGACCCTTGCGTCCATACCTTGGAAAATGAGAAGTCACCCACCTGTCCAATGAGCCTCCAGCAAAAAACCAATCAGGCACAGCCAACCCAAGATAGCATTTCTTAGGTTCTCACAGGTGACAGAAAAAAACAGGGAAATGATTCTTGTAGATGGGTATAGATAAGCCATCCTTTCTGCTAAAAAGCAACGAACAGATTAATTCATTATGTATCTAAAAGCTGAAAACCTTTATGTCCAATAGTCAGTGTGCACCAACCCACCCCCACCCCCACTCCCACCGCCCGACCCCAGTGCACCTTGGTACTCCGTAGTCACACCAATCCAGACATGCCAGGCTCTCACGGAGAAGTAGTTTAGAGAGAGAGCCACCATGACGTTACATTGCACGAAAGATCACACCTTCCTTACATAAGACTCTGATTGAATTCTTGGTGCTAGTAAAAGGGTCTCTGTCTTGCCATTGAAGGGAATTCTGCAGGGGGAACCACTGTGGTTGTAGAAGAAGAAAAAAATGGGATCATTACCAGCTCAATCCCCGGCCCAGCCCAGGCCTATTGCTGGCTCCTAAAGCTGTGTTAATTTCAAGCGCTCCAAACTGAGCCCTTTCTCTCCCTCCCGGCACTGGGCAGCATTCGCACTCGACACACACTCATCTGTGCTGCTCTCCCCAGTTTTTGCTTCTGTGTTCCCCACCCCCCTACCCCCCTTCTCCCCCCTACTCCCGCCAGAGTCAGGTCTAATCCAAGAAAGGAGGGATCTCTCATCCACGCCCTGGGCTCAAACACACTCAGCTCTTTCCCTACCTTTCCTTTCCCATACATCATATTATGATTGAAATGCTGGAGAAACAAAAATGAATATAAAGGGAATGATCAGATTTTTGTTGATGGATAAATGTATTTATATCTAATTAGGAGACTTCACTGTGAAGGGGGTACAGTGTTTTAGTTCTGGCCTACTGAAGGACAAATACCTAGGTAGCGTTCATTCTCCAAGTTGGTAAAAGATGCCCAGAGTCGGTCTGCATTAGTGGTGCCAATAGTACCATGAGCAGAGCTCAGGCTAACAGGCAGCGTCCCCGGGACTCCCCTTGCCAGTGGAGTCTGTCTGCCCAGAGTTTTTTTCATGCAAGTTGGTCTTAAGCCAGGGATTTGAGAAGATTTGCCCTTCTCCACCTTTCCAAAAAAGGAAAGAAAGATATAACAATATAGATACAGATGATAGAGGGTTATAGACATATATAGCTAGATGATAGATGATAGATGATAGTTAGATAGATAGATGGATAGATGATAGATAGATAGACAGATAGATGAGATCAATAAGGAAAAAGCATCTTTAGGATGAAGAAATCCAAACCGTTAAACTTCCATTTGACCTTCATCTCCCTGAGAGTGCCTAACGCTTCTCATACCCCCACAACTTCCTACTGATTCAGAAATAACAGCACAGAGCAAGGAACTTAATTAAAAATAAAAAGAAGAAGCTGCCAGTGCCTTGGCTTTCATCAGGGACACAGATACTAAAATACTCATCAACTGACATTCACTATCACTCATCAGAAGAAGCTAAGAATATGCATTATTATAAAATCGCTTCATGACATTATTTGTACCTGTAAATAATGTCAAAGCGTCATCTACCTGAGCTCAGCTAACCAAGTATCCTTTGTAAATTAAACCGGGACACGCTCTGACACACTCACTTGTCTTGCACGTACAGGGGATAGCTAACCCTCCCAGCCACGAGGGCATAATCTGGGTACAGGAGCTCTCAGCATCATCTCCAGCCCTTTCTGAGCCCTTCCATCTATTGTTGAGAAAGTGTTCTTTTTTTTTTTTTTTAAGATTTTATTTATTTATTTGACAGAGACAGATCACAAGTAGGCAGAGAGGCAGGCAGAGAGAGAGAGGAGGAAGCAGGCCCGCTGCTGAGCAGAGAGCCCGATGCGGGACTCGATCCCAGGACCCTGAGATCATGACCTGAGCCGAAGGCAGCAGCTTAACCCACTGAGCCACCCAGGCACCTGAGAAAGTGTTCTTTTATTCATTGTGCAATGCGTTTGTTCGGAGAACCTAGAGAAATGGAGCACGGTGCCAGGCAAAGAGAGGACTATGGCACTGGCCTGCCTTGGGCCACTTGGCAGG
This sequence comes from Neogale vison, assembly GCF_020171115.1. NCBI lineage: Eukaryota > Metazoa > Chordata > Mammalia > Carnivora > Mustelidae > Neogale > Neogale vison. The sequence continues at coordinate 104,682,784 of NC_058093.1, read as the reverse complement.
GAGGGCCTGGTCCCCCGGGGCCACACAGAAGGAGTGTAAGGACCAAAGGGGTGGGAGAGGTCTGGCCCTGTGGGATTTGCAGAGGGAGGAGGGAAGAGGGGAGCCTGGAGAATTTCACGGGGCTGGGTGCCGAGGGTTGGAGCGATCCTGGCCGAGGCAGGGCAGAGCCAGTCAGGGTCAGGGAGGGGGTCTGGCAAGGGCCTTCCAGACAGCAGACTCGTCATAAATTGAGGATGGCAGAACAGAAGAACCGGAGAGGGGTCATGGTGACTTTCTGGGGCCAAACCAGCTACACCAGCCCTGTGTTGCCTTTTCTGCTCTTCTCTTACACAGAAGAAGAAAACCTTGGGAGCTTAAACCACCAGTGCTGGGGGGATTCTGTTATTTGCAGCTTAACCTAATGTTAATTCAGCGAAGGGTCTTAAGCACTGAGATGAGGTGACCCCACCCCACCCCTGGTAGGGAGTAGGAGGGAAAAAAAGAAAGGAAGCAGAAAAGGAGCAGTTGGAGGTAGGGGCAGAAGAAAAGCCAGGAGAAGGTGGTGTCACACAGCCAGGGGGCTATAAGAGCAGAGGTGACCAAACAGGCCAATTGTGGCAGGGGGTCCCCAAGGAGACCTGGAGAAGGCGCAGCAGTTTGCAAGTGGAACCAGCAGGTGGGTAGTCTCTGAATGAGCAAACTGCTCAGGGGAAGGAAGAGAGCTGGACCCAAAGGATACCACATTCCCTTGTGATCCAGGCCAGCGGGACCCAGAGCTTTAAGGCCGGAAGTTGGGCGGTCTCTGCAGAAGGGCAGCCTCCCCAGGTGGGAGACAGGGCTGGCTGACAGGCAGAAGCTGAGGCAAGCAGACTGTAGGGGGAGATCTGCAGGGGGACGTCCTCTGGGGAAAGGATTACCTGGGGCATCTTTGACGGAGAGCTGGAAATAGGGAGCCAAACTGGTCCTTGAGTTTGGATGATGGGATGGTGGTAAGCCCGAGAAGGTCAACGCAGGAGCCGAATTCAAAGGACTGGATGGGGTGTGCGCGTGCCTGTGCCTGTGCATGTGTGCGTGTGTTGGGGTCTGTGGATTAGTGTTTGCATTGGTGTGTAGGTGTTATGTGATTTGGGGTATGTGCCTGTCAAGACATGTGTGTTGTGTATAGTGTGTTCAGGGGCCTGGTGTTGGAATGTGTGTCATGATACGTGTCTATGGGTGTTGTGGGGAGAGTGTGTTGGCATGTGTATGTGCTGATGTGGCAGGTGCTGGTGGTGGGAGCATGTATGCACCAGTCTCAGGATGATTTTGCCAATAAGAGGAAGAGCAAGGGAGTGCCCTGGGTGGCTCAGTCAGTTAAGCGTCCGCCTTCAGGTCAAGTTATGATCCCAGGGTTCTGGGATCAAGCTCTGCATTGGGCCCCCTGCTCAGTGGAGAATCCGCTTCTCCCTCTCCTTCTGCTGCTCCCCGGCTTGTGTACGTACTCTCTCTCTCTCTGTCAAATGAATTTTTAAAAATCTTTATTTAAAAAAAAGTGGAACAGCAAAGAAAACAACATTAAGGACATTTCCTGCTCTATAAAACTTTAGCTGACCCCAAGAGAGACTTAGAAGGTAGAACTCATGGGAGTTTGTGGTTGAATGAGGAAGAAAGGGAGAAGGAAGTTTCCAGAATGGCAGGCATCTCGCGCTGGGGACCTGCTTCCCCCTCTCTAACCCCGGGCATGTCAGACGTTAAGACAGGTTCTTAGCCTTGGCGGCATGGCCACCACCCCACCCATGGACCCATTGGACTAGAAAGCTGCTTGCCCAGGCACACTTGCTTCTCCCACATTACCACAGCCACAAAAAGAAAACATTCCCCAAATTCCCCTGGAATGACTTTCCCTGGAAGCATCGAGAAAGCATGGTCTGCAGAATGAGACTGGCCAGGAGGAAGGAGGCAGCCCACTTCTCCACCAAAGTTTCCAGAGCAGCAGCTGAGAAGAAGCAGGGTGACTCCCAGAACTGCCCATGAACACTGGCTCTGGGCAAGGTGGGGAGGGTCCCAGTTGGTTGGCAGACACGGCTCCAGGCTGGCTACTCCAGAGCCAGGGGTCACTGTGTGGGCCGCTGCCTCAAGCAGGAGCCTGTCCCCATCTGCCTCAGGGTACGAGACATGCTGCTTCTGGAGACAGAGCAGAGGCAGCCAAGCCCGCCACACGGAACACGCAGGCTGTTGAGCTGTAGTTCCTTGTGTGTTCCTGTAGAAAGAATCGGTCTTCAACCAAGGAAGAGTTAACTCTTTCCTATGACCGCGCACTTCTATCCTGCAGTCTTGTCTCATGATCTGCCACTGCCGAGGGAAAGTTCAAATCCCGCCTGAAGATGATGGGGGCTTCTCATCGAGCCCCTGACCTCTCTAGCTTTCTATGAAGAACCCCTTTTCTCGGCCCTAGCCCCTCACTTACCCTCTCCCTCCTCCAGCCCCTGAGAGTGACTTCTAGTGACCAGGACAGGCCATGTGTATCTCTGGGATAACCACTCATCTTGGCTTTCCCCTGGGCCAAGGCGTCTCCCGGGACGTGGGACTTTCCGTGGTAAAACCGGGACTGTCCCAGACAAACCAGGACAGTTGGTCACATTGCATGCCTCACCCCATCTTATCTTTACTTATGTTATTAGCCCAGCCTGCAGAGCCTTGCTGCCAGGAAACATTCTATCCACACTGGGCCACTGCCTCTAGGAAACTTCTCTTAGTCAGCTTCTGTCTCCCTGAAAACCCAAGAATCCATCTCCATCGAAACCAGACAATGATGTTGTCCTCAGTGCCCTCCTGGGAGGCTGAAGGGTCCAACACAGCACTCTGCTATTGTAGGAGCTGAAAAATCTGTCCTAGACTTGAGCTTCTGAAGGGCAATTATGCCGTCTTCATGTCTCTGTGATTGTCTCTAAGCCCAGCTGTCACAGGCAAGCCATAGATGTTTGCTGAACTATTTTGCCAAAATATGTAGGGAGGGATACTGTGATATATGCCAACGTGCCAAGATAAATTTCCTTCAAAAATTCTGAAAAGTCATTGTATTCCCCTGATTCATTTAACAAACACTTATTAAGCACCTATTATATGCCCAGCCCAGGAGATAGAACAGCGAACAAGAGTCAAAATCTCTGTCCTCATAGAACCTACCATGTAGGGGAGAAATAGATAACCAATATTTTTTTTAAAGATTTTAGTCATTTATTTGACAGACAGAGATCACAAGTAGGCAGAGAGGCAGGTTGACAGAGAGAAGGAAGCAGGCTCCCTGCGGAGCAGAGAGCTGGACACGGGGCTCGATCCCTGGACGCCAGGATCATGACCTGAGCCGAAGGCAGAGGCTTTAACCCACTGAGCCACCCAGGCGCCCCAACCAATATATTTTTAAAGTAACTAATGTCAAAGAGAGGAAAGTGTCATGAATTTTAATAAAGGAGGTTAATGGGAAGCACACTGGTGAGGGGGCAACCTAAGTCAAGAAAGGCCTCTCTGAGGAGTGAACAAAAGATAAGGAGGAGGCTGTTGCAGAGATCTGGGGAGGGGCTCCAAAATGAGACTAAACTTAGAATGTTCAAGGACGAGAAAGAAAGCCAGTGTGATTGGAGCATGGCAAAGCAAGAGGAGAAGCCTTGAAGGAAGTAGGAGAGGCCGGGTCACATTGCACTTTGCAAGTTCTACTCCTTAGGATTAGATTTTACCTCAATGGCTAATGCAAGGTATATCTCACATAGGAAAAGCTCAGATTTGGAAATTCCAAGCCAGGTATGATGGCTCCATGGTCATTTGGAGTTCATGTTCCTTCTCCTTTATCATGAAGTTTCCATAAGTTTTCCATGAAAGTTACCTCACAACTACAAGATGGCTGCTGGAGCACCACCCATCACACCTCTGTTTCAAGCACAACCATCACTCCCTCTGTTTTAGTGAGAAGGAGGAAGGTGGAAGAGCAGAGCCAAGCATCCTCTTGTCTGGGCCAGTTCTGTTAAAAGGATAATCCCCAGGAGCCTGGGTGGCTCATTGGGTTAAAACCTCTGCCTTCAGCTCAGGTCATGATCTCAGGGTCCTGGGATCAAGCCCCACATAGGGCTCTCTGCTCAGCAGGGAGCCTGTCCCCCACCCTTCTCTCTGCCTGCCTCTCTGCCTACTTGTGATCTCTCTCTGTCAAATAATTTTTTTTAAAAAAGTCTTTTTTTTTTTTTTAAAGAATAATCCACAAAGCCCCACTTGACAACTCTGCTTTTATCTTCTAGGACACCCCTAGATATAAAGGTGGTTGAAAAACCCAGACCCTTAGCTGGGTACCACACTGCTCCAAATTAAACAAGGTTTCAATCAGAAAATAAGAAATGAAGAATAAATACTGAATGAACACACAGCATGTGTCAAGGAGCGTGGGGTTTGTTCTAGGTGTGAGGGAAGGTTTTAGAGGGTTTTTGTCAGTGTTGATGAGATTTGCCCAATGATAAGTACTCTGGCTGCAGGTGGGGCAGAAACTGCCAGCAGGGAGGGGGGATCAGGAAGATGAGTTAGGCATGGTTGCAATCATCTGGGTGAGAGATGACAGAGCTGAGGCTAGTGTTTCTGCAGGAGATGGTGAGAAGCGGCTGGACCAGGCCTCTGTTTGGGGGCTAGTGCTGCCAGGACTTGCCAGTGGATGGGTATGGGGTGTGAAAGGAGGAGAGAACTTGGACGGTTCCCAGGTTCGGGGGCTGAGCAACCAGGAAGATAATGGTACCCTTAATGGGGGTGGGGAGAGGAGGAGAGGAGGAGGGGGCAATAAAATGTTCTGCTTGAATATATTGATTTTGGAGGACACTGGTAAGGGTCTGCTGAGTAGGTAGTTGGACTCCCCTTATGTTTGGGGTTCAGGGCAGAGGTGAAACAAATTTGGGAGCCGCAGGCATATACGCAGTACTGAAAGCCAGAGCTAGATGAGTTCATGCAGTGAAAGGTGTCGATGGAGAAGAGAAGAGGTCCAAGGTTGGACCTTGGGGTGCTTTACCTTTAGAGCTGGGAGAGGCAGCAGAGAGGACATAAAGGAGCCCCAGAGCTGGCGTGGTGGGGGGAGCAGGAGGAGAAAGCAGACCAGAGTGGTGGCCGGAGGAGGAATAACGAGTGGCTGAGCACAGCAGAGAATTCACCCTGGGGTTTGGCAAGGGTGGGGGGGCTTGTAAGTGACCCTGATTACACCAAAAGCCCTGTCAGTTCTTCCAGGGCTGCTCACTGTGTGGGGGGTGGGGGTGGGGGTGGAGAATTTGCACCCCCCTTGCCTCTTTGTGGCTCACAGTCAGGTCCCCCTGAATTGGGAGGTTGATCAGATGCTGCTATGTCCCATCCTCCCCTGGGTTTCCCTGGGTCTTCTTCTACCTCCTTCTGCTGCCTGTCCTGTGCCCCTCTCTCTGGGTCTTAGAGGAAAACAGCAGCCCTGCTAAGGGGATTGGGACCAGGACTTTATTTTTTCTTCAGTTGCTTATAGAAATTCTCAAACACAGACAAGAGTAGAGAGAAAAGTATCAAGAGAACCACAAGGAGCAGTGGGAGGAGGAGGAAGATGATCCTGTGGTCCCAGAGTCCGTTTTGCCAATGGACTGTAGGTTCCCAGTATTTTATGTCAAATAAAACCAGGTCACGAATTCCAAAGTTACTGGCTTAGAACCCTCATTTAATGCAAGGAAAAGGAATGCAAAAGAAAATCATAGGAAATCACTACACACACAAGGGTGAATACCATTTCCTGACACTTGTTTTCGGCATCTATGTTTATATATTTGTAGGCGTACATGTGGGTTCTCGGTAGTGACAGCAAACCGATTTGCTACATTGAGTTTAAAGTCAAAAGAGGGTGAAAACCACCAGCCTCTAGGACATCTCCTTCCCCCCACCCCCTCGCCCCAGCAGTGAACATGTTCAGGACCACAGACTGGACGGGTAGGCATCACTCCCAGGAGGGGGCTGCTGGTTTTCTCTAGCGGGAATCGTGTGCCACTGGCAGCATGTTGGAGAAATAGTAGATCCAGGCTGTGGTTATCCGATCTGCCGTTGTCTGGAGCTACAGTTAATGCAACCAAATACAACGGAACAGCCGAGATCCATCTAGTGGCCGGACCCGTGGTCCTCAACCTGGACACAGGCTAGAAGCAGCTGGCCAGCCTCACTCCCAAAGTCCCTGCTGTAATTGGGAAGGGATGCTGCCTGGGGTACCGGGAGGCTTCAGTGCTAATTATAATGCAGGGCTTGAGGGAGAACCATGGGCAGAGCAGGAGGTAGGCACTTCCGGCTCACCAAAGCCCGCCGCCCCCTTCTGCTGCAGGATGGGTGTGCTCTGTGGCTTCAGTGTCCAAAGCGGCTGGTGCCCCCTGGGTGTGGCACCAGGTGGTGCAGGCCCAGCAAGCCCTCCAGGAGCTCCCATTTGGGTTGGTTGTTCAGTCCTCTCCGCCTCATGTTCCAGAAACCCTAAAGCAGTGTTTTGTTCTTTTTTAAGAGAGCAAGAGAGCCAGGACAGAGAGGGGCAGAGGGAGGGAAAGAACCACAAGCAGACTCTGCCCCCAGTTCGATCCCGATGTGAAGGTCAGTCCCACCACTCTGGGACCTTGACCTGAGCAAAACCGAGAGTCAGACGCTTAACCCACTGCGCCACCCAGGCTCTCCCACAAAGGCATTCTTTGGAGTGAAGACACCCCTCTAGCATGTGGGCTCTGGGCAGAGATCAGCAGGGAGCTAGCTTCCAACAACCACACTTCCCTGACCTTGCTGGAACACGACATACATTTGCATTGGACACGTCTTTCACGTCTACAGGCGATGTGTGTTCTTCAGAAGTCTGCTCCTTCCCCACGCACTCCTGCCCCTTCCCTCTCCTTTGGGTGTCTGTCCTGTTTCCCTCTCCCTATTACAGGAGAAACGGGGCTATCTGAAGACCACCAGGACCAAGAATCGGTTTGGTTTTAACTTGCTTATAGAAATGTCCATACACAGGGCACCTGAGTGGCTCAGTCAGGTAAGTGTCTGTTTTTGGCTCAGGTCATGATCGAAGAGTCCTGGGATCAAGGCGTGTATAGGGCTTCCTGCTTAGTGGGGAGTCTGCTTCTCCCTCTTCCTCTGCTCCTACCTGCCCCCCACTCACTCCTCCCTCTCTCTCTCTCTTTCTCTCTCTCAAATAAAATCTTTAAGAAAAATGTCGAAATACACACAAGAATGCAGAGGAGAGCACAATGAGCCCCCATGCGCCCCTCACCCAGTTTCAGTGGTCCTGGTCTGCTTGGTTTCCTACAGGGAGGACACGACCACCCCAACGTCACAGCCCTTCCCCCCCGCCCCCCCCCCCCCCCGCACGCAATCCCCCAAGGACTGAATTCCAAAGGAAACAATTCGGAGCTTCTAGTTATCCCCCTGGGACACTAAGGGCTTTTACATGGACACCTGCCGCTTGGTCTGAGACATTCACTGGAGTGGCATATGGATCACCCCCCCACCCTGTGTGCCTGGCAGATTGGGGAATTTCACCTACACCCACTTATTTCAGGAGAAGAGCTGTGGCCCCCTCCCCGTCTCTCTTCAGAAAGGCTGCTGGTGGACTCCCAAGTCCCACGGCCCCGGGGCTTGTGTCCCCACTCAGCCCCCTGCCAGTCCATCCTGCCTTGGCCAGACACCTTAGGAAAAAAAAAAAAAGCAAAATTCCTCCCAAAATGCACCACCACCTGTGCCCTGAGATGCAAAAACATCTACGTGTGTGCTTGGGGTGCGGAGAGAAGGGGCACGGCAAAATGGTTCATTTCCAACTTGAGTGGCTTTACCCGGGGTTTTGCTCAATCCCGGGCTAACGGCTAAACTATCTGAACTCCAAACCAAAATAAATACACCTCTGAGGTTCAACAATGTTATTACATCAAGGCTGATGTAATGGCTCCAAACCATGAGAAAATAATATTCCAGCATAATGGGTCCCTCTGTTCAGCCAGAGGAGAGCCTGGCCTGCTGGCTCCTTGCCGACTAGAATTTGGCATTTTCTGTCATTGTTAAGCTGGGTGTGTGTATGTGTGTGTGTAACCTAATTAATGATGTTTTAGTAATTGTGGTGCGAAAGAGTATAGATAGATATTAAAATATAATTGAGGGGTGCAGAGCAAGTCCTTGGACCAATCCAGAGAAGAGTTCCAGAATGATCTGTCTGCCCCACCTCCGGAGTCCCTCCCAGACTCAGCTTCTCACAGGGTGACATTGTAGGATTCTGGTGGCCCTCCAGGAGGTCACAGTTCAAGGGGTGGAGAAAGGTCATGATGGCTCAAGTCTACTTTACCCAGGGAGACAGCTTCCCTGGAAAGGGGCGCCCTGCCCCAGGAAGGTATCTGCGGACACTCAGGGCGTCTTTAGAAGCTGACAAGCTTGGCTCCTGCAGCCAAGCCAGGCTGAGCGGGACACGTGCTAAACAAGCATGGTCCCCTTGTGGTCCTCTCTGCACCCACGACTTAGGCCCACGGTCCCCAAGCTCACGCTCTCCTGCCTTCAGTCCTGGAGGGCTTGGTCCCTCCTACATCCTCACTGGGTTCTGGCTGGGCAGACAGTGCCTGGAAGGCGTGCCTTTCTGTCCCCACGACCCCTGGATCGGAGGTTGATGTAGAAGGACTTGGACATAAAGAGTCATAGGTCCCGGTGCCAACACTCAGTCTGCTTCCTTGGACAGGTCACCGTGTCGCAAGCTCCCCAGCCACAGTGAGCAGCTGTCTAACTCGAGCCTTCCCTGTGTAGACACCACCCATCCACACCTGTGGGAAAAGCCAAGGCCAAGGGTGTCCGGTCAAGTTTCCAAGTCAGAGAAATCAGCCAACCAGAGGAGCCTGGAACCTTCCAACTCCAGATTCTACCTAGAATGCAAACGTTTTTGGTTTGGGGGTATTTTGGGGGTTGGTTTTTCAGGTTTTTTTGTTTTGTTTTGCTTTTACATATCAGTCATCAACGTCAACTGCCAACCCCTTGCAGAACTCAGAGCCAGCCTCCACCCTGGGCCCGGGGGCTCCTTAGCCAAATCAGGCTGAGGCACTCATGGGGACAAATACTCATTGTGTCGTATTTCAGGGAATCCCTACCACAAATCTGTCATTATTCCCATTTTGCAGATAAGGAAACAGAGGCTCAGGCAGGTTCACAAACTGGCCAGGCATTTCATGTGTGGTATCTGGGGGTGCTTTAGGCCTCATCTACCAGAGGGGAATGGGGGCCTGCTCCCCAGACGAATGTTTGCTTGCTTGGGCTGCCATAGCAAAGGACCCATGACGAGGTGCCGCCCACGGCACACATTCCTTGTCTCACAGTTCTGGAGGCTGGAGGTCCAAGATCAAGATGTGAGCAGCGTTGGTTCCTTCTGAGGCCTCTCCCCTTGGCTTGTAGACAGACGCCTTCTTCCTGTGTCTATCTTCATTGGTCTTCCCTCTATGGGTGTCTGTGTCCTACTCCCCTCTGCTTGCAAGGACAGCAGTCATATGGGATTACAGTTCACCCCACAACCACATTTTACTTTACCTCCTTAAAGGCCCTATCTCCAAATGCAATCCCATTCTGATGCACAGGGGAGGGGGTAGGGCTCTAAGTTATGAATATGAGGAGGACACAACTCAGCTCATAGCAGAGGGGATGACGTGCGTGACGTGCTTGCAGCAGCAGAGGGCCCCCAGTGGAGCTCCCTCAGGGCAGTGATGAGCACCAGGAGTGGTCAGCCCTAGGACCCATCATCAGTGTTTACTGAGTGCCTGCTGGGTGTGAGATGGGCCTGGACACCACTGTGTGAGCCGCAGGAAGTAGAAAGGACAGCAACGTGAGGGGCGGATGTTCCCAGCAGGCCACTGGGTCATCCTAGAGAGCAGACAGCATGCTCGGGAGGCTGGGCAAATACGTTCCAGACACATCCACCAATTGCACATCATCCTAGCATTCTGCAGCCTCGGGAGGGGGGCACCTCGCTCAGCTCAACAAAGGAACTGGGGGGGCCGCCGGTTCTGCTTCCTCCCTGCACAAGGCAGAGCGGGAGGTGTGGGTTCCACAAGAACTGGCTGAAATGGGTGACTGAATAAACCAGAGTTAGAGCTGATGGATGGCGTCCTCCTCGTCTGTCTTTGTTTCTCTCCCGTGGAAACTTCGCTCAAGTTCTGGGCCAGCCCCCACTGCCCACAAGCGGGACTGACCACTCCAGAGCTGGAGCTTACCCCGGGGGGCATCAGCCAGCTCCCAGATGGGCGGCAAAACCACTAACGCCCCAGCGACCCAACACTCTGGGTCACTGCCTCTCTGTGCCCTTGCAGCCAGAATGCAGACATGGGTTTGCAAACACACAAGCAGGGGTTCACGAGGTGAGCATCTCTGAAATCCCTCTGAGGACGCGATGGGCAGGACTTGAAGCGGGGGCACATCTGACGCTCCTCGTTTCCTGTTGGAAGGGCTTGTTAAATGCCGCAGGGCGTGACCTGGGGGAGACTTCTCTGTCGGCTCTCCACAAGCCTGACCATGGGGATAAATTTACATGTGGTCTTGCCTCAAGGCAGGAGGGAGAACCAGGTGACCTCTTTGGGTCCCTTCCTGCCCTGGGATTTTAGGCGGACATTAACATCTGAGGAGTGACAGGAGCTGAGAGATCCCAGTGGCCTAAAGCCAACAGTAACAGGGTGGCCCGGTCTGAGCAATCCACCCAGAGCTAACCAACTGGTAGAGTTGCAAAGAGCAACAAGTCTGACAGCTGCCAGGATTACCCACTTGACAGAGCAAGGAGCTGTGGCTGGGGCTGCTCCGTTTCTGAGGAAGAAGCAGCACGGCGCAGGTGTGGGCCCACACCAGTGTCACAGGCACACACGTACACAGAAGGCATTTGTTCAAATGCGATGGGAAGGCTTGCCTGGGATGTCTCTCCTCTCCAATCCGAAAGGCCTGAGAAGAATCACAGCCCCCAAACCCGACAGCTCCTTATTTCCCCTGGCATATCCCCTCCGAAGCAAAGGGCTGGGGAGATCCTCTGGATTTCCTCTTGAAAGACAAGAACCACGAAGAGAGGGTCAAGGTCACATCAAAGTTGCCCTAAATCCAGTGCCATGTTCTCCAGGTCTTTCTTTAAAATCAGATGGGTGCTTTTTTTTTTTTTTTTTTAAAGCCTGGTGTATGGTTGCATTTTCTCACCAGCTAACCTTATCAATCAGTCCATCAACTAATCAATGCACATGCATTTTTAAAAGTCCACGCTTAAGAACCCAGACCATGTGGAAAAGGTAATACTTTCTTTTAAAGAGCTTAGCATCGAGAACACAAGATGAATACAAGAGAAACAACTAGAGGCTTGAGAAGATAGCACATAATAAGGGGCTGGAAGCAAGTTGGATACTTAGGGAAGGGCAGTCAGGGAGGGCTTCGTGGAAGCGGTGGAACACATGCAAGGCCTTGAGGAAGCCTTGGATTTTGGCATGTTGGAGACAAAAGACATTCTAGGCCAAGTGACCTACAAACAAAGGTGTGGCAGAGCCAAGCGCCAAGAGCCTCCAGTGGGACACAGGTCTGCGAGGTGGGGGGCAGGCCCCCAAGCCCACAAAGGGGAGCGGGGCTGGATGCCATGGTGAGCTGCGAGCTAGGGCAGGTCTCTGTCCAGAAGAGAACTTCCCGACAGTCTTTGTATAGGGGCTGTGGCTTGTAGCCAGACTGTGTGTGTTGTTCCCCAGCACGGAGTAGGGCTTCCCCCAGTGTGCTCACCACCCACCTACCTGTCACAGTGCTGAGAGTGACATCGATGGGGTCCTTCTGACGCTGCCAGCATTTGCACAGTGTTTCTATGGCACCTCAGCCCTGAGGGCCCCAGATAGATTCCCTCAAAACCTACACCTCTCCCGTTATTTGGTGCCTGGAAATTTCTCAGCACATTCATCACACACACACACACACACACACACACACACACACACACACACATTAAATGACAGACTCAAGGCTCTATTAATTGACTTGACTTATAAGCCATATATTTAAAAATCAAAGGCTGGCAATCAGCTTCTCAGAAAGATCTCTGTATCCACAATTAATTGTTGCATTGTTGGTCCTTCCATACGTTCGTCCTACAGCACATGGGGGGTTTGGCCAAGAGAGACCCAGGTTGCTCTGGTCGCTGTCTGATCTTGCTGTCTGCCTTTCATCGTATCCTCCTCTGCTCAGAAACCATCTGTGGCTCCCTGCCTATAACAGCCCTGAGCCCTGGCCCCTCCACCAACGTCTCCACCCAGAGTTACTCATGCACCCGCTCCCCCCAGCAGGATCCAGGTCCTCCCTGTGGGCCCACATGGTGCTTACAGTATGTGGAGGCAAATGGAAAATAAACTTTTGTTAAGTACATTCACCTCATTGTATGGGGCGTCCAAGATACTGCGTTTTTTTGCAAATGGAAAGTTTGTGGCAATGCTGCCTCAGCGCCATTTTCCCAACAGCATCTGCTCATTTTGTGTCCCTGTGTCACATTTCGGTAATTCTCATAATATTTCAAAACTTTTAAATGATTATTGTATTTGTTGTGATCATCGGTGATCAGTGATTATGAATTGCTGAAAGCCCAGAGGATGGTTAGAATTTTTGAGCAATAAAGTTTTTTCATTAAGGGATAGGCGTTTTTTTTTAAGACATGATACAATTACACACTTAACAGATTATAGTAGAGTGTTACAGTCACTCACATTTAATGTGACTTCTACATATAGGGAAACCCCCCAAAATTCATTTGACTCACTTGATTGTGATGTTTGCTTTACTGTGGTGTTCTGGAACCCAATTCAGAATACAACTGAGGTACGACTGTAATCAAAGAGGCAAAAAGATTGCATGTTGTGATCAATAAGGATCAGGAAGGGAACCAACAAGACAGAGAGAATAAGAACAAACGAGATCTGAGACTGGAAGGATGAGTGGGAGTTGTGGATGTGACATGTGAGGACAGAAGTGACCCAGAGAAAGGGAGTAGCACGTGCAAAAGTCCTGGGGTATAAAGAGTTTGGAGCAATCAAGGAACTGGGAGACACCCAAGGGAACTGGAGCGTAGTGATCCAGGTTCACACAGGCCTTTGGGAGATTGTAGTTGGATTTCTGTCCTGCCTCGAACCCTTTCCTTTACCATGACCGCTAATGAGTAATTAATCACATGAAGCCTCCCCCTTGCCTTCCCCTTTCACATTTGGTTGGCCACCAAAGCCAACTGATTCTACTTCAAAACCTCACACCCCATCTCCCTGTCTTAGTTTAGGTCCTCAGCATTACTCACCTGAACAGGGCTACAAGCCCAGATATTTCTCTTTGTCATCAACGCAGCCTCTTGCTTGGAGGCCCCTAGGTGCCAGTCAACTTCCTAAAGCACATCTAATGGCACCTCTTCCACCACCAAAAATGCATGTTCAAGTGGGCCATTGTCAAAGTTGGCCGATGGACACATGCACACTCTTCTACGTGTTTAAAATTGGGCTCAGTCTGTTAAGCATCTGCCTTCAGCTCAGGTCACATTCCAGGGTCCTGGGATCGAGTGCCTGTGTTGGGCTCCCAGCTCAGTGGGGACCCTGCTTCTCTCCCTCTGCCCCTCAGGAGAGCATGCTGTGCTCTCTCTCTCTCTCTCTTGCTCACTCCCTCTCTCAAAGAAATAAATAAAATCTTTTATTAAAAAAATTTTTAAGTAAAATAAAATTACAAAACCAAACAACAAAAACTCTCTTCCTACCCAGGCAGTCTTGTCCTTGAAGAAAGGTGTTCTCTGGGCTTTGCACACATATTGGCTTAAATATTCAACTCGACACTCTTATAAGAAAACCAGCCCTGTTAACAGATTCTGCAGTCCACCCAGTCTGTACATTTTCAAACCTCCCCCATGCTTCACTGCCTTTAAGATACAATCTAAGGCTTGTACAGCCAAATTGACTGCCAGGCCAGCCTTGCCCCCCTGGAGAACCATCAACACCATCCAATACCCAGGCCCGCCAAAAGTCCTGCTGTTCCCCAAACACATCACATCCTTTCTGACCTCATGCTTTTGTTGGTCCCTCTGCCTGGCATGTCCTTCGCTCCTGATACATTTCTACTCATTTGTCCAGCCCAGGTTCAATGGCAAGTGCTCAGCAAAGGCTCTCCTTCCCTTCTCCACCTGCTCCCCGGCACTTGTTTGCACCACTACCATCCCCCGATCTGTCTCGGGGCTCCCTGTGGGTAAGGGCTGGCGGCCGTCATAACAGCAGAGCAAATGCAGCTCACTGCTCTGGTGTGCCAGAGCACACCAAGTGTTTCCCTCGTGCTGACCCTGTGAGTCCTCACACCTGCCTTACAAGGAAGCCACTAGAGTCCTCATTCTCAAGCAGGAGAAGCAGGCTCAGAGCAGGCAAGCATCCTGCCTGAGGTTACTCCACTTGGTGCCAAAGCCCAGTAGAGCCCAGAGAGCCACGTGCAGAGCCCTGCCCTTGTCCACCCCGCACACTGGTCCCAGCATGGCTTTCCCCCCATCAGTGCCCTGCCCGGACCAGGTGCACGGACCCCCTCACAGGTCCTCTTGGCTAAGCTTGCCTTAGCTAGCCTCAACTCCTTCCCTCCTGCTCCTACTCGCCTCTTGCCCTCTGCCCAAGAAACCAAGTGTGGCAGCGGCTGGGTAACCAGCTACACACCTGAAGCTCAGAGGCTGCCACGACAGTATGACAATGTCAGCACACCTGGGCCTCAGGAGACCCTTACACAGGGAGGGTCCCGCAGCCCCCCTCACATCCCTCACATAGCCCTGAGGCTTGCAACCCTAGGAATCCAAAGAAGGAAAGAGTTGTCAGGAGTTCCCATGATGACACCAGCCTGACCAACTCATTTCCAGGTAATTTAACACGAGTCCCTTACTTCACTTTGTCCTCACATAAAAATGAAAAGCAAGACCCAAAACCATGACAGAGGTCTGTGTTCAGACTTGTCCCTGATGTAACATTAACCACACCCACTACTCTAATATACCTGTTTGTAAAACGTTTTTCAAAGGAGCTCATGTAAAAGAAGTATTAAGGTATAATTTCTCCTCCGTGCTGCTGCCGAAGGTTCCAGAGGCTGTGGCTGAGGACGACGACCAGGTTGGGAGGCTTCTCCCCCACAAGTGCCAGCCTGTCCCCACCGCGGTGGCTCTTTGCCTTAACAGAAATGGTGATGTCAGGGGAGTGGCACAAATTAGCTACAGGGGACACCAAACTTACAGGGTTTTTTTAAGTCCGTAATTAACAAGGTGCCGACGACCTTGAGTACTTGGTCACAGCAAGTGAATTTCTCTCTCCTGCTGCCTGTACGGAGCCTTTTCCTTTTCCACTGAAACAAGTGGCTTTTAAAGCTTCTGTGCTTTCATTTTGTGAAGGTGTTCTCTCCTTGCCCTTGTCCCCAGCCATGAGGATGCTCGGGCGGCTGTTACTTGCGACAGGTCCCAAGTTTGGGTCCAGTCCACGAGGAAGCATGTTTTCAGAACCCAGGGTCTCCAAGATGTTGAGTTTAGGTATGAGAGATATTTGGTCTGTGTGAAGAAAGGACGGAAGCCTAGCAAAGAGCAAACATTTCGCCTGAGCAATGGCCCCTCCACTTTCTGTCATCCATGGGTGGGTTTTTTTTAGCTTAGTTTTGTTTTGTTTTTAAAATTTTCTAGAGTTTTTCACAGAAATCCAAAGCTGGGAGGAACAAGAGGTGTTCCTGGCAGACAGGGCTGTGTCCTCTCCGCCCAGTAACACAGGGATTAACATCAATTATATCGTCAAGCCTCACCCACCCTCGGAAAGATGGGGAGGAGGAGGGCAGCCCAGGCATTCGGCACAGGGGGCCTGCCTGAGTTGACACAGCCTGCCTATGGGTTCGTCCCGGGCCTCGGTTTGCTCACTGGCCTGCCGAGGGCCTGTACAGGTCTGTTGTGAGGACCGGATGGCAAAGAACGCCACACAGCCTGCCGGCAGGAGTGGCAATAGTCAGCTAGAGAATCTGGGCTTTGGTGGTCTGGTTGCCCCAGTCGCAGAGGGCCATTTCCTCATCCAGACCGGCCTTCACAGCTGGTCAGTGGAAGGCCCTCGGACGGGGATAGAACTTTCTGCAAAAGCTGACTCCCTTCCTCGGGAGGCACCTGGATGATTTCTTATACTTGTCATTCTATCTTTTCAGTGGACCTGGCCTCAGAGCATAAGGTCTTCATTAAGCGTTGGAAACACGTTAGAGATATATAACCCACTAACCCAACCCCCCACTGGTGGCAGACTGACGAGGGGGCCAGCCCTGGCCTGCTGGGGTCACATGAGGACTCGCCCTTCAGACCGAAGGCTAGTGGGACCGATTCGGTTTAGTTGCCGAAGATCTAAAAGCCGCATGGGATATCCCCCTCTCGTGTCCTGCGTCTGGACCCCGCTCTGGGTGGTCACCCTTCCTCTGGCACCAGCAACAGGCCCCCCCCGCCCCCCCCCCGCCGCTGCGGCCCCTGGCGGTGCCCCCCCACCCCCGGCCCCA
The DNA here is from genome assembly GCF_020171115.1 of Neogale vison. NCBI lineage: Eukaryota > Metazoa > Chordata > Mammalia > Carnivora > Mustelidae > Neogale > Neogale vison. The sequence continues at coordinate 104,666,299 of NC_058093.1, read as the reverse complement.
ACAGCATTCCTTGGAGAGGCTCATCCCACTCATCAAGGCCCCTGCTGGCCTCCCCCTCTGCAGCAGATGAAATGAGTTTCCAGTGGCCTAATTTTCTCCCAGAGAGTAAAGCAAGTGTTGGAGGAAGAGTTTGCAATTTGTAAAACAGCTTAAAATGAGATATGAAAAGAATGGCCTGGGTTGCTCACTAAGTTAAGCATCTGCCTTTGGCTCGAGTCATAATCCTAGGGTCGTGGATCGAGTCCCGTGTTTGGCTCCCTGCTCAGTGGGAAGCCTGCTCTGCCTCTCCCATTTCCCCCTGCTTGTGTTCCCTCTCTCTTGCTGTCTCTCTCTCTGTCAAATAAGTAAATAAAGTCTTTTTTTTTAAAAAATGGCTTTAGTGGCTTGAGATTCTTCGTCGGATCAGCAAGACGCTGGAGCAGAAACTACAGTTGACCTGAGGACTAATAAAGTCACGGTGCTTTTCTGCCTTCCCTGCATGCAGTACAGACAGGCGCCCAGGCCGGCATTCCCCACAGCAGTCCCCAGGGGCGCTCCTAAGGAGGATCACTGGACACCTGCTGTGTGCCCCGGAGGTTTCATGTACCTCCCATATTTAATCTTTAAAGCAACCCTGTTAAACTAGGCGTTATCACCATTTTACAGGCAAAAACTGAGGCTCACAAAGATTAAGTAAATGCCAAAATCAACAGCAACTAGGTGGCAGGGCCAGGACAGGAATCCAGGTCTGCCCAAGCCCACGGCCCACGCTCTTCCCACTCTGGACGCTACGTCGGGAGCGCCGCATGCACGCGCAGCTCCCCACCCTAGCCAGCTGGCTCTGAAGGCCGGGATCCAGGAACGAGAAATGGGGTGGACAGGTAAACATAGGAGGGTGCACTCGGAACCATTGGGGTTGGGCAGCTGGCTGATGTTGACCTGTTATCCCCAGCAACCCCCGGAAAACAGCAGGCCAGGGAGACAGGGGTATAGTGAGCAGAGCTGGAGGTGAGGGACGGGCGGGGGTAGCTATGGGGGGGTGCAAGACGGTGGCATCCCAGCTGGCGTGTACCGTGTGTGTGTGCAATGGGAGGTCCTGGGAAAGGCCCACCATTGGGGCAGAGGATTGTGGCATCCTGAAGGAGGGTCGGGACCTAGGTATCCCCAAGTGGGAAGCTGGCAGCTGAAGCTAAGGGAGTTAATAATAAAGATGATGACAGGCAAGATCACAGGAAAGGAGATGAGACATAGGCCAGGACCCCAGGAATACCCTTCCCTTCCATCCCTAGGTGGACACCGGGCAGGGGTGGAGAGGGACGAGCTGTCAGAGAACCAGCAAAGCACAGCGACCAAGGCCAGCCGGATCAGCAGGGAGGGCCTGGCAAAAGGCACCACGGAGAGGTTAAGGCCTGGGAACAGTGGAGACACTGAAAATGTAGCAACCAATGGGGCCTCAGAGCGGGTCACCAACCAACGGCCGTGAGAACAGAAGCCAGACTGGACAGCTTGAGCAAGGAGGAGGAGGTCTGAAAGTGGGGGGGCCGAGGGGAGAGGACTTCTCACAGAGTCTGACGGTGATGAGAACTAGGGGCACGAGGAGCAAGGATGGGTGGGGGTTAAAGGTAGGGACAAGGAGGGATGGAGCCCACGAGAGAGAATAAGGCTGGAACACGCTGGGAGAAGGAAGGACTCATGGGGCAAAGCTGAAGAGGGACTTAGATAGGTGCAGTCAGAATGGAGGGCGCTCGGACAGACAGACGAGATTAGATTCCAAAGCAAAAAGGCACTTTATCCTCTGGGATGGGAGAGGAGGCAGAGAAGAGAGCTGGCGAAGCAGAAATGCCAAGGGGAAGGGGCTGACCCTCACCAGGATGCCACAGAACCATCTGGAAAACAAGACGGAGGGGCGCCGGCTGAGAGCCAGGGAGGGCGGATTTCTCATTCACACGAAGCCCCATGGCCTGGGTGGGCAGTGACAGGCCTCAGCACAGTCATTCAGCAGCCCGGATGGGTCCCCTCTGGCACGCTCTCCGTCCTGCGGAGACGAGCCAGCACGTGGGGCGCGGTGTGGGAAGCTTCCCCGGCGGGCCTGGAAACGGCCCACACCGCTTCCGCCTACACTGCTCCAGTCAGGCCTAATCGCACAACCACACCCGACGGGAGCCTCCAAAAGTCGTCTAGCTGGGTGCCCAGGACAGGAAGGAAACAGGTTTTGATGGAAACATGACTGTGTCTGCCACCGGGTGAGGGCTCCAATAAAAAAGAGAACATTCCAGTGGTCTGGGGTCTTGAGCAGGAGCCGTAAGTGAGGGGACATGACCAGGCCCTCACACTTGGGCCAGACTTGAAGATACCCGGAGTATCATCTTCCCGGACCCATTCCACACTCCAACACATGGACACAGACTTTCGTACACATCTCTGCTATAAGACGGCCTGCTGCCTCTCGCCGGTGGTCAACCGCAGCCTCCTGAATGTGTGGTATCTGCAGCGAGGTGTCTCTCCCTATTCTGAGGAACGAAACCCTCATGGTGGTAGCTTGGAGAGTCCCTTTGGGCCCAGACTTCTTCAGATGGGCCTGACCCCATTCTCGTCCCACTGGACTGTCCCGTTCCAGCCAACACAGACAGGAAAGCTATAGTGGTCAAGAAGGCCTTCCAAAGATCCATATAACTCTGGGTGATCTCAGTGTTTTCCCTTTGATTCTTTTACTAGGGATTGGCTTTTTCCGCAGCCCCCCCCCCTTAGTATTCCCTCCAACACAGCCAAAGATATTGTCCTCCGTTTAGAAAGGAAACCACCACCACCTTCCCAGGCCTGCTCGGGGAAGCCTGCGAGGCTCCGTCCTACCCGGCTCTGGGAAACAAGAGGTTTTTACTTGCCCCACAGGGGCGGCCGCATGAGCGCTGTTAATAACCCGTTCCTTTAAGCCACCAGCTTTGTCAGACTTAGCTGCTGAAACCCTTGGCATGAAAGAGAGCAGAAGCAGGACCGGACTGATAGATCTAAACGGCCCAGGAGAGACAGATCCACGGACACGTGTCAAGCGGATCTTGCAAAATCTGTGGCTATGGGAAGGGAGGAAGAAAACCATCAACGCCCAGAGGCATCTGGAAATGAATGGGAGACTGTGTCTGGGTGTTGCTCAATGGAAAGCTGCCTTCCCAGGGGCCTTGCCAGGCTCTGGGGAAGGAGCAGGCCGTGCTGACGGCTCATCTCATCCCCGCTGGAAGGAACACAGGGAGCTGGTTCAAGGTTGCCATGTCCTTTGAGCAGCAAAGAGCCAGCGGTGCCAGGGCATGAGAAGGGCATCTCTCCCATGCGAGAGGTGAGCCGACAAGCGTCTACCTGCACAAGGTGTGTTTACAGGAGCAGAGCGAGGTGTCTGTTTGCCTCCAACACATGCGGTCAGAGAACAGAAGCTCATTCATTCCCGATTTGCCCCAAAGGCTAACCCTTCCCCCTTGACGATGCTGACCTCCGTGAGTCTGTCGGAAGCGGGCCGATGCACTGAAACCCTAATGCCTCTTCTTCACTGTGATCAGTAAGCACAGCGGGAGAAAGTTCTGGCACCGCCGGCCTTGCCATCGCTGGTGGACGTTCACTCAGCCCCCAGCGGAAGCTGGACACTGCGCCGGGCCAAGCTCCTGTCTCCCAGGAGGCCACATGCTGAATGGGGGGGGGCAGCTGGCTGTGTGGTTACCAGCCCCCAACCTCGCTCTGCCACTCACTGTGTCTGTGACTCTGGGAGGCATACTTGTCTGTGGTGTGGGGAGATGACAATCCATACAAAGTACTTCAAGCGTTGGGGCTCCCAGGCGTCACATGGTGACTTCAGAGTCAAGTCCCAGGCATGGGTCTTACCTGTCTAAACCCTGTTCCATCCCTCCTGCCAACTCCAACCCACCCGCATGCCCACTATGCCCTGTCACCAGCGTGCAGACATGAGGGGACGATTCCCCGGCCTCGAGGGGCACAAAGGGAGCAGCCCGGAGAGAGCAGGGAGCCTCCCCACAGGGCTGGGCTGGGTGGGAGGGGCTGCACACTCAAGTTGGCTCCTGAGACGGTTGTCCTTCCACTTGGGGAAATCAGTGCACCCCTTCCCCCATGTGCCCTGCCTACCTGCGGACGCCCCATCTCTGCAATTCCATGAGGAATAAAACTCAATCGGCCCTTGTTTGGCCAGTCCACACACCCCTCTCATTGTACATGAAAACAAAGTGTCCCATCTTTGCTCTGATTTCTCAGCCTACTTCTGAGCACATTAAGGACAAGCTCCTCCAGGGCGGAATGGAGGGCAGGTGCCAAGATCAGGGCTTGGCGCCAAGCCCTCCCCTTCTCAGGTCTGGGAGATGGGCTGAAAGGAAGGGAGACGGCAGAGGAGAGACCATGGACCCGGGACCCAGATATCATGGCCACACAATCCCTGCCATCCGACCATCCCATCAGTACCCCACAGTCACCTCACCTCCAGCAAACCTCCTTAGCCCGCAGCACCCCCTTACCACCCACCCCAGAAGGGACCAGTCTGCTGTTCCCCAACCCTGGTGAGGGGACCCATCCATCCAATCCCCCAACTAGAAGCACCAGCCTCCAGACATCTCCTTCTCCTCCCCCACCTCATGTCAGCCACTCTCTAAACCCCTCCAAGCCCCCACGAGTCCCTCCTCCCCCCACCAGCCCCAATCCACTAAACAGGCCCCAGCTGCCCCACTCCCCACGACAGCCTCCGCTTCCCAACCTTGGCAGTTAGGCCATCCCTCCCTCACCTCTTCTACTGCATCCATTTTTTTGCAAAATGTTCCAGAGGAGGCATGGGGTCAAGGGGGCCAGACCTGGCTCTCCCACATGACAGCCGTGTGAACCCAGGCAAATTGTCCCACCTCTCGGGGCCTCAGTTGACCCATCTCCGAAACGGTGATGGTGCAGCCAGTGTTGTGAGGACTGAAGGGTGTGCAGGGGGTCCCCAGTACTGGAAATGTCCCATCCCTCTCCCCTCATATCCCTGCATTCCCTCGGGTTCCCTTCTGCTAAGGCACAGCTGAGCAAGCAAGCGAGCCCAGCAGGGACTCAGGTGGAGAGGGAACTTGAGCTAAGTAACGGTCACCTTACACCGTGATAAGAACACAGTAGGGCGTTTGGGATCTCCTTCCACCTGAGGAAAAGAGAAGGGGCATTGGGGTGAAGTATACATCCGGTGAGGAGTGTAAGGACCTATTTAGTCAGAGGCTTCTATCAAGGTTAAAACAATAATGTTCCCTGCTCCCCTTCCCCCAGGGGACTTACTTAAAAACAAGTCCGGAAACCAGCCCCAGGTAGCAGAGCCCAGATACAATGGTGGGTGGGTCAGGCCAGGTGGAGACATCGGATCAGTGGGGGGTTGCATACTGTCTCCCTAGTTACCAAGGAGTATGGGCCCCACCCTTTGGGAGCCTTTTGGGCACCAATTCTAAAGAGGGTGATAGGCTGGGTCAAACGTCTACTATAGGGTAAACTGTAATTCAGTTGATCACCTAGCATCACTGTGCAGCTTTCTCTGTGTGTTACAGTTTCATTGGCCACCTGTGCGTGGCCAGACCCAACCACATGGCCTTTGCCCTTTAAGCTAGTCTGTGAAACAGAGAAAGGTCGCCTTCTCTTATAAGAGGTGCGTCCCCGAACGTTCAATCTGATTCTTGATGCTTGGAGTGGAATAAAGCTTTGCTTGACCTTCGCTTTATATCAGTCTCGCTCCTTTAATCACAGACCCAGTTTTGGGGGTACCTAACAAGGAAGAGCACACTTCTGGCTCTGTGGAGCACAGTGCGCACACACCCACAGAAGGGAACCTGTTGGTGTGAGGGGCCACAGGGCACATGGCTCCAAGGCAAGGCGCTGAAGGGTCTCTCCGGCTGGGCGTGGAGCTATCCCACCTTCCCTGCCACAGACTCCAAGAATGATGCCACGTGGGTGACGCCCAGGGACACAGACCGTGCACCCACCTCCTGCTGCTGGGAGAAGGGGTCAGAGACTCCGCCCAATCCTGGGCTGCAGCCTTGGGGACTATGCAGTCATGGGTGCCCTTCTGTCTTTGAAGACCACCAACTGGAAGAGTGACCTGACTGGGGCTGTGCTTGAGGGAGTGCAGCAAGGCATCAGTGCAAAGGCCGAGGCAGGGCAAGGGGTGAAGCCGTGTAAGCCAGGACTGGGGGCGGGGAGGACAGTGCAGGCCACCCAACAGGGACACATTGAGAGAAGACCAGGAAGCATAGCGCGATTCGGGACTGGTCAGCCGGGCTAGCCCTGATCCAGTGGCTCTCAGACCAGAATTTAGTCTAGTCTAAGCTAGTCGGAGAGAGGAGGTAGGGGAGACAGACAGACAGAGAGTGAGGGCCCATTCCAGAAGCAGTGCTGAAGGACCAGAAGAAAAGGCTTATGGTTCAGAGGAAATGACTTCACGATGGAGAAACGAGCTGTGTTAGGACGCGTGCCTCTGCTGGGGGATGGGAGTGGGGGTGGGGGATGGGGACAGACGGCAGGTACCAACGATGAAGGACACCAAGAAGTAAGAATTCCCACGAAGCATGAGGAGTGAAGAGTGTCCGAGACAGAGCTGGAAAAGGCTCGAGGATAAGGAAAGGTGCATACTCAGGTCAGTTGTTTCAGGACAGAAAAAGTTAGGAAAACACTGCCCTGGGTTATTTGCCTCCTACACAACCAAGGTATTCTCCAAGGTTAGTGAGAGCTGGCAGGAAGCCCCAGGCCACACCATCTTGCTCTGTTTTATTACCTTTACATTGCCTCAGAAGAGCTCGCTCCATCTGGTCGTGGCTGTTAAAAATGTGCTTGGCTTTCTTCTTAAAAATAAAACCCCAATCAAGGGATGAAAGAAAGTGCTTTGGAGCCAGGCCAGGGAACCGCTGCATACAGGTGGGGATAGAGGAGGGCCAGAGATGATTGAGGGGAGGAGGGCTGAGGGGGGCTACCGAAGGCTGGGGCAGGTGATCTGGCTGACATAAGCATCCCTATTAATGAACGGGAGAAGCCAAAGGATGTCTTTCAATGCTCAGACCCAGCGAGGATCTGTAATTTAGGGCGCACAGAAGGAGTGGTCGGGGAGCAAGGGAGAAGAGGTGTGAAAGTATACAACAGGAAGCACACAGCTACTTTTAGCTAGGTAACAAGAGACTGTATTAAAAGTCTGCTTTGAAATTTTAAGCAGCATATGGTCACAGCATCGTTGTGTGCAAGCAGGTTTCCTCTGCCTGCTCACTCCTGAACTACCCAAGGCCAGGCTAGATGGCGGCAGGGCCTGGAAGGTGGGCCCCTTGCCCAGCCGTCATGGTCAGGGGCGGCCACAGGCATCCCCCAAGAAGCCACGCCCATGTGGTTCTACTGTGGTACAAGGACAAAATGCACTGAGTGCGAGGTGGTTTCCCATGACCTCCCACCCACCCGAGCAGAAGGTGCGAAAACAACCGTGGGGTCCAGCTCATAGGTCATGGTCACGGCCAGAACTCCCTCCAACGGCCGGAGCGCCCGCCAGTCATGTGTCCACCGCCTGGCTGTCTCAGGCCTCTGAGGTCAGCTTGTTTGGGCTAGGAGGAGCAGTCCTTGAAGGAAAGGCCATCCTGTGTGAGCACGGCCACCGGGGTACACGGCAGCAGCCACCAAAGCGGGGCTGGGATGTTTCTTAAACTCAAGGTCTGGGTGCCCTTTGGGACCAGGCAGGAGGGCAGACATTCCTGCCCATCGGGCCCCCTTGGAGCACTGCTCCTGTTTCCCCAAGGAGGAAGACTACGCGGAGGGGTGAGGGCTGCCCTTTCCATTCCAGATCTTTTCTCTGTCAACAAAACTGACTGTGGGAAGAGTTGTGCTATAAATTACAATACAAATTGATTAATGCCATAAAAATGTGACTGAAACCACCGGCCCTTGCAAACAGTGGGGCTTATGTTGTCTGCTCAGCTCCCTGAAGGAACATTGCCCTTAAGAATTTGTGTATTGTTCACCCTTTTTCTTGGCACACACACAAAATCCAAAGCCTATAATAATGCAGGTCATTAAACCAAACAACTGCATTTGGACCTTTTTCAAGGGAGTGATTCAGGCAAGCGCTTTCCTCACGGAATCAGTTTACATTCGGGGTGTTATCAGATGCTACCCTCCACTGAAAAGCCGGGGAAGACCAGCTCCGCGGTGTTTTCTTGGTAAAACAGACTTTTCCGTGGCCACTAGGTGGCGCCACCTGTTTACCAAAGCGGGCGGCTGTAGCCTGCGTGCCCCTCGGGAAGCAGGGAAGTGTCGGTCTTTTGTGCGCAGAAATACTCACGGGAGAGAGAGGACCATTCTGTGAGAAGCAGCCGGAAGTTTTATTCCGAGGAATAAAACTACCCCATGTGGCCGGAAAGGACTCCATCCCTGCTGTATTTGAGGAACCAGGAAGGAGGGGTTGTAGGAGAGCCCCTTCAGACCCGTGCCTGCCAGCGGGTCCCTGTGCCCTGGGAGTCTCAGGCTGAGGACCAGCCCCTGCTCTGCCCACTAACTGTGCTGTCTGCTCTCCCTGGGTCGCTGTGGCCATGATCCCAAGTACCAAGGAACGGGGCTGACCTCGGCCTGGCCCGCGAATTGGGCTGTTGGGAAGACCCAACAACCCCAAGAATGTGAAAGCACCCTGAAAAGATAGAACATGCCTCCAACATATACTATTATCTTGTTAGTTATTATCAGAAAACAGACTGGTAAGCTGAAGAGGGGGCATATGGCAATGGCAGATGAAAGACAAGTCATCTTGCAAACTTGGGTTATCTGCTGCTTTTTAACATACCTTCTCTCTGATCAAACTCATTTCTTTTTTTTTTAATTTGATTTTTTTTATTTGACAGAGAGAGAGAAATCAAGCAGGGGGAACAGGAGAGGGAGAAACAGACTCCCCACTAAGCAGGGAGCCCCATGTGGGGCTCGATCCCAGAACCCTGAGGTCTTGACCTGAGCCTAAGGCAGTAGCTTAACCGACTGAGCCACCCAGGCACCCCAGCATGTTCACTATTCTTATCAAACTATTTTAAACTATATATGTCAAAACTTTTTATAGCTGCAGAAAACAGAATGCTGGGTATTTAAGAGCAAGCTACTGAAAATGGATTTAATGTAAGTGTTAAAATCAGTATAGAAAAGTCAGTGAAGTGTGCTATTTCCAATTCTGATGGGATGGAACATGAAAAAAAGCTTAAAGAGCACCCAAAGAATGTCAATGTAAATCATGAAACAGGAGTGCCTGGCTGGCTCAGTCGTTAAGCATCTGCCTTTGGCTCAGATCATGATCCCAGGGTCCTGGGATCGAGTCCCAGATCAGGCTCCCTGCTCAGCGAGGAGTTGACCTCTCCCTCTGCCCCTCCCACTACTCATGCTCTCTTCCTCTTCTTTCTCTCTCTCGCTCTCTCTCTTTCTCTCCCAAATTTAAAAAAAAAAATTTTTTTTTAAATGCAAAATAAACCATAAAACAAAGGTTCCAAAGTACCTACTTAACTAGGGAAAGTGAATCTTATGAGTAGCTTACAGGTTTTACTGCTACAATTTTTGCTGCCATGTGAGGTCAAGCAAGTTCCTGCCCTTCTCTGAGTATCGGGCTACAACCTTGGTGCCTTAAGTGCGCAATGTTGATGAGGCTCTGGAGCAAGACCAGAGGCAATTAGCCTGTAGAGGCCACCAGCTCTAAGCTGGGTAAACTTGCCCACTTCTGCTCCCAGATGGGTGGAGAACTGGCCCAAAAGAAGTCCTGCTGACCTGTTGTGAGGTCTGCTCTGCACTAAGGGTAACTAACCCACTGAGGTTGTGAAGCCTGAGGGGGACCCCTAGGATCCCCACCTCCTGCTGCTCACACCTACCCTCCAGAGCAGACAGGTGCTGTGACTTTCTTCTACACAACCCAGTATGGCTATCATTCCTGTGATGACCGGACATTGTGATCGCCACAACCTATGGCTTGCTGGTCTTGAAGAAGCTAGCTGTCATGTGAACGCCAATGGAGGGGGCCACATGGCAGGGAGCCACAGGAGGCCTGGGGAACTGAGGACAGCCTCCAGCCAACAGCCACCGAGGAAATGAAACTCACTTCTGTGGCCTCAAGGAAATGAGTTCCGCCAACGACCTATAGGAGATCGGGGGCGGGGGGGGGGGAGTCTTCCACTGTTGAGCCTCCAGATGAAAACGCAGACCAGCTGGCCCCTGGACTGCAAGCCTGTGACATCCTGAACAGAGGCCCTAGCTGAGCTGCCCCCGTGCCCTAAACCATGGGATTTGTGAGGTAATAAATGTATGCTTTCCAAGCCACTTGGTTTATGCCGCACCAGACAACTCATAGACCCACCCATCAAGGGTGTCCAGCATTAGAAGCTGAAGCTGAGCTGCACAAAGAGCCGGTCAGCACTGGTGGGGGCAGAAGAGATGCAGCAGATGTAGCACAGAGAGGGGCTGTTGGCAGGAGGGGAGCACCAGCGGTCGGTCACGACAGCACGTTTCCCAGAGTGAGGAGGACTCCAATTCTGCGCAGGGCTGGCCCTCCATATACACCTCTCCTGCTGACATCCTCCCGTCTCTCCCCAAACCTGCTCACCAACCTGTGGTTCATGTCTCAGATGGTGCCCCCGCAGCCTCGAGGTGCCCCCACGAGCAGAACGCCAGAAGTCATTACGGATTCCGCAACCCCTCAGCCCCCAACCCATCCCCAGGTGGTTCTGATTTTACCTCTGAAAATGATCTCAACTGCAAACCCTTCTCTGTTTCTCCTTGGCCACTCTCCAGTTCACAAAAAGATCTCAGTCAACAGCAAGAGGCTGATCGATCCCACTCTCTCCAGTGTTACACCCCTTATAAAACACGACGGGTGGGAGAGAAGGATCCATCGTGTACCATCTTACTCTGCATCTATGATAACCTAAGCATGGCTCACAGATTTATACATACACACTCACAAAATCTTTCCAAAGACCCTAAAAAGAAAAGTGCCATTATCCCCATTTTAGAGATGAGAAAATGATGCCTAGAAATCTTTAATAACATATCAACGGGCACAGAAATTTATTGCTAAGCCAAGACAGGAAGCTGCTCCATTCAAATCCTTCTTTCCACTAGCCACGCTCGAGCTACGAACAATCCTTATGGCTGGGCCTGGAAGCTTCTGTGGTCCTGTCCTCAAGGATGGGGTCCCACAAGCAGAGGAGAGGAAGGACGGATTTGGTCTGGTGTTTCCTGGACGCCCTTGTCTGGCACCAGCATCAGCGTGATCCACTCCAAACCGATCTGACAGGTCCCTCCCCAAAGAGGCCCTTGTCCATGCTGTGACCTCCAGACGCTTGCCACCACCTGGCCTCTCCATTTTCCCATCAGGAAGGTAGAACATTTTGGAGTTCCCTACATGCAGCTGGTCACATCCCTGTTCCTTCTGATTTTGTTTCTATTCTCCGTTTGTCTTAAACTTCCTCTTTTCTTTGCCTGGTTGGCTCTCTCCTTTTTCATCCATCAAGACTCATCTCATCTCTACCTCTTCCGAGCAGCTTTCCGTCCCCTCCCAGACCACGTTATTTATTCCCCCGTCATTCTGCAAAACACGGACTGCACACCACTAGCACGCGTGGTCATGTGGTTGATTACACAATAGCATGGTGGCCGTGTGCACACCACAGCTTACAACCAGACTCTAATTGGTGTCCATGCCCCCCGCCCCAACAGCCTGGAAGTCATTACGGATTCTGCATCCCCTTCCACACCTGCCCTTGAGGGCAGCATTGTTTTTCTATTCCATCCCCAGTGCTTAGTCCAGAGCTCGGGACAGAGTAGGGTGTTAGTTGAAGTGATGTGTTCAGTCCAGGAAATGCAGCAGCAGCCCTCAGTGCCACAGCCCCGGGACTCTGTAAGCTGATTAAAGGCAAGGCTTGTTTCATTCACATTGCAACCCTACCATCACCCACTTCAACCCCCACCTGGCACAGGAGTTTATACAGATAGCTACTGGACAAACACCTGTCGCATAACGGGCTCTCCCCAGCCTACCCATGAGCCTGCTGGGCTCCCGCCCTCCTTCCAGGAAGGAAAGTCCAACAGTCATCCCCATCCACGTGGACCATGGGGCCATACCTCCTAGGGGACATCTAGAAGCCCCTGGATGCCAACAAGCGTGTCTGGGAGCATTCGGAGTACACCAGACAGAGGCAAAAGAATGACCCCTAGTGGTCCTCACTGGCTTTGTTCGTGTGAAGCACCAGGACACAGGAGAACGTGTTCAGTCGGGAAAGATGTGGACATTTAAAGACTCTACCATTGAGAAAGAGAGCTGAATGACATCTGAGGATTCTGATGATCACAGCAGAATAAACAGCTACAGAAATGCAAGTGAACAGTAGTAACCTCTTTTGTTATTGTTAAAGTACACATCTAAGGCAGCAGGGACTAGAACATATTTCATCAATGTTTTAAAGTCTATGAAATTTTCAATTTAAAAAATGCCTTAAGGGGTTCAGTTGGTGAAGCGTCTGCCTTCAGCTCAGGTCATGATCTCGGGGTCCTGGGATCGAGCCCCGCATCAGGCTCCCCGCTCTGTGGGAAGCCTGCTTCTCCCTCTCCCTCTGCCCCTCCTCCCGCTTGTGCGTTCTGTTTTTCTCTCATGCTTTCTCAAATAAATAAACTCTTTAAAAAAAATAAAAATTTAAAAATGCCTTGAGAAGCTCTGACAAACATTCCAAATGATGTATACAGACAATGTGTATATCATCGGTATATTTCTTAAAAGGCATGTTTTAAAATGACACTTATCCTTAAAAAAAAAAAAAAAAAAAAGTCCTCCCCTAGAATCACCAGTATTTTGCAATAAGAGAATTTGCAAGAAATGCCCTCAAACCAAGGCTCCGGCTTTACAAAAACCATCCCGCAGGTCTGCTTGGCCAGCATATGTCCTCTCTTGAGCCACGCTCAGAACTTCCTCCCTTGTGCCATCTTCCTCCAGAGACATTGGTTAGAGCAGAAATCCTGTACTGACCAACTGGGTCTTATTATGTTCGTTTTCTGATTTGATTGTCTTTGTTTGCTTTGGTAGAAAGAGGGTGGCCCTTCTTTTTCTGATGGACACGCAGAGTAGGAAAAGAAACAAACAATAAAAAAAATACCTTAGTTCCTTTTGGGAAACAGAAATTCCACCAGAATTTTCTCCCTGAATTAGCTCAGAAGGAAAGTTTATAGCGATCTTTCGTGGTAACAGTAACATGTTAGTCAGTCCCAGGGCCTCTGAAACAGGCTGAAACATTGTCTTCCCAAGACCTAGGCACTCAGTTCAAGTGCTCACACGTGTGGGGCCACCCTGGCCTAGCTGCTCCCCAGCATACTTCGCCCATGACTTAACCCTGGACCCGCCAGATGTAAAATTCAGGGAAGGCGCCCTGAGCCTTCTGCAGAGCAAACCCTCCCTCCCTCTGGATTAGGTGCCCACAAAATCTACACCATCAGCAAAGCAGTAAAGCCTGCCGAGCTCCAGGAAGAACTCTCTAAGTGTCAGGCATCCACATACTCAGCACGGCCTCCTTGCAAACCTTTTAGGGCAGGCCCTCTGCTGGTTACCTTTACAGTTCAGCGCGTACATTACACACGTAATATTCCAGGAAGGATCTGAAGGAAATATCCGTGTTTAAAATGGCTTTCCAGTCCCTTCCCTCTTTGATATTTAAGTTTCTTCATCCCAGAAGCTGGAAAGATTTCTAGAAAGTTCTTTATAAAAAGCAGCCTGGTGATGGAAACCACAGCAATCTGTCACAGTTTTTGTCAATTTCCTATGAAACAACCCATGGCACTGGTGTCCCCATCCAAAGACAAAGGCTGGCAGGGCAGCTCCATGGAATGTGCTGAGCCAGGTGACACAGGGAAGCGGGGCTGGGGGGGACCCTAGCCCCGCCTGAGAGGGTGATCTGTGGGAAAAAGGAGCAGAGACAGTGAAGGCAGGGGGCAAGGAGTTACCGACAAGATGCCAAGGAAAGAGAGACGGTATCCAGAGCAGGGGACAGGAGAGGCCTTCTGAGGTGAGCACATGGGAGGCCAGGAAGGGGTGGGGCTGCTGCGTCCCCTCAGAGGGAGGAGTACCTTTCCAGGGTGGTGGCCCTGCGAGGATGCCTGGAACTTTATGAGACTCTTCACAGTCTCCTGAGGAAGTCACGGCAGCCATCTCTGTGTTATGGATGTGGCCCATTCACAAAGCTAACATGGGGCAGAGCCAAAATTCAAATGGAGGGGCGCCTGAGTGGCTCAGTGTATTGAGCGTCTGCCTTCAGCTCTGGTCATGACTCCTGGGTCCTGTGATGGAGTCTGGAGAAGTCTGCTTCTCTCTCTGCCTCTGCCCCTCCCCCAACTTGTGTTTTCTCTCTCTCTCTCTCTCTCTCTCTCTCTCATGCTCTCCCTAATAAATAAATTATTTTAAGAAAAATTTTTAGGGGCGTCTGGGTGGCTCAGTTGTTAAGCATCTGCCTTTGGCTCCTAGTGTCCTGGGATCAAGCCCCGCATTGGGCTCCCTGCTCAGCGGGAAGCCTGCTTCTCCTGCTCCCACTCCCCCTGCTTGTGTTCCCTCTCTCGCTGTGTCTCTCTGTGTCAAAGAAATAATTTTTTTTTTTAAGAAATAAAATCTTAAAAAAGAGAGAGAGCCACCACTTGATAAAGAAACTTTAATTAAGTACTTCATCAAGTCGACATGACTTTATATTTGTGTTTTTTTTAACTCAGTTTAGCCAACACTTGAGATCCTACAATGGGCCGAAAACAGTAGGAGACCTGGAGACTGAGCTGAAGAGCCCGGGGTCTGTGTACTTCCAGGATTTGCTGTACCTTCCAAAGAGCACACAGAGAAGCAGCAGGTACCTATGTGAAGGGCTGGTAAGGAATACCCAGGAAAGCCACCAGGAAGTGGATCCCTTGGCATGTTTTGGGACTAGTGGGCAGGTGGGAGTTGTGGAGGCAGGAAAGTCCTGGGGACGATAGTGTGGAGGCTGAAGGTAGGCAGAAGGTAGGCCTGGGTCCAGGCCTAATCCTGCAACTTCAGGACATTCGGGGTGAAGAGATGATCAGATCTGGACTTTAGAAAGATAATTTATTATTCATCAACAAATCTGAATTTTTTTTTTTTATAAGAAGACAAGGAGGAGGGGGGAAGGTGAAAGTGGGGGAGGAGGGGGAGGCAGAGGAGAAGAATGAGAATGGACAAGAGTGAAGCCAGTAACGGAATGAGACCCAGAACATTCAGAGGCTCAGGGAAAACCAGGAGAAAGCGAAGACAGGAACACATGAGCAAAACTTGAAAAAGGCCTCTGATTTTACAGGAAATCAGAAACTCCTATTTTTGAGAGGAAGTCACTGGTGACTTTGCCCCAGACAGCCTGACAGAAATAGAGATGACGATAGGGCATTTTTCGCATTTCTAGAACACGAGGCTCCCCCTCCTGGGCATGAAGTAAATAATAATAATAATAATAATAATAATAATAATAATAGGTTTTACCATTGAAGATGAAAAGAAAAAAAATAGGTAATGTTTTCCTATACCTACACAATCCAAGCATCTCTGCAGAAAACAAAACAAAGCCTATCCACACACCAAACGCAATTTACCCCTAGTAAAGGGCACAATCTACACAGCAGGAGTTGAGAGATGGCCAGTCACATTTGGGGGTGCTGCCATTCATCAGAGCCCTTTAGGAAGCTGCACCCCAGAGCTTCCATGATCGGGACACAGTCCCCAGCACCGCACTGGCTGCCCAACTCTGCGGGACATCTGCAAAGCTGAGAACCAGGCCGCAGCTGGATGTTTAGCTGTGCTGAGCTGAGGAAGCTTCCTGGGCCCTAGCGTAGCCCTCCCTTAGCCCGCTCACCAAAGGTAGCAGGTGACTCAGCAATGTCAGGACAAGCCGTCATTTACATATTTTACCACAGGTTTAAAATAAGGATACTGGGCGCCTGGGTGGTTCAGTGGGTTAAGCCGCTGCCTTCGGCTCAGGTCATGATCTCAGGGTCCTGGGATCGAGTCCCGCATCGGGCTCTCTGCTCGGCAGGGAACCTGCTTCCTCCTCTCTCTCTCTCTGCCTGCCTCTCTGCCTACTTGTGATTTCTCTCTATCAAATAAATAAATAAAATCTTTAAAAATAAAATAAAATAAAATAAGGATACTGCACATTTGCTTTCAGTGGGCCAATCAGATTTTAGGAAAGTTTTTCCGGTCACACCTCCTGAAAATACACAGGGATTATGTGGTGACTTAGCCCTTAAGAAGTTAATCAGGTTACCCTTTTGATTGCTGTGGCACACTCACCTTGAGATGCATTTGGTTTAAGTACTCGAAATAATGAAGCTTTTTTTTTTTTTTTTAAGATTTTATTTATTCATCTGAGAGAGAGAGGGTGAGAGAGCACAAATGGTGGGGAGGGGCAGAGGGCAAAGCAGGCTTCCCGATGAGCAGGGAGCCTGATGCAGGACTCTGATCCCAGGACCCTGGGATCCTGACCTGAGCCAAAGGCAGTCAGTTAACCGACCGAGCCACGCAAGCACCCCATCAAGCTTGTTTTAAAATATAAAGTTGACAGAAGCCAACTTTCCTAAGGATTTGGGGACTCCAAAATCGTTCAGATGCCTGGTCCTTCCTCCATGTGTCAGGAGAAGATTGCAGCAAGAGAGTAAGAGACGAGATGTTGCACAAAAGCAATCCTGTCCTCCTGGCAGCAGGGGCTTCGTTCCTGCTCAGGCCTAACCATGCGCGTGGGTGGGGAATTCTCCTCAGATGGGCCATGCTACTGAGTTCCTCAGACACAGCCAAGGGCTGCGTTCTACTGCCAGTGAACACATGACGGTACTGCAGACACTACTACCGGTACAACAGAATATCTAGCTTGGTGGCACACGTGTGAGTGAGTAGAAATGAACAGTTAGCGACACTACATCAGAACACGCTCTAGCTTTGAAATTAGACAAAAACAGGAGGAAGGCGAGTAGTATCAGAGGAAGTATCTTTCTTCAGAGAGAAGCTTCGGCATAAACCCAAGGGCCCAAATCAGTTTTAAAAATTTTTTACGTTCTTGGGGCACCTGGGTGGTTCAGTCAGTTGAGCATCTGCCTTGGGCTCAGGTCATAATCTCAGGGTCCTAGGATCAAGCTCCGCATCTGGCTCCCTGCTCAGTGGAGAGTCTGCTTCTCCCTCTGCCCCTCCCCCTGCTTGTGGTCTCCCTCACTCTCTCTCTCAAATAAATAAAATCTTACAAAAATAAATTTTTTTTTACATTCTTTCCAAAATCCTCAAGAAGTGAGACTTAGGTAGTTACTCATAAAAAAGAAGTTGGGTAGTCGGTATCAGCAATATGCATTTTTTTTAAAGAATTTATTTATCTATTTGACAGAGAGAGAACACAAGTAGGCAGTGAGAGAGAGGAGGAAGCAGGCTCCCCACTGAGCAGAGAGCCTGATGCGGGACTCGATCCCAGGACTCTGGGATCACGACCTGAGCCGAAGTCAGTGGCTTAACCCTCTGAGCCACTCAGGCACCCAGCAATATGCATTTTTAAAACCAGCATTGCCTGGGAGCAAGACAGCAGACAGACTGTAAATTGGCCAACAGGATACACCTAAGCCTGACGACAAAATAGATCTACATGATCCACTAACAGCACGAGTAAATCCACTCAGATTTCTAGACCAGATTAACTAAGAGAACAAAGCCAACCACATTTCTAAAAAGATCCGACAAACTAGAAATCACTGCTTCATTCAGCAGTTTTATCTGTTCACACCCAAGAAATGAAAGACAAAAAACTGAACAAAATCAGGGCAGGCTTAGGGAATATCCATGATTCCCTCACTTTAAAACTGGATGACAAAAAAGGAAATAAATATGAAATAAAAATAAAACAAAATAAAGTTGGGGAGAGCCTGGGTGTCTCAGTGGGTTAAAGCCTCTGCCTTCGGCTCGGGTCATGATGCCGGGGTCCTGGGATCGAGCCCTACATCGGGGGTCTCTGCTCAGTAGAGAGCCTGCTTCCTCCTCTCTCTCTGTCTGCCTCTCTGCCTACTTGTGATCTCTGTCAAATAAATAAATAAAATCTTAAAAAAAAATTAATGAAGTTGGGGGCAGAAGACAACCTGCCAGACCCAGGTCTAACCCTACATGATGAAGTCCACACCTCTGTAGAACAGGGATTCCCACAGACCCCCTCATTGAGGATGAGTCCTCACAGAGGCTCAGATCAATGGTTTCACTCTACCCCTCGTGCAACGCTGATCTGCCAAAAAAAGGAAATAGTAAATACTTGTGAAAATGAGAATAGGTCAAAATGGAAGAGTGAGTCAAATGTCAGTCCCCTGTTTCCTGACATCTGCCTTCAAGTCCTACTCAAGAAAGACTCCAATGGCTAAGAGAATGAGAGAGGGACACTAAGTGATGCAGAAGTTTGACCAAGTTCTGGAAGCTGCACTCCAGAAGGGCACTGATAGATGGAAAAGGAGGAAAGATGGGGCTATGGAGAGAAGGGGCTGACTGCCCAGCTGGAGCCCCAAATCTGCAGACTGAGCGGTGGGCATATGGAGCGTGGCTGGGAACAGTGAGTTTACTCGGAGGTATGCTGGCAACAGTCCACCCTGCTCCTGCAGGCGACATAGCCTCTCCCTGCTCAGTGGGGAGCCCCCTTCTCCCTTTCTCCCTCTGCCTGCCACTCTGCTTACTTGTGCTCTCTCTCTCTGTCAGATAAACAAATAAAATTTAAAAGAAAGAGAAAGAACAGAAGAGAGAGAAAAACTGGGTAAAAATTAAACAAAGGTAACTCTAGGAATAGAACTTTCCGAAGATCTAACATCCTCAGAAAGTCATACTACAGGATTGCCTGGGTGGCTCAGTCAGTTGAGCATCTTTCTGTCAGTTTCAGTGCAGGTCATGATCTCCGGGTTGTGAGATCAGACCCCGCCCACTGCGGAGCCTGCTTGAGACTCTCTCTCTCTCTCCCCACTCACACCCCACACCCCCGCCTTAATTAATTAAAAATCTTTTTTTTTTTAAGTCATGCTATTGCATCCATGAGGCCAAGAACAGTTGCTATGAAAAAGGAACAATTAGAGACAAAGAAAGCTTTTGTTCACACAAACACACAAATAATGAGTTAGAAAAGAAAAGCTGATTGCTCTGGTGTAAGAGGGCAAAGGATTTCATGTTTGGTCACTGCTGAATCTTGAGAACCTCCAACAGTGTTTGGCAAATCACAGGTGATGAAAAGAGAGGGAGAGGGAGGGCGGATCTAGGAGAAATTAAACCTGGAACACCCAGGAAGAGATGGTGCAGATAAGCATCTAGGTGGTCCAAAGCAGAGAACACGAGTTCTAGAAAGAAAGCACAGAAAACAGAGGGGTGCCTGGGTAGCTCAGACAGTTAAGCATCTGCCTTCGGCTCAGGTTGTATCTCAGGGTCCTGGGATCAAGCCCTGCATCAGGCTCCCTGCTTAGCTTCTCTCTCTGCCTCACCCAGCTTGTGCTCTCCTGCTCTTTCTCCCTCTCTCAAATAAATAAATAAAATAAAAAGCAAAAGCAAGCACAGAAAAACAGAAGAGAAGGGTTATTCAAAGAAATTTCAGAAATCCATTTCTAGAGCTGAAGAGAAGTGAGTGTCCACTGAAAGATGCTGAGTGCCAGGCAGGATGAACAGGAAAGACCCATGTTCAGATCCATCATGGTTCTGTTTGGACACTACAGATAAAGAGAGGATCCTCTACAATTCCAGAGGACGGGGGAGCAGAGCGCCCAGTACAAAGAATGACAAGCAGAACAAGACCAGTTTTAACAGGAACCATAGGTGCTCAAAGACAATGAGGCAAAGCCTCCAAGTTCCAAGGGAAAATTATATTGAGCTGAGAATTCCATGCCAAGCCAAACTAGCAATTAAATAAAGGACAAAGGTAACAAGACTTCTATACAGTGAGACACTCCGAAGGCTTACCTCTAATGCACCCTTTCTGAAAATGTCCTCCCCCACAATGAGTTAAAAACCAATAATGGAAGCTATGGGAGACTCAGGAACCTGGAATGGACCCAAGTGTCTGTGAAAACCAGCCTCCACGCACCAGTTGTGTGGAGGACCTAGAAAGTCGTGGGTCCACATTAAACAGGGCAATCCGCACGCTCTACATGTAAGGTCTTCCAAAGAACAATGGATTCAGATCCCAAGCAACAAAAGACAGTGGAACTGGGGAAAGACTATATTACTATCCTCTCCACCAGGAAAAAGCAATCAAACTTCAGGAAAAATGAGTTGCAGCCAGGGGACACTCCAAAGAGGAAGCGAACTAGAATGTGGAGTGAGTCAGGCAACTGAGGGGGGTGACCACGTGACCGGACACTAAGGCCGCTCTCCTTTGTGTGGTGCCAACAGAACTGCCTAGCCTGAAGGAGAGGCCATCACCACATGGTGTTTGGCCCAGCAATGAGTCATATCTACGTAAGTCACCGTAATCAAATTGTTGTTGACTGGTATTCAGCTTTTAAAAGTAATCTACAGATAAAGCCAGGAACCTTGAGTGATGGTCACAGAACAGAATGTTCATGTCATCGACCTTGACAATACAAAAGTGAAAGGTGTCACAGAGAAGGAAGAAGTAGGAGGGGGTCAAGAGATAAAGGGCAGGCGTGTTAATATCCTCACCTTTCAGAGTGGGGAGCCAAGAGATGCTGTCAAGTGTTGCGTGAATAATAAATATTGTGGTTTTTTATATTTATTAAAATATAAAATTAAAATTAAAAAATATTTATATTTATTAAAACAAATAACATAGTCTTAAAAGGTGTAACTGTCACCAAGAGAGGAATTAAAAGAATCCTATGAATGTCAAAAATGGAGTAGGGGTAAGGGACACAAGGGAGCTACGCCCTCATCTACCACAGCAAGTCATCTCAGGGAAAAGCTAAGGTCAAAAACCAAGAAATCATGGCCTAAGAACAGTATTGAGAAACTCGGGAGTACCTACTGAATGATTTGAGAATAGAAATGGTGTGGAACCTGACTTTTGGGGCAGAGGGCTGGAATAGGAAGACTGGGACTAGAGCTTCCATTACAAACACTTACAGACCAATAGAATTTTGAAGCACATGCAGTTACAATTTTGATTAAATAATTTTAACATATTTTTAAAATAAAAATATCACGGGACGCCTGGGTGGCTCAGTTGGTTAAGCAGCTGCCTTCGGCTCAGGTCATGATCCCAGCGTTCTGGGATCGAGTCCCGCATCGGGCTCCTTGCTCTGCAGGGAGCCTGCTTCTCCCTCTGCCTCTGCCTGCCACTCTGTCTGCCTGTGCTTGCTCTCTCGCCCTCTCTGTCTGACAAATAAATAAATAAAATCTAAAAAAAAAAAAAAAAAAAAGAACTCTTAAAAAAAATAAAAATATCTACATCAAGTTTACTACTATAACATTAACCGTATATATGTGTATTTTCCCCACTGTTACTACTTACCATTGTTCAGCTTCTATTGTATTGTAAGCTTCTAGACTAACAGAGGTGAATTCTGTATTTCAACTTCCATTGAAGTTTACATTCTGTAATTCCCTTAACTCAAACATGCAGTTTTTCCCACACCTTTATGTCACCGGAGTCAGGATGGGCTCACTTAATTGGTATGTTCTTTTTCTTAGTGGTATATAAATTATGGTGACATTTTGCAATTAATGGCGTCTTGCATTTGATGAAACAGGATACTTATAGCAAATTACATGTCTAGGTGTTTTTCCCCTACGTCATGTTATGAAACCATAAACTGCTACATCTTTTCTACTACTCGGCCCCTCCCTCATTCTAATCCAGCCATATGATCTTTGGGGTCTTTTCCTGAACACCGTTGGGTCTTTGGACCTGCTGTTTGCAAGGCTGGGCACCTGGCTTCAAGGGCAGGCACTCTCAGCTTAAATGCCACCCTCCCCGAGAAGTCTGTTGACCATGTGGTCAAAATCAGCTCTACTGCCCAGAAACGCTTGCTATTGTATTACCCGGTTTTATTTTCATCAAAATGCTTACCCCATCATTTTCATTTATTTGTCTCCTACATCACTGGAGGATAAGCTCCAGGAGAACAGAGCTCTTGCCTACCTTGTTCAGTACCATATCCCAGCACCTAGAACCGAGCCTGACACCAAATAGGTCCTCAAATATTTCTAGAATGAATGCTTTAGGAAAACAATGGTGGGCTCTTGGACACAATAGTTCATCATTTAGCAAGTAACAGTGTTTCAAATTTATAAATAACATTGCATCCTTATTTTTCCATGTAAAAGAACCTCATATGTATAAATTCTTCTGTTAGAAAGATGCATTTCTGATTGCTATCAAGTTAAATATAATTTTAGAGATACACTAATAGCATACACCAAGAATAATCTCCGTAGCATGAAATAATTCATACCATCTTTAATATATTTGTACATCTTCCAAATCTACCCACTATTGACCACAACTGATATCAAACAGTTAGCAAACTATAATGAAAAGAAAAAGATTGTTTCAAAAACTTTGGGTGTGATTAGCTTCAAGCTTTCAAATTTTACAAAGAAAGAGTAGTCTTCTCTCCCAAAGGAAAGATGAAGTTAAAATTACTGTTCATACTTAAATTATATTTCCCACAACCAAGTTCAAAGGATTAATTGAAACAAAATTTGTCTGATAATACAGAACACTTAACAAGATCAATAATGAGTAAGTTACTGTCAGTTTCTCTAATATTTGCATTTTACCTGTATGACAAAAGGAGGAAATAAAAAGGCTGAAAACTTGAAAAAAGTGTTATTTGTCTGCTTTTTTTTTTTATTAAAAAAGACCATGATTCTTTAGGAGGTGATACAAGATTGCTTTCCTTTCAGATCATAATTTCCACAATTTCTGTACTAACTATAAATTTGAATGGTTCCCACTCTCCCCACCCCAGTTCACTTTTGGCACCTATATGTGGAATATCACTTCCGAGAAATGGGGGAAAATGTGCTGAATACTGGGTCTAAGTACTCCTTTCCTGAGGAAAAATGTTCAGGTTGCTAAATTGAGAATATTGATACAAGAAAGCATAATAATATCTCAACAATAAAAGCCTTTTTCTAACCAACTCTAAGGTTGTCTCAGAAGAAAATTATGTTAGAAGTAGCAGCCAATTCTCAGAGGTACAAGGGCAATGGCTTATCTTATCCTTTCCCTCTTCTCCTAAATTTAAATTTAGAATTACAGAGCAATTCTATGAGAGGTAGCAGAATGTCTGGCACAGGCTCCAGCTTCATGATTTGAGAATACAATTTCAACTCATCACATTCTTCAGAAGAACTCATGATACTGAAAAGAAATAAAAGAAGAGGCTCTCTTGACCTCTGAATGCAGAGAGGTTGACCAGAAGGAGAGATATTGGTTACCAGCAGAGGAGGAAGAGCCTAACCATGTCTGGCCATTAGGAAAGGATGTATCCCAAGATATATTCTTAATCTGATTAGAAGAGTGTGTCATTTATAAAGTATACCAGTCTTGAGTCCTCACTTGATCTGCTAAAAAGAAGCTTCTGCATAAAAATCAGGATGCTACAGGAGAAAAATAGACAACACAGGCTATAATTGGCTGTTTAAATATGAAGAATTCAACTTTCATTTTTCATATGGGTGAAGGGTTTATGAGCTTGTTACCGACCTATTTGGCCCGACTCATATTTATTTATTTATTTATTTATTTGCTGTGCTTCAGATCCACAGGGTAGTGCCAAGAAACTTATCCCAAAAAATCTCTGAATTTTTATTAGAGCTTAATGGATTTTTTTGAGTACTTCTGTTAAGCTGATGAAAGTTAGGAAGGTTCTTATCTTACCCTCTGCCCAAAACTTAATAAGACCTTTTCACTTCAAAATGGAAGACAGTGATGTTATAAAACTAGGGAGGGAAGTAAGATGCTATGACAGTACATTTCTGTTTAACAAAACACTTATTTCTTACCTATACACTACATATGTGATTAAACTTTTGGGAGGGAGAAGGAAACTCCCAAAACCTCCCGACAAAGTAGCTGTTCCAATGCATGAACAAGGGCTTATTTCTTCTGCCAGCCACTGGTTCACAAACATTTCCCCCATTTAAAGAAGTATGTGTAAATGAGGTTGGGGAGAGCAGGGAACACACCAGGAAGTCGACTATACTCTTCTCTTAATGAGCCCACCCCATGTCCTTAGCGGCGATCGACTTCATCCGCCATCTTGGTTTTCACAGTAAGCAACACCTTTCTTTAAAACTTTTCTTGTTCTTGCTGCTTTTCTTGCCATTCTTGTCTTTGTTCTCAGACATCTTTTTGGCTCTGATTTCTCTCATTAGATCAAAGAACACCTGGGTTGGGAAGGAAGGAGTGAAAAGAATAGGGAGGAAAAAGCCATTTAATGATTTCATGAAGTATTTCCACTAAGTAGGCTATGTAGTTACATTTTAAAGCATAAAGCAAACTTATTTTTATCAACTCTGTGCCAAAATTTGCATCAGACTTTCTAGCATCTCCAGCCACCAGCCAAGGTTAAGAATAGGAGTGCCTGCCACTGGGTACTTTCTTAGATACTACCATGTCATCCTTATCATGACCTTAAGAAGGTAGGAACATCATTATGCCCCACAACTTCCCCGGCAAAACTAGAAGACTCAGAACATGGAGGGGGTGGGGAGAAGGGGGATAAGGCATAAACAAACTCAGTCTCCTGCACCAGGAAACTGGGGAGATGGGGAGGAGAAACATGCTGTCCCACACCCTCCCACACCCATGCCCCTGCCCTCATTCTCAGGAACAGTCACTGTTCCATTCCTTGTGATGTGCACCGAAAGGAACTTTATCAAGAACTGATAGAAGGCTTGTCCTTTGAATGCCAGCATGTTATTCAGATACAAATTATCATTGGTCACAATAGTTTGGGTTTTGCCCTCTGCTACCAGCAATCATGCCAAAGTGCCAATGATACCTAAGCAGACAAAATATGCTTCCTACAAAGAAACATTTCAGATTTATTGGAGGGAATGATGCAGACTAAAGTGTGAGACTGAGTGTAGGCTTTAATCTTTGGATGTTCACACAAAGCTACAAGCTCCTTTTATTTTCATAGACATATCTTCTTGGTGAAAAGGAAGACCAACTTTCTGAGTGGGGGACTCCCTGTGCTCTGGGCACCAGCTCTGGGCACAGAAAAAGACCTTCTTCCTCCCAAAGTGACCTAAGCAGCCCACCCACCAGGGCAGCAGTGAATGGCTTCAGATGTTACAGCTTTTTCTTTTTGTTCTAACAGCAAAGGCAGGAGGGGAATGGAATGTGTCCAATTCAAAATGATGACGAAGTTGTTCATGGGCCGATCTTATCAACAGCCTCCCATCCTTTAGTGTAAATTGTTTACGAGTGAATACAATGCTGCCAGTCATAAGTTTCTCCTGGGTCCTGTTTGGCAGGTCAGGCTGGTCCAGTGGAGGAAGGGGCGATGGATGGTGCCTGGCAACGGCCCCAACCACCAGCACCCTGTCAAAAAACTACATATCCATGGTTACATGCTGAGAAAGCCTTCCTGATTTTTTTTTTTTAATAAAATACAATGTCTGGATTTCCTGTGTGTTCCTACAACTAGGACACAATTTGATAGAAAGAGATTTGGAATAGCAGAGGAATCAACATAAGAATTGAGAAATAATATGAAGAAAAAATAGCTAACAAGTAAACGTACTTCACGTCACAGACAGTTTTATATTGTAGATGCTGCCAAAGTGCTTCTAAAGTGAACCTTTCTGAGGAGAAATAACAACGGACACCAGAAGATACAAAGAATTACAAGAGAATATTAAAAAACGCTATGCCAACCAATTAGACAACCTGAAAGAGATGAATAAATGCCTAGAAACATACAATATTCCAAAACAGAATCAGGAAGAAAAAGAAAAATCTGAACAGACTGATCACTAGTAACAAAATTGAACTGGTAACCAAAAAACTCCCAACAAACAGAAGTTAAGGACCAGATGGCCTCACAGGTGAATTGCACCAAACATTAAAGAACAGTTAATACCTATTCTCCTCAAACTACTCCCCCCAAAAAATGAAAAGGAAGGAAAATTTCCAAATTCATTCTATGAGGCCAACATTGCCCTAATACCAAAACCGGACAAAGACACCACAAAAAAAGAATACTATAGGAGCACTTGGGTGGCTCAGTCAGTTAAGCATCCCGCTCTTGATTTAGACTCAAGTCATGATCTCAGGGTCATGACCTGGAGCCCACATAGGGTTCCATCGCTTCCGGCTCCATCGAGCTTGGCGCTTAGTGGGGAGTCTCCTTGAGATGCTCTCTCTCTTCCCTCTGCGCCCCCATGCTCTCTCTCAAATAAATAAATAAATCTTAAAAATAAAACTACATGCCAATATCTGATAAACATAGGTGCAAAAATCCTCAACAAAAATATTAGCAAACTGAATTCGACAATACATTTAAAGGACCATTCACCACAATCAAGTGGGATTTATTCCAGAGATGTAAGAGTGGTTCAATATTTGCAAATCAATCACTGTGATACATCACATTAAAAAGAGAAAGGATAAAAACCACATGATCATATCGAAAGACCCAGAAAAAAATCATGTGACAAAATACAACAACTGTTCATGATAAAAACTGCCAACAAAATGGATTTAGAGGGAACATACCTCAATATGATAAAGGCCATATATGAAAAACCCACAGCTAACATCATACTCAATGGTGAAAAACTGAGAGCTTTTCCTTTATGATCAGGAACAAGAATGTCCACTGTCATCACTTTTATTCAAAATAGTACTGGAAATCCTAGCCACAGCAATCAGACAAGAAAGAAAAATAAAAGGCATACACATTTAAAAAGAAGAAGTAAAATGGTCACTATCTACAGATGACATGATACTATGTATAGAAAACCCTAAAGATACTCAAAAAAACCCTATTAGAACATATAAATAAATTCAGTAAAGTTATAGGTTACAAAATTAAAACACAGAAATCTGTTGTGTTTCTATACACCAAAACTGAAGCAGCAGAAACAAGAATTAAGAAACCAATCCCATTTACAATTATACCAAAAAGAATAAAATACCTGAAAATAAATTTTATCGAGGAGGTAAAAGACCTATACTCTGAAAACCATAAGACATTGATAAAAGAAATTGAAGATGACAAAAACAAATAGGTATTTCGTGCTCACAGACTGGAAGAATTAATATTATTAATTTTTTTTTTTAAGATTTTATTTATTTATTTGACAGAGAGAGATCACAAGTAGGCAGAGAGGCAGGCAGAGAGAGAGAGGAGGAAGCAGGCTCCCCGCTGAGCAGAGAGCCCGATGCGGGCCTCGATCCCAGGACCCTGAGATCATGACCTGAGCCGAAGGCAGCGGCTTAACCCACTGAGCCACCCAGGCGCCCAAGAATTAATATTGTTAAAATGTCCATATTTACCAAAGCAATTTATAGATTCAGTGCGATCCCTATCAAAATACAAGCATTTTTCACAGAACTGAACAAATAATCATAAAATTTGTATGGAACCACAAAAGACTTTGAAAAGACAAATTAATCTGGAGAAAGAAGAATACAGCTGTCTACAGCCATACCATCCTGAACGCGCCCGATCTCGTCTGATCTCGGAAGAATACAGCTGGAGGTATCACAATCCCAGATTTCAAGATATACTCCCAAAGTGTTAGTAATCCAAACAGTATGGCCTGGCTCAAAAACAGACACACAGATGAATGGAATAAGACAGAAGGCACAGAACTAAACCATGGTTATATGGCCAATTAATCTAAGACAAAGGAGGCAAGAACACATAATGGGGGAAAAAACCCATCTTCTCAATAAATGGTGTTGGGAAAACTGAACAGCCACATGCAAAAGAATGAAACCAGACCACTTTCTTACACCATACACAAAAATAAACTTGAAATAGACTAAAGACCTAAATCTGAGACCAGAAACCATAAAACTCATAAAAGGAAGAACATAGGCATGAGCACTGGGTGATGTATGGAAGTGCTGAGTCACTGTGTTTGTACAGCTGAAACTAATGTTACACTGCATGTTAGCTACACTGCAATTTAAATAAAAATTTGAGGAAAAAAAACATAAGCAGTAATTTCTTGTACATCAGCCTTAACCACATATTTATGGATCTGTCTCCTCTAGCAAGAGAAACAAAAGAAAAATAAACTATCAGGACTACCCCAAAAGAAAAAGCTTTTGCACAAGGAAGGAAACCATCAGCAAAAGAATAAGACAACCACTGAATGGGAGAAGATATTTATAAATTATATAGTCGATAAGGGGTTAATGTCCAAAATATATAAAGAACTTACACAACTCAACAGCTAAAAACCAAATAATCTCACTAAAATGCACAAGGACCCAAATAAACATTTTTCTAAGGAAGACGTAGAGACAAGCAACAGGCATATGAAAAGATGCATCACTCAGCCCCAGGGAAATGCAGATCAAAACCACAATGAGAGATCACCTCTCACACCTGTCAGGTTGGTAACAAAAAGACAAGAAAGTAAGTATTGATGAGGATGTGGAGAAAGGGGAATGCTTGTGCACTATGGGTGGAAATGTAAAATGGTGCAGCCACTGTGGAAAACAGTAAGGAGATCCCTTAAAAAATTAAAAATTGAACTACTATATGATCCAGTAATTGTACCACTGGGTAGTCATCCAAAGAAAATAAAAACACTAATTCAAAAAGATATATGGACCTGGTTTTTATATTTTTATAGTAGCATGATTTACAATAGCCAAATTATGAAAGCAACATAGGAGTCCATCAACAGATGGATGGATAAGGAAGATGTGGTAAATACACACACACACACACACACACACACACACACACACACAGAGGAATATTACTCAGCCATGAAAAAAGAATGGGCTCTTGCCATTTGTAACAACATGGATGGACCTACAGGGTACCATGCTAAGTGAAATAAGACAGAGAAAGACAAATACCATATGATTTCACTTGTATGTGAAATCTTAAGAAACAAACAAACTAAAACAGACTCTTAAATACAGAGAACAAACTGGTGGTTGCCAAAGGGGAGGAGGGTGGGATAATGGGTGAATTAGGTGACAGGGATTAAGAGGTCCAAACCATCAGTTATGAAACAAATAAGTCACAGTGACAGCATAGGGCATTTAGTCAGTAATACTGTAATAACACTGTATGGTGACAGATGGTGACCACACTTATCATAGTAAGCACTGAGTAATACACAGAATTGTTAAGTCAACTTGTTGTACACCTGAAATGAATATGACACTGTACGTCAATCATACTTGAATAACTTTTTTTTTAATAAAATGAGTCCCTTCTAATGCCAAATTCTCAATGCCAATGTTCTTCTAGCATCACTTCAAGGTAAAGTAAGCTTGATTACCAATCTGTCCCTCATCAGGGAAGAAGTAAAGGAGAATTACTTCCCCCTAAGAAAGAGCAACATAAGAGGCACTTTGCGGGATTCAGATGCTGTCGCGGATAGAACAAAGCATATATAGCCACTGCAAGGAGGCCAAAGTGAAATGGGTTTGGATGTTCCAGGCGCAGGGATCGTGAAGTAAAAGCTAACAAACAAGGTGAAGGCGAAGGAAAAGCCATATGTCTAAGGCTGTCTACTTGAACTGTGTGGCAACCACTCTGAACCTTAATTCTTAAAAACAAGAAAGCAAAACAAAACCAAAAACACACGCCAAAACCTAACGATAGCAATCACTGGTAGGTGGATTTTCAAAAATTGTCAACGTTCATCATTGTCAAGGTCGCCCTTTCATTGGCGTCAGAGATCTGAATGAGAAAGTATGCAGGGGATGGGTAAGAGAGAGAAGAGAAGAGAGATCCCTGGAGAGTTGATTCCTGAGAGTAAATGCTACTGAGAAGTTAAGTTATAAAGACAGAATACTTTGGCCCTGCCAGTGGCCAGCAAGGTGAAAAGAATGATTCCGACAGCAAATCAAGATATGCTGTGTCTCTTGGAGGAAGTTCCTGAGAACCTGCTGAAGAACTTGACGCTGAAGAACAAGAGGCCATGGCAATGAGAGCACAGAGAACTACTCGTGTCCACCCACACAGTCTGCACAAAGCCAGGGTCTCATCTCGCTAGACTCCCGAGGGCCGTGTCAGCACTAAACATACCCCACAAAGACTCCCGACAAAGTGAGAGGACTCTGTGTTTTTTTAACTCCAGGGTCAAACCCTCCCAGGGCTTCTCACCGTACTGGCTGAGACATCTGGAAAAGGCAGTCCTCCCCTACTTTGCATAAACAGTTCCTTCCAAACCAAACAGACGAGATGTCTACATTCTGCTGTTTCTAAGAAACACGCACAAAGTGCACACCTACCTTGTCCACATTGGCCCGTGTTTTAGCCGATGTCTCCACATACTGCACGCCCCACTCCTCTGCTTTACTCCTAGCCTCTTCGATGGGCACCTGCCTCCGCTCCTCTAGGTCGGACTTGTTTCCCACGACAAGCAATGGAATTTTATCTTCTTCAGCCTTAACACGGAGGATCTGTTCCCTGAGATAGCATCCAAACAAACAAAACCAAATAACACAGCTAAGACAGCTAGAATAAGAATCAACTTCATTGATGCTTCTCAAATGAAAGGCTTTCCTCGGGCAGAAAAGCTTATTACGCTCAGGGCATGTTCCAAGAACGCACTCCCTAGATCCTGCCATAAACGAGACAAGTGTTTTGAAAGCCTGGTTCTCAGTTTGCCTGTATCAGAAGGATGTGGGACACTCATCACAAACACAGATTTCTGGGGCCAACAGGAGTCCCACAGAAGTGATGTCTGATTAGGAGCCCAGGACTCTGCATTTCAACAGGGTCCCCCATTTACACTTAGGCACTTTTCTTTTAAGGAAAAGAACAACTTGGGAACCTCTGGGATAAAAACAAGGTAAGAGAAGTATCTTCATACATAAAATGCTTAATAATTCCCCTTTAAAAATGGTATAATTACTTTGTGAGAATAACAGTCAGTGTTTTTCATAAGGAAGGCAGTGGTTCATTAGATCATGAAATCAGTTTCATAAGTCACAACCGTAAATTTTTTCCTCAGTGAAACAGAATATTATAGAATAGAATGGAACCATCAGGGGCGCCTGGGTGGCTCAGTGGGTTAAGCCTCTGCCTTCAGCTCAGGTCATGATCCCAGGGTCCTGGGATCGAGCCCTGCATCGGGCTCTCTGCTCAGCAGGGAGCCTGCCTCCCCATCTCTCTGCCTGCCTCTCTACCTACTTGTGATTTCTGTCTGTCAAATAAATAAATAAAATCTTTAAAAAAAAAAAGAATGGAACCATAAGAAGGACTCTTGAGTATAAAAGTATGGTTTTGTGAACTTCTGTTTCAACCAAATCTGTATCTATGTATGCCTCTGCTCCCCCAAAGATAGTTTGCATTTAGATACAGTAAATGTTACAGCCAATAGAACAGGGTTAGTTATGTTAAGGAGTAATCAGATTTTAGTGCATATTATGCTTCAACTACAAAGTAAAAAAAAAAAAAAAAGGAAAAGAAAAGAATCCAATTAAATTTTACCTCTACTAAAACTATCAGCTATCTAAAATTATTAATCAAAATCAAAATTACACAAATTAAACATTCCACTTCCATTATTTTGGTCCAGTAAAGACAATTCTACTTCTACATTTTAAAATATTCCAAAAAAGGTCCCTTCAAAAGTGCATTTTGTGGAGCTCTGCATTGGTTTTATATGATAAAGGGTAACATTTCATAAAAATAAAAATATTTTAAATTTTTTCCATTAGAGTCCATTTAAGTATAAGCAAATATTTTAAGAAAAACAAAAAAAAGAAAAGTGGATGTTTGAAAATTGCCTTTAGATAGCTTTACTACGGGGCGGCTCGTTGGTCTAGGGGTATGATTCTCGCTTTGGGTGCTAGATAGCTTTACTACGGGCTACATGTCAACAGTGGTCAAAGAACATACTACATTTATAAGTTAAATGATCAGCAAAACTATGAACAAGAAAAACGGACAGCTCTCTGACTCATTAGTCATGCACAGGTTTGTAAAATTACCTCACTAATAAACATGTTAAATAAAAAATTGGGGTACCAAGTCTGGTCTCTTATTACAAACTGATTTTTCTAGCTTATTTAGTATTATCCAGGGAAAGTTTCAAGGAAGATAGAGCATATTAACGTTTTATATCAGGATCTTCCCATAAATACAGAAATGCTACGTTTGAAAACTGCTAAGAGGCATAACATGAGTTTAAGCACAAAGGGTCAGATACTCTACCTCCATTCTTCTGCTTCCAATGCTGTAAGAAACCTGGACAGCCCTGTGACTTTTATCTGAGTGTCCAGAGTTCAAGTCAGAAGAACTAACTTGCCCTTGTTTTTCTTTTAGGTAGTCATCTGTCCTTTTTCTTCTAAGGATCCCTGTTCTCACAGAATGACCAAAACCCATCTCCCAAGGTGAGATGAGACCCTGCTCCAAATCTGTGGGAACGCACGAATGGCGTGTGTGTGTGCACGCATGCATGTGGGATGGCATGGGGAGAAAGGATGTCTGTTCTCGGGACAGGACTCTTCCACTACCCATCATTTCCTTTCTTGGTGAGTCATGGGGGTGATGGGAAATCAAAAGGTTCAGAATATGCAAGAAAATGAGGAAGCGTGTGCATCTGTCGTGTTTTATCCTCAAGGACAGATAAAAACAGGATTCTGTAGCTGCAAACACAGTTTTATGAATACTGGGGCTATTCCCACATAGAGAAAACTCTAGGTATGTTGGGAAGTCTGAAAATTAATAGGACCACTCAGAAGAGTCCTGGTCATTTAACTGATCACCACGACTCACACACTATAGTATCAGAGAATTTGGATGTTCCACCCTTGAAGACTTGACACTAGGCAGCACGGTAATAGAGATCGACTTTGTTTACCTTCCACTCACTCTGCTGGTTTAGCTGGGATCACCCCTTGAGGCCTTCCAGGCTCACTGATGCCTCCCCCAAATCTTAGAGGGATATTTAGTTTCCTCATTCTTATTTTTGGTTGATTCCTCGATTTTTGACCAGAACTTGCTAAAGAGTGGGAAAAAAAAAGTCTTTCCCCCTTTCTTAGTTCCCTGTTAGACTCTAGATCTGGTTCTTAAAATCAAAAGTCAACTGGGCAGATATGTTTATAAGGCGAGTCATCAAAAAAACTATAATTGTGTAAGAGAAACAAAAAGCGTATGGGGTAAAAAGAGAAAGATGTTCTTCCCATTAGAATTTGTCTTAGGATAATGCCTAACAGCTCACTGTTTCTTTATAATGAAATGAACTTAAGGTATCTTTAACCTTTAACCTCCATTTGAAATGAATTACAGCAGTTAATATTCTACTCACTGTGAAAGCAACCCCCCCCCACACCCTATGAGAAGACCTGGGGACAGCACGTGGTGCAGGTGGCCACCGTGTCTGCCCTGAAGGATTTATAGCCTAAAGCATCATTACATTTCAACTCATCAACTAACAAGTGCATTTTCAGATAGAGAAACAGAATCTCCAGCGCTGAGTAAACTTGCCCAGGGTCACAAAAGTGCTAAGGGGCAGAGCAAGGATTCAAACCCAGATCCATCAGATTCTAAGGCTGGGCTCTTTTCCACTCGCCTAGCCTAACAGTCCTTACAGTTGCAGCAAATGGCCATGCGTACCCAAAACTTGCAGTCTCCTGACAGTGTTTCATCAACCTCAAAATAGAGCAAAATGATTACTTTTCTGGCAAAATTATAAAAAAGATATGAACAGTTGGGTCACCTGGGTGGCTCAGTGAGTTGAGCATCTGACTCTTCATTTCAGCTCAGGTCATAATCTGCTAAGAGGCAGATTATGGCCTCGAGCCCTGCATCAGGCTCCGTGCTCAGCAGAGAGTCTGCTTGAGATTCTCTCCCTCACCCAGTGCCCCCGCCCCCCGAGTGTGCACGCTCTTACTCGCTTGCTGTCTCACTTGCTTTCTCTCTCAATACATTAAAAAACAAATCTTAAAAAAAAAGTGAATCCATCAATCATTGTCCCTTAGGATTTATATGAAAACAAAATTACAGGTTCTTGAGAATATGGAATGGCATTGTCCTCTCTAGGGACAACAGATTCTTCAGATAATTTATATTCAGAAATTATAAAACATGGCAACCCCAAGAGACTATAACAACTGGTGGACTATAATGTGCCAAGATTCAAAAAGTCGCAGAAATTCTTTAGCAGAATTTTCCCTAATAATGAGTTCAACCCTCTACTACTGTGCTCAGCCCCAAAGTCCTGCCAAGCTGAACCTGTGAGAAAGAAAGGCAAAAAGCCTCCCAGAGTCTGGAGACTCTTTCACTTGAAACATACCTGAATTCGGCAGTTGCTGTAAATGATTCGTGTTCTGTGATTGAGAACACGAGGAGGAAACCTTCCCCACTGCGGAAGTAGTTATCTCGAATGGCTGCATAGTCCTCTTGTCCTGCCGTGTCCAGAATATCTATCTGGACTTCTTCTCCATCAAGAACCACTTTCTTCCTGTAACTGTCAGCTTTTGTAGGTTCATAGTCTTCTACAAACTGAGGAAATAAGCAGCATTATCAGTAATGAATAAAGTTTTAAGGGAAAGAAGATCTGCCAAAAACATACATTTCAATATATGGGCACTTTGCCTCCAATCAACTGCATATTTACCGAGTGCCTGTCATTACCACACTATGTACAAAGCGTTATGAAATTAAAACTCTCCTCTTATACCCCTTCTGTTCTTTATCGCTCTCAGCTCTGCCTCTTCTTATTTTGTTTTTAAACAGGAGCAGAAATTCCCATTTTGTAGATGAGGAGTCCAAGCACAGGGCAGAAAGAACACTTGGCAATATTATTCTCAGTATAAAATTATACAAACACGGGCAAGGGTGAGAAACAGAAGCTCTTATACATACTCAACAGAAGTATAAAACTCATCTGAAAAGTAGTTTTGGCAAAAGGGACTAAGAAGATTAAATATACACATAATGAAATATAAAAATAAACCCCTCAAGCACCAGAAGAAAACATGGGTGAAATCCTTTTATTACCTTGAAGTAGGGAAGGCCTTTTTAACTATGACTCAAAATCCAGAAGCCATGTAAGAAAAAATCAATAAATTAGACTACATAAAAAATGTTTGAAACTTCCGTATGGCACAACACACTATAAAAAAAGACAAATGACACACAGAGGGAAAGTATTTGAACCCACATCACAAAGAGCTATGTTTAAATGGTTCTTAGAAACAGAAAAAAAGATCAACAATCCAATGGGAAAAAGTGGCAACAGACATAAACAATTCACAGAAAAATAAATACGTATGATGTGAAACATACGAAAAGATGTTCATCCTCACTTAATAGAGAATGGAAGTTGTTAACTACGTGGAGACACCATTTGTCACCTACCAGACTGGCAAAACCCCACCGTCGGACAACACACTCTGGGGAAAAGGCCCTCTTGTACACGGCTGGTGGGAGGGGAGAACAGTGCAGTCTTTATGGGGATGAATTTGGCAAAATCTAAGAGCACTGGAGTAGCACTCACCCTGGGTCCCAGCCACCCAGCTTCTAGGAATCTAACCTACAGCAACATACAGGTGATCCCTGTGGCACCGTGTGTGACAGCAAATGATTAATAAGCACCCAAACGCCCAGCAACAGGCACCCGCCAATGGAATACTATGCAGCTATAAGAAATGACAAAGAGAACTATGTACAGATACAGAAAGATCTCCAGATTAGAACAGTCTACCTTGTGCACAAGTAAAGAAGTAAAGTAGGGAGAATAAAGAAAAAGAAACGTGTGTGTGCGTATAGTGGTTGTGTATGTTTATACATATCTTAATAGGTACATATATACATATGTATGTTTTTAGGCATTTGCCAAAAAGATAACCTGGAAGGACAAATAAAAAAAATTTAAAAGCTGTGAAACAGAGAGACTGAAGCAAATAAACCTAAATGAATATTAAATTGGTAATAGAGCCAAACAGAGAAAGAATTAATTCAAGAGACTTTAGCACAGAGTATTTTGATTTTATGTCCCACAAAAAGAGACTAAGGACAAAAGAATTTCAAATAAATGCTAAAGTTCCCTCGGTGCTTGTATTACTGAGTAATAATGATATTAATATTTCAAAGCTCTTTTCTTTTCATTGTAGTAGACATCAAGTAAGTAATTATCTTTTTTTTTTTTAGATTTTATTTATTTATTTGTCAGAGAGAGAGGGAGAGAGAGCGAGCACAGGCAGACAGAGAGGCAGGCAGAGGCAGAGGGAGAAGCAGGCTCCCTGGCGAGCAAGGAGCCCAATGTGGGACTTGATCCCAGGACGCTGGGATCATGACCTGAGCCGAAGGCAGCTGCTTAACCAACTGAGCCACCCAGGTGTCCCAAGTAAGTAATTATCTTAATGAAGTCGGAAGTATAAATGTTTAGGAAAAAACTAAATTAATGACAGCAATGTACTATCAAAATTGAATTAGTGCCAGTTTAGGCAGATTCCCCCATGCAAAAGAATGAAGTTAGACCCATACTACACATCACATACAAAAATTAACTCAAAATGAGTCAAGACTGAAAAGTAAGAGCTAAAACCCCAAAACCCTAAGAGGAAAACATTGGTGTAAATCTTTATGACCTTGGATTTGGCAATGTGTTCTCAGATAAGACATCAAAAGCACAAATGGACTTCATCAAAATTTAAAACTTTCATGCTTCAAAAGACAGCATCAAGAAAGTGAAAAGAGATGCCTGGGTGGCTCAGTTAGTTAAAGCCTCTGCCTTTGGCTCAGGTCCTGATCCCAGGGTTCTGGGATCGAGCTCCACATCGGGTTCTCTGCTCAGCAGGGAGCCTGCTTCCCCCCCCTCTTTCTGTCTGCCTCTCTGCCTACTTGTGATCTCTGTCAAATAAATAAATACAATCTTAAAAAAAAAGAAAGTGAAAAGATAACCCATAAAATGAGAGAAAAAATTTATTAATCATATATCTAATAAGGGACTTATATTCCAAAAACATAAAATACTCTTAAAATTTAACAATAAAAAGACAAATAACCCAATTTGAAAATACAGAAAGGACCCAAATAAACATTTCTCCAAAGATGATATACAAATGGCAATAAGTACATCAAACAAGGCCCAACATCATTAGTCATCGGAGAAATGTAAATCAGAACCACAATGAGATACCACTTCATACCTACTAGGATGTAAAATCAAAAAAGAGACAATGATAAGTGTTGGCAAGGATATGAAGAAATTGAAATCCTCATACATTGCTTATAGGATTATAAAATGGTGCACATGCTATGGAAAACAGCTTTGCCATTCCCAAAAAGTTATACGTACAGTTACCATAAGACTCAACAAGTTTCATGCCTCAATATATTTATGCAAGAGAATTTAAGACATAGGTCTACACAAAAATTTATACACAAATGTTCATAGCAATGTTATTCAAAATAGCCAAAGAAGCAGACACAATCCAAATATCTATCAATTGATGAAGGCATAAATAAAATATACCATGTCCAGACAATGGAATATTATTCCATGATAAAAAGGAATGAAGTACTGGGGCACCTGGGTAGTTCAGTCAGTTAAGTGTCCAACCCCTTATTTCAGCTCAGGTCATGATCTCAGCATCATGAGATAGAGCCTCACACTGGATTCCATGCTGGGTGTGGAGCCTGCTTAAGATTCTCTCTCTCCGGGTGCCTGGGTGGCTCAGTGGGTTAAAGTCTCTGCCTTCCGCTTGGGTCGTGGTCCCAGGGTCCTGGGATCGATCCCCGCGTTGGGCTCTCTGCTCCGCAGGAAGCCTGCTTCCTCCTCTCTCTCTGCCTGCCTCTCTGCCTACTTGTGATCTCTGTCTGTCAGATAAATAAATAAAATCTTTAAAAAATGAAACAAGATGGGATTGGGAGAGAGACAAACCATAAGTGACTCTTAATCTCACAAAACAAACTGAGGGTTGCTGGGGGGAGAGGGGTTGGGAGAAGGGGGGTGGGGTTATGGACATTGGGGAGGGTATGTGCTTTGGTGAGTGCTGTGAAGTATGTAAACCTGGCGATTCACAGACCTGTACCCCTGGGGATAAAAATATATGTTTATAAAAAAATTAAAAAATTAAAAAAAAAAAAAAAAGATTCTCTCTCTCTGGGGCGCCTGGGTGGCTCAGTGGGTTAAAGCCTCTGCCTTCAGCTCGGGTCATGATCTCAGGGTCTTGGGATCAAGCCCCATATCTGGCTCTCTGCTCAGCGGGGAGCCTGCGTCCCCCCGCCCCCCGCCGCCTGCCTCTCTGCCTACTTGTGAACTCTGTCTATAAATAAAAAAATAAAATCTTAAAAAAAAAAAAAAAAAAAAAGAGGGATGCATGGGTGGCTCAGTTGGTTAAGCAGCTGCCTTCGGCTCAGGTCATGATCCCGGTGTCCTGGGATCGAGTCCCGCATGGGGCTCCTTGCTCGGCAAGGAGCCTGCTTCTCCCTCTGCCTCTGCCTGCCAGTTCTGTCTGCCTGTGCTTGCTCTCTGGCCCCCTCTCTCTCTGATAAATAAATACAATCTTAAAAAAAAATTATAAAAAAAAATTCTCTCTCTCCCTCTGCCCTTCCCCCCACTTGAGAGCATGCATGCACACGTGCTCTATCTTAAGTAAATAAATAAGAATCCAAAAAAAAAGGGAAGGGCGCCTGGGTGGCTCAGTCAGTTGAGCATCTGCCTTTGGCTCAAATCATGATCTCAGGGTCCTGAGATCAAGTCCCACATCAGGCTCCCTGCTCAGTGGGGAGTCTGATTCTCCCTCTCCCTGTCCTGCCATGCCCCACTCCATGCTCGCTCACTCTCTCAAATAAATAAAAATCTTCTAAAAAAAAAAAAAAAGGAACAAAGCACAGATACAAGTTACAATATGGTGAGCTTTCAAGACATTATGCAAAGTGAAAAAGCCAGATATAAAGATTATATGTTATATGATTCGATTTATATGAAATGTCTAGATAGGCAAATCCATAAGAATAGAAAGTGGTTATCAAGAACGAGGAGGGGAAGCAGGGGAGGCAGTAATGAGGAAAGATGTTAATATGTAGAGTGTTTCTTTTCTTTTTTTCTTTTTTTGAGAAAATTGTTCTAAAATTATATAGTGATGGTTGCACTTCTGTGTGAATATATTAAAGTCATTGAATTGACTTGTGAATTCACACTTGAAAAGGGTGAATATCATGGCATGTGAATTATACCTTAATAAACTATAATTTAAATTTTTTTAATTTGTTTTTTTAAAGGTTTTTATTTATTTGACAGAGAGAGCAAGCAAGGGAGGGAACACAAACAGGGGAAGCAGGAGACGGAGAAGCAGGTTCCCCACTGAGCAGGAACCCCCAATGTGGAACTTGAACCCAGGACCTTGAGATCATGACCTGAGCCAAAGGCAGACACTTAACCTACTAAGCCACCCAGGTGACCCTAAATTTTAAAAATTTAAAAATTGAACTGAAATTAGCAATTTGAACTTATGAGCCCTTTGAAGAATACCCTTAAAAAGAGCCTCATGGCTGGGTGGCTCAGTGGGTTAAGCCTCTGCCTTCAGCTCGGGTCATGATCTCAGGGTCCTGGGATCGAGCCCCGCAGCGGGCTCTCTGCTCAGCAGGGAGCCTGCTTCCCCCTCTCTCTCTGCCTGCCTCTCTGCCTACTTGTGATCTCTCTCTGTCAAATAAATAAATAAAATCTTTAGGGAAAGAAAAAAGAGCCTCATACTGGGGCACCTGGGTGGCTCAGTTGGTTGATTCCAACTCTTGATTTCAACTCAGGTCATGATCTCAGAGTTGTGAGATCAAGCTCTGCAGGGGGCTCTGTGCTCAGCAGGGAGTCTGCTTCTCTCTCTCTCTCTCTCTGTCTCTCTCTCCCCCCAACCCCTCCCCCCACTTGCACACATCCTCTCTCTAAAATAAATTTTTTAAAAAATAGCTTCATGCTGCCAATTAAAAGCCACTGGTTCTTCAAGTGATTTTAAATTTCAGAACAAAAAACAAAACAATTTTTAGTATTAGGTTCTTAAGTTTGTACTAACAGTATCTTAAAATATATAATACGTGAAAATTGACCTATGCTTCACACAGTGTCCTTTTAACTCCTTTCAAAAGAGATAAATCCATGACCCCAAAAAAGCCCACCACCCTCTGCAAATTTCTGAATATCATCATAAAGCATCTCAATTGTTCATTTCTGAGCTTTCAAGGTCAAAATAGCAAGAGTTCCAGGGACTCCCAGAAGGCGGGAAACCAGAGGTCCTGATACGACGGCATACCTCTATGCCAGGAAAGGTGTGCAGATTATTAGAACACAGATTGCAATCTTGATGTTTTCTTTTTTCCACTAGAAACAGGAAATCCCTAGAGTCTTGGTATCTGCTAAGATGATCCAGGCCTTGCAAGGCTGTGTGTGATTCAGTTTCATATGCCCAAGACACACAAAACTAAGACAACTTTCATGGAGACTCCCTTCTTACTGAGCATGACTTAGCCAGCCACTGAGCCAGCCGCTGACAGTCTAAAGAGTATAAGAGATCAAAGATAAAAAGGTTAAGATCTCCCTCCAATTTTTCTCAAAGTCCGAACTTAGCCAAAAATACACACTTCTGGAACCACCATTCCTCACATAATCTAATTTTCACAGCAATTTTTGCCATAATCTTGATTTTTTTTTAACTTGGGGTAAAGCACAGGACCAAGAACAAAGAACGTGGGTAGCCCGTGAGACATTAGATAACTGGCATCCCCGAGTGCAGGACCTAGTTTCCTCGTCTGCGAAATCAGGCTTGACTAGCTCATGTCTCAGGCAGAAGTCGCCACACTTGGCCATATGTTGGAAACTCCAAGAGAGCTTCTTAAAAAGAAAGATTCCCATTTTCAAATCTAGAAATAGTATCCATAAGGTGTTTTTTTACAAAGTCCCCCCCCCAGGAGATTCTGTGATCAGCTAAGTTTGGGAATCACTGTGAAGGTTTCTTCAAGCTCCAAAATTATGATTCTGGATCTCTACTGCCCAATATAATAGCCACTAAGTTCACGTCATGGAGCTGAGGAGCCACACGTATGGACAGCATAAATACAGAACATTTTCACCATGGTAGAAGGTTCTAGAAGACAGCACTATTTTAGAAAATCAATTAAAGACTTCTCCAAACATACAACGCTTCATCTCTACGCTTTGCTTGCTCTAATTTTATGTTATCATTTTTTCAACAACTGCTGCTCTCCAGTCCTCAAATATGATAGCCCAAGAAAAAAACAGACTAAGATCAAGCCCAGCTTTCCGTGTTTTCTCTGAAGATACTGGAAAAGGGGAGCAAAAGTCTTCTGCGTGCATCTTTTCCCCTCCCTCTCACCATACGCACACACAAACATACATAACAAAAACACAAATCCCGATCTGACTCTCCTACTTCATCTCGTAGAGTGTCGGCAGCCCTGCTATTGACAAGACTATCTGCACTGGAGAATTTGTTGTTGTGGGATCTCTCCTGTGTGCCACAGGTTGCTTAGCACCATCCCTGGCCTCTACCCAGTAGGTGCTAGTAGCACCGGTCCTCTCGTTGGGACACCCATAAATATCTCCAGACATTGTCAGTGATTCCCTGGGGGGACAAAATTCCCTTCTTCATCTTGATTAACAAGCTACTCCTCTAATCCTGTCTCCATCTTAACTCTTCTCCTCACTCTCTCTTCCTCCCAGACTCCACAGAAGAAAAATTAAGGAATTTTTAGTAAGCAAATTATGTTATCAAGCAGAAACAAAGACTTCCAAAGCCATCTTCAAGACATGCCCCACCTCTTTTATGCAAAAAAACATTCTTAGTAAATCAAGCAGATTCCACGAGACTTCCCCACTTTGGCCCCTAGTACAAGATAAAGAGAAGCAAACATCAAAAGACAAAGGTTTCTTATTGTGAGATATAGGGAGGGAATGACCCAGGAGGAAATCAAGGTCTAAAGTTTATTCATTCAAGGAGGAAATTTGGTCTGAAGCTTATTCATCTTTTTTAAGGACAGAATATAAAATGACTCATATAATATTGGATACAAAAATGAATATCTAGAGTGGGAAAAGAAATCATAATCCATTATAAATTTTTTTAAATGGACAACTACTACGGCAAATATACCCTCAGGGGACCCTCAGTAAGTCATGCCCTGGTAAGATGCTCTCCCCTTAAATACAGAGGAATCTGTGACTGGCTTCTAACCAAGGGACTGTGGCAATAGCCACAAGATCACCCTGTGATTTCATTTTCTTATATAAGAATCTGTCTTAGCTAACCAGAGAGACATTCCTACTGGCCCTGAAGAGGCGGCTGCCATCATATGAACTACCTACGGAAAGAGCCTGGTAGCAAGGACCTATGGACCTCCAACCCATGTTTGCAAGAAACCGAACTCTGTCAGCACCCAGAGCGTGGAAGAGGACCCGAGCCTCAGCTGAGCTCAGAGCCACAGTTGACACTGATGCAGCCTTGTGGGACCCGGAGAACAGCACCCAGCTAAGCTGTGCCAGACCCCTGGAAACTAGATAACAAATGTGCGTTGTTTGAGGCTGCTACATTTGTAGGAATTTGTTACATGGCAACAGAAAATCAATACAAGGGGCTCCTGGGTGGCTCATTCAGTTAAGCATCTGCCTTTGGCTCAGGTCATAATCCCAGTGTCCTGGGATCAAACTCTGCTTCTCCCTCTCCCTTTGCCTGCCACTCCCCCTGCTTGTACTCTCTCTTACTCTGTCAAATAAATAAATAAAATCTTTAAGGAAAAAAAAGAAAAACAATACAAATACTACTTATTTCACAAAATCCAGCGAAAAAACATTTTGGCTAAGTAACTGCCTGGCATCTCTCTAACATACCTTCCTGTTGGTTTGTTTGTTTGCCGTATACTCTGATGATCTCACCAGACATGCCAGTGATTCTGTACTACTTCCTATAATGAATAAAAAGCAATTTAGTCTGTCCTCCAGCATAATCAGTCCAAATTTCTCTTTTCTTGAAAGTTTAGAAGGGTTTTTTGCAGCTTCACAATGACTTGACATCACTAGTCATAAAAGTTGTAGGACTATTGTCAAATTTAGGAACCTCTACTCAATTTCCCTGTAAGAAGCTGTAAGATCTGGAAGAACCTTCCAGACCAATTTCCAGACCAGCTCTTTACGTCTCGATGCTTGCGTTTCCTCCACGGCCCACACATTTTCAGAGTCAGGTGCCACGGGATAACATCCACACCACGATATACTCCTGGCTCTGTATCTCATGTCACAGTGCCAGGTGAGTTAGCAGACTAGGTGGTGGCCATATTCCTGGAAGCCATGCTGACAGTGGGACAGCTGGTAACAACCACATGCCAAAGTGACTCCAAACCACATAACTATATTCCACTAATTCCCAACTAACAGTATCCCTATTCCACTTCCCTAAGCTAGATCCCAAAAATGGTCATTGCCACACCAATACCATCCAACATCAGCGGAAACTGGACAGAGGGCAAGTCTAGGGAAAACAGATAACAATCTTAACCAACTGTGGCTACAAGTCACTTCTGTCTGCAAATCTTGTAAAGCACACACCCTTGTGAACAGAATGCAAGCTCTTGTCAGAACACTCTGCCTTTAATACCAGCCAATGGCCATCAGGCAGGGATGTTTGTTGCCACAGAAATCAAAACTGTTGCCACACTGGACTTGGCACCAGCTCTATTATCTACATTAAGTGATATCAATTTAAGGCAAGGATGGTTCAAGCTTCCCTTTGCTGTGTAGGAGAACTAGAGAGAATTGGATGTCTATCACTTGGGGAAAGACTGTCTTACGACAACTTAGCTCCCTTTAATATCTCCCCAAATTGACTGTTACAAAGCTAAGTATCTGATCTGTTCTTTAGAAACAGCCTCCTCCCTTGTGTCAGAAAGAAATCATAAAGGATGATGGAAATCATGCAAGCAGGGACCCCTCACATACTTGCCACATTTGAAATTACTTACCAAAAATCAGGAACCCAGGTCTTATGCTGATTAGACTCCCCCAGGAAGCTATTCAGAAACCAAGTTAACACAAATTT
Organism: Neogale vison; assembly: GCF_020171115.1. Lineage (NCBI taxonomy): Eukaryota > Metazoa > Chordata > Mammalia > Carnivora > Mustelidae > Neogale > Neogale vison. Next base: position 104,622,131 of record NC_058093.1, on the reverse strand, counting down.
GCCCATGACCCTCCATGCATGTGGGGCAATGAGCACATGGACACAGTTGGAAAAGGGACATTGTTACAGCAGACTCGATGATGAAAGCCATCTGTGCCTGGTATGTCTTACCTCATCATACATGAACTGAAGCGTCAGGGCCGACTTGCCAACCCCTCCACTGCCAACCATGATCACCTTGTGAAGGGCCAAGGAGCTCTGGCCCTTACTCTTGTTTGCGGCCATCCTGCTGGTTTTCTAAGGTTGCAACACACGAAGAGAGCTGCTAGCTGAAGAGCTGCCAATGAAGGAGACAAAGACTTAGAAGCAGTTTGATTTCTACCAACTAAAAATCAAATGAAATCCACATGCCCCAGAAAAGCCTAAGCCAGACATTCCAAGAGAGAAATAAATCTTCTAGGTTGCAAACAGAGATAAAACCACCTCTTCAACAACCCTGCAAGTAACATAGCACAGCAGAGCCAGAGAGAAAGCAGGACGGAAAGTGGGAAAAAATAGGTACGCACATCCAATGCCTATATCGCTGGGGTGGGTAGGAAAGGACAGCCTGCCGCCAGAAATCCATATATCCTCAAAAGTGTTTCACTGAAGTGGAGTTACCAGAGAGCTCCCTCTTTCCACCCCTACCTCAAGTCATCTGGTACCCCAGAGAACACCAGCACTCAGGGACCTCAGCCTCCACCTCTTTATTCTACTCCTCACCCCACCCTGGACCTCTACCTCCCAGCACAGACACTCAAAGAGACCTCCACATGGGCGAAGGAGGTGCTTGGGAAGGGGATGAGTAAATGCAGTTTTTATAGTAAGTATCTCTTTGTGGCACATGACAGAGTTAAGAGAAGGAACTAAATTATTTTTTCCAAGTGTATTTAAGGTGGTAAATTAAAATGAGTTAAACTTTCCTATAATAACAATTGATAAGTCAAAATCAGTTTAACATCAGATGTGAGATATAAAGAGACAAGAATCTCTGGTATTAGTGGGAAGATAAAATTTTCCAAATAAGTAAATTTAACAAATATCTGGAACTTATTTTAATCCCAGTACCAATTTTTTATTTTAACTAATGTGTATGGAAAAACCATTTCACATATACCACAGGGTAAGGAAAAGGATATGGGGCTGGGCATCTCATGGACTTGAGCCTGAGTCTGTCATTTGTGAGCTGTGAGACTTAGAACTATTTGATTTCTCCAAGCCAGTTTTTTACCTGCCAAAACGAACCACCCCCTACCTTGCAGGATTCGCCTGAGGATTAAATGAGACAACATATGTGAATGACCTCAGTGCCTAGCACCCAGTAGGAACTTAATAAAGGTTGATTTCCTTCCTAGCAAATTCTAGCTTTTTAAAATCTTTAATATTTTTCTAATTACAAAATAACAGGCTCCTATTTCTATTACTGTTGACCAGGTAACTTGAAAGCATCAGTGCTAGAACAATAAATTAATACACACAGCACACACATAAATCATCCAGGCAAAATAAAACAACATTGCTTTAGATCAGTGGTTTCCATCCTTGGCTGCACAATGGAAATCACCTGTGGAGGTTTAAAAACATCCTGATGCGTGGGTCCCACCCCGGGGCTTCTGGTGGAATTGGCCTTGCATGCAGCCTGGGCATGGGGACTTCTAAAAGCTTCCCAGGTGATTATAGCAGACATCCAAGATTGAAAAGTTCTCTTACGTGCACAGCTGAGCTCAAAAGAAAAGTAAGAAATCCCCATGGTAGGGTAAAAACAATCAGGGAAGTAACAGCCACTATTCCTACAGTCCTGAATAGCTGCTGTTCTTGCTAACTTCGGATTTAACAAACACACAGGGCTAGAAGACCAGCTGCCCAGGCCTGGAGGGAGTTAGAACTGAGATCTCTTCTCAGTTGAGAACTGAGAAGCCAAGGCCGTTGGGGGAACACACCTACAAGGTTTAAAAAAAAAAAAAAAAATGGACTACAAAAACATTTGTTGACCAACAGGGGGCAATGACAAGGAAGTTTGTCTGACTGGGCCCCAGCTGCATGGAAGTATACCCAGAAAATCTGTAACCATAGCATTTCTCCCAATTAACATAAAAAGCATTCCCTGTCTAGTCATGATGCTGGAGCACAAGGCAGAGTAATAAACAAAACCTCTCTGGGAGGACAACATGCAGTAAAACAGATCAGGATAGTCACAGCTAAAATAAGGAGTGCACAATTCCAACCTATGACAAACCTAAGAAAATCACCATACACGGGAGTCCACATCCATAACAAGTAGGATTTTTCAGACAACTGCTATAAAATGTACATTCTGAGCATTTTTAACAAAGCCAAAATCAAAACGTTAGAAAAATGACTTTGTCAAAAGACCAGGAGGTGAACAAGATCTGCTTTCAACATCTAAAATATGTTTTTAAATATTAAAACAAAAATTATAATACTATAGAGAGGGAGAAAAAAAAAAAACTATGGTTTTTCTCTACCTAACTTTGGCTAATTGGCTGGGGCCCTGCAGATTTAACTGACAAAAAAAAACAGATTCACAGAGAAAAACAAACAGGAGTTTATTACTGTGTGCATCTCATATACACAAACTCAGTGATGAGTAACTCAAAGGGGCGGTTAGAACTTCGGCTTACCTAGCATCATAAAAATAATAATAATAAATTTCATGCAGAAGTGACAAGACCAAAAACAAAGAATTTTGCACTTCTAGGGGCAACAAGTTGTGGGAAGACAAATACTATATAGGGGAAACTGACGGACATTAAGAGCTGGTGAGTACACGAGTGTTATGCAGGTTCCACCGGTGCCTTCTCTGGGCTGGTTAAGAGTCCAGAGCTCTCAAGTAATTCAGAATAGCCCTGCTCTTCCTGGTAGAGAGGGGGAGGCACAGAATTTTATTTTGGTCTCTTACTTTTCAATTGCCTTCAGCTAAAAATAATCCTATGTCAAAGCAGCATATTTTGGGATAGCATGCTCTGAACCCTTTCAATCCTCAATAGAAAGTTTAGAAAATAGGGGCTTCTGGCTGGTTCAGTCAGTGGAAAGCATGACTCTTGATCTTGGGCCTATGAGTTTGAGCCCGCCATTAGGTGCAGAGATTACTTTAAAATCTTTAAAAAAAAAATAAAGAAAATTTAGGAAATAACTATCTTTAAAAGAGAAAAAAATCACTTACGATTCTGCCACACAGAGATATTCACTATTAACAGATTTCCTGCCAGTATTCTAATCTATATATTTCTATATTTAAAACCTATTTGAGATCATATTTGTGAAGTTTGGCACGTTATCTCTCACATATTATATCCATCTGTCTTCTTAGAGCAGGCTGAACATAATTAAATCTTTCCTGACGATTTAAGGACCATCCTCAGCATGAGATCAGTTATGTGAGTAGCCTTGGGCTGATGTGAGTAGACTCAGATGTACGCTCATTCGGCCCCCTTCCATGGAACCTCAGCTTACTGACTTACCTATGCCAGGTCTTCTTTCCACTGCTCCTTTTCCAATTATGTGCTTTTTAATAAGTGTTCTGAGCAATTAACTAGGTAATTAAGCACATCTGAATTGTGACTAAAATAGAATAAATGGGATAAGGCGTGGGCCTTCCCAGAAGGCTTCACTTTAGGAAAGTGAAACGGCTTTTGGCCTAATTTCTAGTCCACAAGTGTTTCCCAGAGAGCTCAGGTTGATTCATGAGGTTGGAACTTCCAGATCATCACACAATTTCTCTGAAGCAGCCTTGCTCCTATGAATTACTACAGTTCTTTGAAAATGGAGAAATAATCTTCCATGTTGGGGTCAGGAGGCTTTCAAATCTAGGTAGACATCTATCTAATTCTGAGCTGTTACTTTCCAAAAGCAAAGTCAATTTCTCTAGAAGAAACCATAATAAGTGAACTGAAGACTATTCAGCAAGTCTAAAGATATCTGCCAAAGTATCTGTGCCCAAAGCTCAAAAACTGAAATAACTACAGTGGGTATTTTCAACCCACATAACTGCTTTGGTCAACTTGACCTGATGAAGGGAAAGAGAGGTGAAAGGCAGAAGGGCCAGCCAAGTGCCCATGACCAAACCAATCCTGGAAACTGGAAATGCTGACCTCCAGGCTCCTGATGCTGGAGATATAAACCCTTATCGGAAATAATAAACCCTTATTTGTTTAAGCCACTGGTAGTCCACTCGTTGTTGTTGTTGTTTTCTTACTTGTACCAAAAGTGTTCCAGAAACCTCTCTAGGTTTTGACTCGAGAAACTCCAAGTCTAGTGATTCAGACAGATTAGTAAATGACCACAGTGCAGGATAATAAATTCTGTGGCAGAAGAATGATACAAGGGGTGCTCTGGGAATAGAGGGGAGAGACGTCCAAATCAGACTGGAAGGTCAGGGAAATTTTCCTAAAGGAAGCAACATAGGAACTGGGATTTGAAAGCGCTGACTCGATAAAGAGAGGAAAAGAAATAACAGGAAGAAAACAAATCAGTGTGGTTTAGGAAGTGCATGTTGATGATTTAATATTTTTAATTGACATGCCTAGCCAATAAATACAGTCTTAAAAAATAATACAAGCATCCTTTTTTCTTAACATGTTGTTATGAAAAGTTTCAAACTTTCAGCAAAGCTGAACAAACGGCAGAGCAAGTCTGTATACCCACCACCTAGATTTTCCAGTGTTTTGCTCCATTTGCTTTACCACAATCCCTGCCATTTGGCATCCCTCTCCCCACCCATCAATCCGTCTTATTTTTTTATACATTTCCATGTAAGCCATAGACAGCGGTACACTTCATCCCTGACTTCGGCAGAGACATCATGTTTTACAAAGCAATCATTTTCTCCCCCACTGCCTTCACTAACAATTTCAGAACTCTAAGAGGTTGGCAATCCTCCTAAATCACTTCAAAAAACTATTTGGGTTTGTGACCAACACATGAAGCACAACACAGACCTACCATAAGGGGAATTTGGGTCTGTCTCACCAAGTCCTGGCATGACTCTCTCTCGGTCATAAGTTTTTTACAGGAGACTTGAGAAACATGCCAGGGAACACCTTTAATAGGTCTCTACTTAACTAACAGGAAAATTTGTTTTTGTCCAAAAAATATTTAAGTGCTACTTTGTGCCAAATCGTGGGTCTCTGTCCTTAGAAAACTTAATTCCTTAAGGTTAGACATACAACTAAAGCATTTTAATATAATTTCCCACATGCAATGATGAAAATGTACAAGGTATAATGAAAGGAATAATGAACTCTGGGGAAGACAATCAGCAAAGGCTTCAGAACTGAAGAAGAATTCACTCAGCAGATAGGGATGAGAGAAGGAAGCTTTCCATGCATAAATGAGAATACTCAGGAACAAAGGCATGAAACATCACAGTGGGTACCAGGTATGGGGTGGGGAAGTGATTGGGGGAGGAGTCTCCAAATAGAGACATGTTCATCTACAAATGGACCTAAGACGTGATCTTAAGAAACCTGTCTTAGAGGAAATGAGAAGCCATTGTAAGGTGGGTCCTTCACCCCCTACAGCGTGTAAGTCATTGGATCAATAAGAAGAAACACACATAGGGGCACCTGGGTGGCTCAGTAGGTTAAGCCGCTGCCTTTGGCTCAGGTCGTGATCTCGGGGTCCTGGGATCGAGTCCCGCATCGGGCTCTCTGCTCAGCGGGGAGCCTGCTTCCCTCTCTCTCTCTCTGCCTGCCTCTCTGCCTACTTGTGATCTATCTCTGTCAAATAAATAAATAAAATCTTTAAAAAAAAAAAAAGAAGAAACACACATATTCCCATACAGAAAAATGAGCCATTCCAAGCTTTAAAAAAATGCTTCATTCAGATGGCTGGGCAGGGAGGCAAGGTTTGGGAAATGCTTTCTCTGTGTCATGTTGTATGATACATTTATATGAAGTAGGTCTCTCTCTACCACTCAGCATTAATTCAAAGACCAGAATGCACTCACTTGTGAAGTAAAGTTTTTATAGCAAATCACAATATATAAACCAAGCAAATGCATGTTAGGAGGAAGGAGTGTTTCTAGTGAACCTTAGTCCCAGAGGCTAATATAATCATCAGTCTTCTGTTAAACTGAGTCTAGCAGAAAATGAGTTGGTAGGTAGAGTCGACATGCCACCATGTCTGTATCACAGGGTTGTCAAGAAAATCAAATGAGAATTTGAAAATGCAGAGGAAAACCAACTCCTCCAGTCTCCCTCATAAAATTCAAGTGTCCTAGGTATACGGCCCACAAAGCACATGGGAAACTCTCAAACACTACATGTGTGAAGAATTGCACTTGGCACTTTTTTCCACATACTATAACTCGAAGGTAACTTGGATATATACTTCAGTCTCCCAAAATATTATCCATTTTTAAAATTAATTTATTTATTTTTAGCATAACAGTATTCATTATTTTTTCACCATACCTAGTGCTCCATGCAATCCGTGCCCTCTATAATACCCATCACCTGGTACCCTAACCTCCCACCCCCCCGCCACTTCAAACCCCTCAGATTGTTTTTCAGAGTCCATAGTCTCTCATGATTAAATTCAATTAGCCAAAATATAGTACATCATTAGTTTCTGATATAATATTCAATGATTCATTAGTTGCCTGTAACACCCAGTGCTCATCACTTCACGTGCCCTCCTTTAACGCCCATCACCCCAGTTACCCCATACCCCACCAACTCCCTTTTCACAATCCTGTTTCCCAGAGTCAAGAGTGTCTCATGGTTTGTCTCATGTATTTAATCCGTTAAATAACAATCAAAAAGGAGAACAGTCCTAAATATGGGGCAATTTAAGCACCAAAGTAACTAAGGACAGTAATAAAAACAGACCACTGAAAAATTAGAAATTTGTGAATCTGTACCTAGAATAAGTATTTTTATAAACAAGGGAAGAGGCAGGGCTCTTGCTTCCAGTAGAACACCAAAGGCAAGACTGATAAATGTAGAGGGCGCATCTGAGTTGGGAAATCAACATTTCGTAACTATCATAGTAAAGACTCGTTCCCGCAAGAATCTTAATAGATGCTAAATCTAAAGGGGAGATCTGGATGACGAACAGGATATTTGCATGGTCTCAAAGTGTCTCCATACATTACTTATGAATCACAATCTGCATTTTAACAAGCAGCACTGTTTAAGTGTCAAGGCAAATCTCAATTTATTCATACCACTTCCTGTTACAATCCAAATTCGGAACAATCTGATCTAAATTAGGGTCATGAAGCACCCTCCCCCTACCAAAAAAACCAGCACTTTCAAATATGAAGTCACACAGGAAACAGATGGATTGCAGGGATTGTAATGAAAAAGTAAAACACAATGATACAGTCTACTCAGTAGACGTCATTTCCACTAGTATTGAAAATAGACATGGAATCTTATTTCTTAGCATCTAACACCAAATTTATCCAATAGTAGTAACCAAATAAACAAGCTGAGGGCTGGACACAAGTGCATGGATGTGTGGTGACAGCACCTCCCTTCCTACATTGAATCCCTATATCATTGTCATGTTAATGACACACAAACTTGTGGTTATTGCTCAAGAGTCTCACAGGCACACCTTGAGGGGAGAGATAGTGGCTTATTCCTATGCATATCACCAGGATCTAGAACTCTGGCCTCCTAGAACTCCTGGAATGCCTAGAGGATAAATAAAGGGATGAATGAATAATGAGTTTTAAGACTTTTAAGAGTGTTTTGTTTTTTGTTTTTAAAGATTTTTATGTATTTATCTGACAGAGAGAGAGACCACAAGTATGTAGAACAGCAGACAGTCCTAGAACTCCTGGAATGCCTAGAGGATAAATAAAGGGATGAATGAATAATGAGTTTTAAGACTTTTAAGAGTGTTTTGGTTTTTGTTTTTAAAGATTTTTATGTATTTATCTGACAGAGAGAGAGACCACAAGTATGTAGAACAGCAGACAGAGGTGAGGGAGTTGGGGGTGAGCAGAGAGCCAGATGCAGGACTTGATCCCAGGACCCTGAGATCATGACCTGAGCCGAAGGCAGAGGCTTAACCCACTGAGCCACCCAGGCACCCCAAGAGTTTTAAGAGTTTAAGAAAGGAAAACACAGATACATCTCTTTTTTTTAAGATTTTATTTATCTATCTATTTATTTATTTATTTGACAGAGAGAGATACAGTGAGAGAGGGAACACAAGCAGGGGGAGTGCGAAAGGGAGAAACAGGCTTCCCACTGGGCAGGGAGCCTGATGCGGGGCTTGATCCCAGGACCCTGGGATGACAATGTGAACTGAAGGCAGCTGTTTAACAACTGAACCACCCAGGCACCCCAGGGAAACAAGGATGCCTTTTAAATTATTTTCCATGACACATACTATACCACATTTTCTCATCAATGTTCCATGAAGGAAATAGTGTCTTGAGTGTTCTACTGTGAACATTGATTCTAGAAGGTACATCATTAAACTAGAAGCCCTCCCCAGAGGTTCTTTGTATGGCTTAATAATAAAGCCGTGAACTACAAAAGTAATAGTATTTTAAAAAATACATCTGTGCACATGCAAACACACACTCAGGAGGCCAAGGTGAAGATACTAGTCAAAGATGGACAATTAAAGATCAGTAAAGACAGTAACCGCAATGGATTGAAATACATCAAATTTTTTCACAATAATACTTTAAGCACACCTTATTGGTCACCGTTGGAGGACTAGGAAAACAACTCATTATTTTGAAAACTGGTAAATACAGGGAAAGAATTAAAAATGCAGCGTGCTTCTCCTATACACTATACTATTGGGTGACAAAATACAGCAGATTCTTGAACAACATAATGGCATTGGGGCACCGACCCTCCCACACAGTCAAAACCCCACGCATAACTTTTGACTCCCCAAAAACTTTACTACTAAGAGCCTACTGTTGACTAGAAGCCTTATCAATAACACAAACACTCAAGTAACACATATTTCATATGTTTTATGTATTCTATACTGTATTCTTTTTTTGTTTTTTTTTTTTATACTGTATTCTTACAATAAAGATAGAGAAAATGTTAAGAAAATCATTAGGAGGAGAAATTACTGTAATGTATTTATCAAGAAAAATCCACATACAAGTGGACCTGCCCAGTTCAGATGCATGTTGTTCAGGGGTCAACTGTAACAGATGAAGTAACATTTCCCTTCACAAAATCTTCTAACAAATTAAAGAATAATAGAATTTGGGCTATCACCATTTTGCACTTCGTCACAGATTAAGGAAATCTAGGCCCTGAGCATCAAAGGCTGCTAACATTACCAAAAAAAAGACAACTTGACATTATGAGCACCTTGAAAAAGACAAATAACCATCAACAATGTAGTCTTGTGAAGAAAGCTTCTATTTCTAACTTCCAATTTATGGGAAATACAGGAGACAGGAATATGGTGAGCATTACCACATAGACACACCATCAGCAACATAAAAACCAAGGAAGCTCTATGGAATAAGCCACCCAGTTTCTTCAACAAATAAATTACAAGAAGAAAAAGAGGAGCACCTGGGTGGCTCAGTGGGTTAAGCTGCTGCCTTCAGCTCAGGTCATGACCTCAGGGTCCTGGGTTCGAGTCCCGCATTGGGCTCTCTGCTCAGCAGGGAGCCTGCTTCCCTTCCTCTCTCTCTGCCTGCCTCTCTGCCTACTTGTGATCTCTGTCAAATAAATAAATAAAATCTTTAAAAAAAAAAAAAAAGAAAAGAAAAAGAGATGGAGAGGGAACCCATAAATTACAAGAACTAAGAGACATGAAGTGAGTGAAACATACGGACTTCAATTTGGATCCTAAACGGGTAAGAAAACTGGGGAAACCTGAATGTTGACAGGATTTGCTAATATTAAGGAAATATTATTTTTAAAAATCTCAAGTAACTTAATGTAACCTCAGTACAAATGAAGTGGCATGATATACAGGATTTGCATCAGTTATCAAGGAGGAAGGGGCTTGGGATACAGATAATGTTAAGACTGGCCATGAATTGCTAATTATCAAACCAGACTGATGGATATAATGTTGGTTATATAAAGTTGGTTACATTGTTCTCTGTACTTTCACACACATTTGAAAATATCCATACTTTAAAATTTATAAAAAATAATGACAGAGGGGCGCCTGGGTGGCTCAATGGGTTAAGCCGCTGCCTTCAGCTCGGGTCATGATCTCAGGGTCCTGGGATCGAGTCCCGCGTCGGGCTCTCAGCTCAGCAGGGAGCCTGCTTCCCTCTCTCTCTCTGCCTGCCTCTCTGTCTACTTGTGATCTCTCTCTGTCAAATAAATAAATAAAATCTTTTTTAAAAAAAATAAATAATGACAGAAATTTAAATGCCTCTGTCCCACTCCCGGAGGGATTCCAATGTGGGAGCAGGTCGTTCTGACACCCATGTTCTAAGGCTCTCCAGATGACTCCAGCTCATACCCAGCTTTGAAAGCCATTCCACTGGAGCCGAAGCTCTTTGAGACCAGATTCTATCAGACAGTCGGCTGTCTCTACAACCAACTCTCCAACCACCTTCGTTTTTGCAAGGACCGTGCTACGTTACCATTTTAAGAAAACTGATTCACTTTTCACAATCTGATTTCAAAATTTTTGTGAGTTTTCAAAAAAATAATTTTTTCCTGTGAGTTTTCTAGTATCTGGTTGGTGATGACAAAATGTAATCTAATGTCGCCCATAGAGGCATTTATTTAGTCTTAATCAGTCCACAAGTGAATGTTTTTTTTTTTTTTAATTTATTTGAGAGAGAGAGACAGTGAGAGAGAGCATGAGCGAGGAGAAGGTCAGAGAGCGAAGCAGACTCCCCATGGAGCTGGGAGCCTGATGTGGGACTCGATCCCGGGACTCCAGGATCACGCCCTGAGCCGGAGGCAGTCGTCCAACCAACTGCGCCACCCAGGCGTCCCCAAGTGAATGTTTTCCTCTTCCTATTTCCCTAACAACAGACCCTTCTTCACACTATGGTTTTCTATTGATCTCCTGTTCTTCAAACTCAAGTACAACAACTTCCATAACTTTACTCTATGGTTCTAAAGTCTTCAGAAATAGGAGAGCCCCAAGTAAATGACAAAGATATTTTTTTCAACGATTGTCTGTCTTAGGAAAGCACAGAATTTTACCAAGGATAGGACAAAATGATGAAGACTTAAATGACAGACTCAGTTCAAGTAATGAAATACATTCAAAGAAACAAAAAGTGATTCTGATTTGAAAATGAGTTCTTAGATTTTCACACATTAGAACAGAACAGAAACTCTAGAAACCAGGAAATCAGTTTTTTTAAATGCTTTACCGAATTGTATCAATATTTAAATTTTAATTTTTACTAAATTGGGTTTAGAAAATTGTTGGTACATCTGTAGCAACCTTTTGCAATCTTAGCTTGAATCACCCATCAAAACAAATGGATAAACCATGTTATGTCATAGGTTCCAGCTGAAATGCTTAGTTTTGATGGGCACAGTCACAGGACTGAATTATCATGATGTATGTGGCCCCATCCCCTGGGACAAACCGACTGATCCCAATGAGGGCACCAGACCCAAGCTAGAGAATGGGACAAAACTGAGCAGGTAGACCCATTTTGAAAAGAGCAGGAACCTTCCTGTGGCCCTCTGCACAATGTATGGCCCTTCCCAAAAGAAGCACCTGCTGATCGCAGGGACTTAGGAATGTTAAATTTCTGATTCTTGAAGAGATGCCAAAAATGTGGAATTTTATGTGAAATCACCCTTTTTAAATGTTAATAATTAAATCCATTTTAAAACCCCTGTGAGCAAACAAAGCATGTCCTCAGGCCACTCCTTTTTGCAAACTGGCAGCTATGGTTTTTTGCCAAGAAGAGAAAGCTGATCTAGAGCAAGAAGGAGAGACAAAGCCAACACATGGGGAGGAAACACGGGGACAGTCTTGGCAGCCTTCAGGAGGCTGGTTCCAGCTGCTCCTGAGTCCCTGCCGCATCCTTGGCCCCTTTTTTGGCTTGTTTTTTCATTTCTCCGCTGAGTCAGTGACATGCGTTGGGGTCCACCCAATAAATCCCGCTTTGTGGTGTGAGCTCATGTGCCTTACATTTCTATCACTTCCAGCCAACGGAGTCCCAACTGACTGCATGGAATGGCTTTGAAAATACACATACAATCCAAGTCCAGGGACTCGGACCCAGGCAGAGCCAGGGCGGAAAAGATAATGACACAAAAATACTTCGTTCTACATGAATAAAGCATGAGCTCTACAAATAGCAACTCCAGCTGAAGGTGCTTCCAGGGAATTCAAATATTCTGGCCCCCTTATGCGATGAGGACTCTTATCTACAATGAAAGACAATGTCGCTTTCTCGAAGAGGCTTTCTAGGGCCCCTGCACCTCAGGTAGACCCTCTCATCCCTTGGTTTCTTTCACTGCACTGATCACAACTTGCAATTCCTTTCTTTTTCTGTGTACTAGCTTTTCGCTGATTTCTTCCACTACTATTAGGGCTTCATGAGCCGGGATCCAGGTCCGCCCTTTGCCCTCTTATACTCTTGTACAGTAGGAATATTTCCCTGTTATCACATAAACCGTGCTGCAGCCTAAAGAACATAAAGTTTACCCAAATTAGGGTCATCATAAAGATCTAAAAGGCTGTGTACACTTAACACTTGGGTGGATTCATGCAGATCTTATTTCTACTAATCACAGCCAAAAGCCTAAAAAGTTTAAGTCATCATTTCCATGTTTCAGAAGCCAACTTGGGCAAATGGATGACATGAATTTCTATTTTTTTTAATATAATGAATTTATCACTAAAGACTTGGACTCCCTTAAGGTTGTTATTTAAGTATGTATTTGAACTTATTGTGGGGTTGTCAGTATTGATGATAACACAGGGCCTTACCACAGAGACTTCCAGATCACCGTGTTAAGTAAGTTTATTTATCAAACAAGTTTCAGGGTAAACAAAAAAATCATTGCCTTAGGGTCTGGTATTTCAATACAACAGGCCAACTCCCCATGGTTATTAATAAAATAAAAATTAGAGCAACCTAGTATTCATAAGAATCTCATCATTTCACCCACTGATTTAAGTAAGGATTTCCAAGAGGATTTTTGAACATTAATTGTTACTCAATTGGCAGTGCCTTTTCGGATTGACCATCTTCTCCTAGGACTTTGCATTCTGAGAAAGGGGTACAGGCCCTTGCAGGGACGAGCACAACGTGATGGGGTAAGCGACGGGAATCACGGTGGGACATGGCTCACAGCCCCTCAGCTTAGGGTACTACTAGTCGCCGGGCAAAGAACATGTATCGGTTAGCTAACAATCTCTCCACGGACACAAACTCACTAGGGCGGCTGCTAAACCTCTGCTAAATCTTTCTAGTAAATGAAAACACTCAAGTCTTGACTTCCCTATTTGGTAAATTTGTATTTTTTTACTGCTTTTCACGGACTAGGGCACACCAGCAGTGACAGTCCCAGGAAGACACATCTTAAGTCATCAGAGTTCTTGGTGTTTCTCTTTCTGCGTGCTCAGCCTTGCCTATGCATACTTACTTAAAGAAGGAAACTCAATTTTCCCTTCCCTTATCCAACTGCTATTGTCATTAGCACCAGTGGATAGAATATTTTTATATTGTCATCCACATATGACTCAGTTTCCATGTCTATAAAAACAAGGAAGTTGAATTAAATGATCTAAGTTCCTTTCCAGTCTTTTGCTGTTTTTTTTCTGAAACTCAAGCTGCAAAACAACTTCAGTAAGTGCCCCTGAGTGCCTAAGGCAATTTGTTTTAGGTCTTTCTGATCCCTAATGAGTAGCTCTTTATATGTTCCCCTGCCAAAACACACACACACCTAACTGAACAAAAGCTAAATTAACTAAAACAAAAACCAGAAAGTTCTGAGGTCACCATCAGAAGCACTCTGCTTCTAGTCTGTACCCTTATGCATATGTGATTCCCTCTGCCAGGACTGTCCTTCCTCCTGATGGAGGATCACCTGTAATTTAATACTTCGTCTAGTATATGTGCTGCCGAAGCGAGCACTAATACTTCGTCTAAATACTTCCTCTGCCACTTTCCTAGATCTCCCGGAGCATGGCTGACCCTCCCATAAGTGGACCCCCTGCCTGCCGATAAGCCTACTGTTTCACTGAGATAAACCAATAATTTCCTCTTAGATGAGGTCTATTTCTCCTACCATACTGAGGGCTGCCCATTCGTCTTTGTGTGCTCAGCATGCCTGGTACTTAGGAGATACTCAGTACTTGGCAAAAATAACCGAGTTCTCCATCTGGGTTGAGAGGTCTGGTCTCAAGAGGATATCTGGTAACTGGTCAACTTTAAAAAGTTAATTCATTACTATGATGACTTTCCTGAACTACAAAGCAACTGAACTACAGTGGGAGGTAATTTGCAAGCTCTGGCTTTTTTTTTTTTTTAAGTATACGGTATTTTTTAAATAAAGTCCTCTTCCATCATATGCTCACCCACAGTGGAATCCAGGATTTCACTGGTCTTGGAGAGGTCTACCAATGTATACAGACGTCAGTTCCTTCCACCTGCAGTGGCAGCCTCAAAGGTCCACTTTGTCTTGGGTGTCTGGATGGCTCATTAGGTTAAGTGCCTGCCTTTGGCTCAGGTCATGATCCCAGGGTCCTGGGACTGAGTTCTGTAGGGAGTCTGCTGCTCCCTCTGCCCCCAACCCCCGTGTTCACTCTCCCTCAAAAATAAATAAATAAATCTTTAAAAACAAAATAGAACTACTTTCTCTCTCAGTAGCTGCATGTCAAATCTGGAACTAGCACACATGGCCCTGTTCTAAATTACTCCTCCAAACACAGTCCAGTTTAGAAATGTACTACTATTATTTTCACTTCTACAGCATCTACTAGTATATCATAGCACTCAAACAGAGCTTGGAGAACTTGTAAGGTCACTTAACTAGTCTTGGGAAGGCCTAGAACTCCAGCAGTCTAGCTTAGGAGCCATGACACAGAGCTGCTCATTAGTGACTGGGGTGGGGCAGGGAAGACCTTCAAACATGGTGTGAAACAGTGGAATTTTTAGCAATGACACAGAACTGTGGAGCAGAAAGTTCGTTAAAGAGAGAAAGACAGGGACGCCTGGGTGGCTCAATTGATTACACAGCTGCCTTTGGCTCAGGTGTGATCCCAGCGTCCTGGGATCGAGTCCCACTTTGGGCTCCTTGCTCAGCGGGGAGCCTGCTACTCCCTCTCTCTCTGCCTGCCATTCTGTCTGCCTGTGTTTGCTCTCTCTCCCTCTCTCTCTCTGACAAATAAATAAAATCTTTAAAAAAAAAAAAGAGAGAGAGAGAGAGAGAAAGACATAGGCAACTAGGGGACAAGTTCTAGGAGGAAAGAAACCACAAAAAGCAGTTCCCATTCAGCCTAAAGAACCGAAAGCAGAGATTTGAAAAGATGGGTCCACTCATGTTCATGGCAGCACTGTTCACATCGGTCGAAAGTGAAAGCAACCCAAGTGTCCACTGAAGAATGAATGGAAAACAAAACGTGGTCTATCCATAAAATGGAATATTATCCAGTCTGAAAAGGGAATGAAATTCTAACAGAAGCTCCAACACGGATGAACCTTAAGGACATGAGGCTAAGTGCAATAAGCCAGACACAAAAGGACAAAGACTACATGATTTCACAGAAGAGTCGATTCATAGAGATGGAAAGTTGAATAGTAATTGCCAGGGGCCAGGGAGGAGAGGACGGGAGTTTGTGGTTAAGGAGCACAGAGCTGCAAAATGGGGATGACTGACAATGTTTTGGAGATAGATGGAGGTGGGTGATTGCCCAATGCCGTGAATGTACTTAATTCACGCTTAAAAATCACTAAAAAGACAGAGAGACATGTGACAAATCTTGATCTCAGGGTCATGAGTTCAAGCCCCACATTGGGTGTAGAGCTGACTTTTTAAAAAGACGCTAAAATGACCAATATTATGCTACGTATATTTTACCACAATTTTTTTCAGTAGTTCTGTACCAACTACAGTGTGGGACAGGAGGAGAAACATTCGGTTTGAAGTCCAGAGTCTGCCACCAGGCAGCTAATGCCCTTAGTTCCCTCAGTGAAGTAGCTTTCCTCAGCTCGGTCTCTTCTGTTAAATGCACAGGGCACATGTATCCTCAGGTTATTATGGAGACTAAATAAGAAAACACCTATCATAATACCTGGCTCAGAGTAATCTCTTACCTGGTTTTTGGACATCATTCTGATATTCTAGAAAGTCCTGAGAAAAAAATTGGTCTAGCAGCCAAACAACTTGAAGGCAGGATGAGTTGCCAGTCCTTAAGAAGGACAAGAATAGGCCAGGGGGATTCCTTTGCTGAGACTCAGTCCTCGGAGAGCACAGATGACACCAGTCCAGACCACACTGCAAAGGAAGAGGTCTGGCTTCTAGACCTTGTTCAGCCCCTCACTCACTGTATGACTTCACCACACTCGGCCTCCACAGTCACCCCATCTATCTTTCAGGGTAACCGGGAAGGAACTAATGGGAAAATTCGTACAAAAGGCTTTGGGGCCTCAGAAGCATTTTCGATATAGAAACAAGGAGTGTTATCACCAGAGGCCCTTCAGAGCTTGCTTTCTTCTCCATCACCCAAAAGACAGTATCACTCACCCTCAGAGGCATTGCTAGTGGGCATCTCCAGACCTACCCCAAATCTCCTCCCGTAGCTCTGGAAATTTCTCTAACAGTCCTTCATTCTCTTTCCTGCTAGGCTGTGTATGAAGGGATAGGGAACCTAGGGAAGCTGCCATCTAGCCAGCTGTGACTAGGGAGCTACAGTGCCAGAAAAGGGTCCACCTTCTCTCTGGGAGCAGCATACAGAACATCCAGTCCCCAACAGAAGTGCAGATGTCACCCTCCTTCCCTCATTAGAACTCCCTTCCCAACAGGACTGTCGCCATCCTCTGAAATGACTCATTCCACCTTCCAACCCCCCCCACCCCCCCGCCCCCCCACCCCCCCCCCCCCCCCCGCAAGCACCAGCCAATTCTTCAAGACCCTCACCTCTTCCGAGAACGCTCTTCTGTCTTTTAGCTTCCCAGAGACTTGGGTGTGCCCTGGGACACCTATCTTAAGCAGATACTTTCTTCCTCTCCCACCACGTGCCTCAGGGCCAGGAAGAAAGCGTCCTTCCTCCCTCCCACTGTCACTTCTAACAGAAGACTTCCTTCAGAAAAATATTCTCCTTCCTCTTGCAAAAAGCCTGCAGCTTCAAGGCATGGGCAATCCACTCCCCCCTCCCACCACCACCACCACCCTGCTGCCCTCGGGTATCTCTGGACCTTGTCACCTCCCTCATCTATTGCTGGTATTTGCTTCCAGTTCACAGACTTCCTTTCTACTCCATCTCCTGTCATCCTCCTCAGGGACTCCTACGTTCATAGGGATGACCCGTCACAGGGCTCCACCTCTCCCAAGTCCTTGGCCTCTTCTCTGAAAACCAATTCCTTCTTTCTGTAACACGATTGTGTTCAGGCCCTGAGCATCGCCATCAGAAACGCTGTCTCCTCCAGCCTCGGCCTCCTTCCTTTTAGCTCTCTTGCTTAAATACCCACTACCCTACCACTGCCACAGTTCCCTGCCTGCTGGTCACATGCGAGCACAGACCTCTAGGAGAGGACCTCTAGCACTTTCTCTCCGGGCCCCACCCCGTCCTTCAGAAGCTTAGGTCTCACAATATGAAAGCCTTCTTGCTGACAGACCTGCCCTCGCCCCTCTCATTGCCTGCCAGCCCCAGTACCTGGCAAGCCAAGGAGTGTTGCTGGAGAGGGAAAGAATCTTGCAGCTGGCCTCCTGAAGCTTCATATGAAACACATTTATGACCCTAAACCAGGAATGGGCAATTCACTCTCCACTGCCTAGAAATCCTACTGTGATTTCCCCCCATGCCCTCCCAAGCTCACTCTGGACAGATAACCCTGCCTCATTTTTCCCAAACACAAGTCATCAGGGACAAACTCTACAAACCTCCCAGCATGCGTGTCTACGTCCTCCCATCTCCTGCTACAGGGATAGCGCAGTACTGCTCTTAGCAACAACCAAGCACGCCACACAGGCTCTAAGAGACTCAATCTGCCCTACCTCTATGCCCAGGAGCGTCATTCCTGCCATTATCCCCTTTCTCTGCATCATGAGTCAGTCTTTACCTCAGTAGGGGATCATCCCCCCCCCCAAAACAGCACAGACACTTTCTACTTAATCTCCATCCTAAAGACACATCCCCCCCTCTGATGGCCATAGGCTCTCTAGCTAGTGACACAATCTCCCCCAGCCCTAGTTATCTATACCAAGGCTTCCCAAACTTGAGTTACCTGGGAAGCTCCTTAAAGTGTGTATTCTGATTCAGTAGGTCTGGGGTAGAGCCCAAAGGTGGTCAGCACTGACAACCAACTAACCAACTCCTAGATTACTGGGGGTGGGGGGGAGTGGGCAAAGACCCCACTCTGCATAACAAGGTGCTGGGTTTCCTTTACTCACAAAATCCCTTCTAGTGTGGCTCCCTCCCCCAACAAAACTTCCCTGAAACTGGGTTGGTCAGGATCGCCAATAAACCCCACATTGCAAACTCTAGTAAAAACTGTTCTCTTTCTCCTGGCCCATTCACTCCCCCCCTTTTACAAAGGAGCTTGTAATAACCATGAGAGAACACTGTTTGGAAAGGGGAAAGCCCATAGGAGGCCAGTTCAAACCCCTGTCTTTGGCATCTCCCTCCGGAGAGGGTCTGGCCCGGCCTTGAGAGCACCGCACTCCCCCATGGGCCTTGCAGCTTCTCTGGCAGCATCCAGCATTGCTGGCCAGCCCTTCCTCCTCTCCCTGGCATCTAAGTGTCAGACCCCTTGAAGCTCCATCTTACACCCTTCCCACCCCTACAGCCCCCTTTAGCGGCCTCAGCCGCTCTGGTGGCTCTACAAGCAGCTCCCAAACCTTTCAAACGCAACCCAGAGCCTTCTCCTGACCTCCAGTCTCCTTTCCCTCTGCCTGACAGCCACCCCTCCCCACATGGGTGTCCCAAATCCAAAGGGAGCACCTTTTGTTATTATATGCAGTCTCTTTTCCTCAGTTCCTGAAAAGCTTCAGAGCCTTAAAGATGAAAGGAGGGGCTTATTATTCATAACAAGTCCTTTCTACCACAACTGGGTTCCTGCTAATGAGGGGACGTTTAGACCACCTAGGACAGGGGCTGGCTGCCAGAGGAACCAACCTTGAATAGGGATTTAGAACTTCCAGTCCTACACCCTGACCTCTGGGGAAGGGAGAAGGGCTGAAGAGTGAATCAATCCCCAATGGCAACGATTTCACCAATCAGGTCTAGGTAATGAAGCCCCCATAAAAACCCAAAACGAGGTTCGAGAGCTTCCAGGTAGGGGAACCAGACAGAATACTTCCATGTGCCACCATGGTGGGCCACCAACTCCTTTGTTCAAGACCTGACCCTATATATCTCTTCATCTGGCTGTTCATATCCTTTAAGATCCCTCGTAATAAAGCTGTAATCGAGTGAGTAAATGGGTTTCCCGAGTTCTGAGAGGCACTCTAGAACATTAATCAAACCCAAGCAGGGGGTTAGGAAAACCTCTGATTTATAGTGAGTCAGTCAAAAAGCACAGGCACCAATCGGGCCCACAACTGGCATCTGAAAGTGGAGTGTGGTCTTGTGGGACCAAGCCCTTAATCTGTGGACTCCGATGCTGTGTCCAGGTAGATAGTGTCAGAATTGAGTTGAAATTAGAGACCCAGCTCGTGTCAGCAGAGGATTGTGCGGTGGGGCCGGAAAAACCACACACATACACCCCACCTTGGAACTGGGTACAGAGACCCTTTAGACATGAAAAAAATGGCAGAAATTAATGAATGAGCACATATAATTTTAGATTGTAAAAAGGCTTAACATGCAAGTATGAGTAGAGATACCACCTTAACTAAATCCACTACTAAGAAGAGGACCAGCCAATCCACACTCTATGACCACCCACCAATCCTTTCCTGTTTTTACTGGCAGAGTGGGGTGGGAGGAAGGAGAGGGAGATAGGGAGGCAGGATGAAAGAAAAGAAAAATACTAGCTCACAAATGAGGGCAGCAAATGCGACAAAAGCCAGAAATGGGAGGAAAGGAAACACAAGCTGTGCTGAGTGTCCAGTCTGCCCCAGAATGACTCGAGCAAACTTCAACTGGGCTGGAATGAACAAAAGCCATTCTCGCCAGCCTTCGCTTTCTGAAGTTACATTTTAATATGATTTATGAACTCCCTCATTCTAAATATGCATCATTCCAAGGATATTTGTTAAATGAAAATACTACAATCACAGAAGTTTCCGAGATGGAAGGGAACTCAGAGGTCAATTAATCAGGCTTCAGGCTCAGGATGCCTCCTCTCTCCACCTTCAGGGAGATTTCATCTAGAAGCTAAAAGAATAAAGTCCTTGCAGCCAGGTGGATAATTAAAAAGTATTGGGTTTTCAAAAGAGAAATGAAAAAGTGCTGGCCAAATAAATATTGTCCAAAGATTTAAAATAATTGGTGGGGGCGGGGGGGGGGGTGCGAGCAGGGTTTAGGTTCTCCAAGATTTTTTTTTGTAGCTACTTTGCCAATGAGTTTTATTTTTAAAAATACACAGATGATTAATGACTAATTTTAAGCTGTTCATCAAGGAGCTCGTTTGGCAATAATTTTTTTTACCAATTTGTTTTAGGGTTTAAAAAAAAAACTCAGCTGTTTCATTTGCTTTAGGGATCAGCAAGATTTAAATTTCTAATTTCCAAAGCTACTGCATATTTGGCTAATTAATTCGAGCATATGACAAAGAAGAACTAGAAGAAAGAACATAAAGTTAAAATTCTAATATTAAAAGTTTCTAAAATGGTAAAAACTCCAGCTGCATTTTATTCTCCTGGAGTACATACTTTAATATGATGTGAAACAAAGATTTTTCTCAGTAATGTCTGGTCTAAACCTTTAAAAGGAAATCTGGTGGCCTCAGACACTGTCAAGGGTCCTCAAGCTCCCCTCATGCAGTCCCTCCCACATTGTGCCACGTCTGGTCTATGTCCCAGTAGAAGGGATGGTATGTCACCTCCAAGATTAGATACAAAAATATCATACTTTCCATCTTGATGGTCTGCTTTCTATCTCTCCCTCTCTCAGATCACTTGTTCTGGGGAGAAACTCAGTGACCATGTTGTGAAGGGTCCTACGGAGAGGCCCACACCATGGGGTACTGAAGATTCCCACCAGCAGCCATGTGAGTAAGCCAGAATCTGAAAGCAGATTCTCCAACCCCGGTCTAGCCTTCAGATAACAACAACCTCAGAAGAGACCCTAAGCCAGAAGCACCCGCCAAGCTGTTCCCAGATTCCTGAACTTCTGAAACTGTAGGAGATGATACATCTCTGTTGCTTGAAGCTGCTACAAGTGAGCTAATAAAGTATGCAGCAGAAAATTCATTCAAGACAGACAGACTACAGATGTGGCCAACTACACGGACCAAACTTCTGTATTTCCTTCAACTCATGCCATATACTAAGTAAAATTACATAGTTTGACATGTTTTCATTTGGATCAAACCTCACTTGAAATTGTTTTATGTCGGGCGCCTGGGTGGCTCAGTGGGTTAAGCCGCTGCCTTCGGCTCAGGTCATGATCTCAGGGTCCTGGGATCGAGGCCCGCATCGGGCTCTCTGCTCGGCAGGGAGCCTGCCTCCTCCTCTCTCTCTGCCTGCCTCTCTGCCTGCTTGTGATCTCTCTCTGTCAAATAAATAAAATCTTTAAAAAAAAAAAGAAATTGTTTTATGTCAATTCCCAATCTGGTGGGCCTCGAGTATACAAAAGCAATCACAATATATTAGCAATTAGCAATTAGAATGCAAAAGCAATCACAATATATTAGCAATTATTGGTTAACAGCACTATTTCCTGCATTTAGACTTCAGGTTTTTTTTCAAATAGCATAAACTCCCCAAAGATTCATTGACACCCATCACAGAGAACACTAACACAAATTATAAGCAGTTCCTTTTTTTAAGAGTAACACAAACTTGAAATGCCTTCCCTCTTTGACTTCCTACTTCCACATTCTTTTCATCCTTCTTCCCACTCTCACCCATCCAAAAGCTCATACACCCTCTTGCCCACTGGCCCCTCTCCTTTTTGATACCTGTAAGAATGTGTAGACATATACGCCCATGTTTGTATTCCTAAGTAATCAAAAGAACTGAGGAGCCAAATGAGTCAGTTGGTGACCAAATCTCCAGGCCAGATATGTATCTGGTATTAGCTAGATCGGTGGGTCTGTGCCAGTAGATAGCAGATGCTCAATAAAATGTTCATTTCCCTTCTCTTCCTTACCCACCTCCCCCATGATTAGGAAAGAGTTCTGTTTTCTCTGGTACTCTGGTCTCTCTGATTAAGGCTTCTCAACAACACATATTCTCTTGAAAAAAAAAAAATCTCAAGTATCTTCCATATCTAACAGCAGGGGCTGTGTGTTTGGAACTGATTGGAGCCAATGAAAAGTGGGACTCTTGCCTATCATCTCGAGACAAGTTACACTGGGAACATTAGAAGAGTTCACCAAGATCTCTTCCAACACTCTTCTTACACTGTCTACAAATTTAGCTCTCAGAAAACATCTCTACCAATGTTTCTAACTTCATAAATTCCATGAGTGGAGAGGAATTTAGTAACTGAATGCCAACAGGCATTGTGGGATTGGGTGAATGTGGCACAACGGATTACCTCAACTCTCTGGCTTACAAATTTCCAGAGGCTCGAGCCATCTCTAGCCAAGGCAAGATTACCTTTAAGAATTAAGCCAAGAATTCAGAACTTTTCTACTTCCACTTTCCACCAACACCCATCTAGATCCCATCTGACATTCAAATTCTTGTCTTTCTACCTATGTGTCTTGGTCCCATGTTCACAACGTCCTGGGAAAGTTTCTACCGCAAGGGAAATCTTGCTGAGTGAGATCTCAGATCTCCATTGTTCCCAATGGGAAATACCATGAAAAGAAAAGGAAGGAAAGAGCCAGATATGGTCAGAAGAAAGCAGACGAGGGGACAGGATTAAAACCACACACAAGGAATGTGTATCCCTGGCTTTATTCCTACCCCTACCTCCATCCCACCCCCACTACCACAAAGAACACCTTCAACATTCCTAATTTCATGTAATCCTAACAGGCAGGGACAACTATTGCCACCTTCTCACTGCTGTAGACTAAGACAGCTAAGACAGGTGAAAAGTCACGCTCAAGATCCCACCCTTAATAAAGTTTCAAAACGAGGATCAAACCTAGGTCTTCACAGCCCGACCTCCTTTTCTTCCCAATATTCCATGCCGCTTCCACAGTGACTCTATTTCTGAGGACTTCCATTTTCTAATTCTATTGCTCCAGATTTAAAGAACATTGCCTTCACCTGTTTTGGGCTTTGACATCCAAGAACCTCGCTGCTCAGCTGTAGAACGTGGGTCATTTACACACCTAATGAAAGATACGCTGCCGTCTTTCACAATCAGTGCCCACCATCCATCCCCAAAACTTACAAAGAAATGACGTTAGAAAGCTAGGTCAAAGCAGAAAGTTTCCTGGTCTACAAAGGTTGAAACCACCTTGCAGGGAAAGTCAATGAAGAATCAGCCAAGTCTCTTCCAGGGGCAATTCCAAAGCAGTCCCCCAGCCCCAAGAACTTCTCCCCCCAAAGACTCACCTGGTAAAAATATCAAAGCTCCAACCTTTCCAATATCCATCTGTAAATTAGCACAGAAAGGACACAGCTCAAACAAGCAGTCTGGGCACACCTATCTCTGCCACCAGCAGTTCCGAACCAACCACGACCATGATAACCTTATACACGAGGGCAAGAAAAGAGGGGTGGGAGCCTGGTCCAGCCAAACAGTTCAAGTCCGTGGTGCTTCCTATTAGAAGCTACATCGGGTGTCAGCCTCTATCAGAAAGGAACTAAAGGGTGGGGAGTGGAGGGGGAGCAAAGAAACAACTTAAGGCTCACTTGCAAGACAGGACCAAAAACAAACAGACCAAACAACTTTTGGGACATGGCCCCGGTTCAGTCCAAGTTCTTAAGGTACTAATAAGTTTTTGCAACACGATTATAGCTCTCACCCTGCCCACAGCGGCAGCTAAGGAACTGAGGAAGTGGACTATCCTCGGGCTGGAGGCCCGAAAGGGCAGGAAGTGGAAGCAGAGGCCATTTGTGGGAAAAGGGAAGGAGCGGCGAAAAGGGAGAGGCTGGGGCGCCGCCCCCATTTCCTCAGCCCCAGGGCCGCTCTCCGAGGCTTTCTCCAGGGGACCTGAGGGTACCGAAAGCGGCCGGCAACCCCGCGTCACCCTCCGCCGCCGTCCACAGCCTGCACGCTGAGCGCTGGGCCAGGCGGCCACGGAGTGCGGGGCAGTGCACCCCACCTCCCCAGCCCGCGCTCCACTCCTCCCGGAGCGGGCCTGTTGGGGCGCGGGCACCCTTACCTGGGACCCGTCCCGCGCCGCCTCGGCCGTCCGCTCTGGTCCCGTGGCTCTTAAACCTGCCCCGCCCTCTCCTTCGCCTCCTCCCGGGACCGGACCCCAGCAGTCCCCTGCCGATTTGTCATTGAGCAGCCCTGGTTCGCTTCCCCACCCCCGAGCGCGCCCCCGGCGTCGCCTAGGCAACCCCGCCTCCCGAGAGAGCGCGCTTTCCTTCCGCTCCCGCCCTCCCCCTGAGGGCCACGCCTACTGAGAGCCTATTAGCCAGTCCGAAGTGGGGCTGGGAGACTGGGGCGAAGGCTCTGCCAGTGAGAAGCCGCCGCGGGCGGGAGGGGCGGGCCCTGCACGCCTGCCCCGCCCACCTCCCCTTCCTCCTCCTTCCCGCGGCCGGACTTGCTGCGCGTGACCGCTGCTGCAGTGGAGCAGTCGAGTAGGGCCGGGGACTCTGGGCGTGGGCGGATGGACAGCGCTCCAGTCGTGGATTTGGGTCAGAGCGAGGTCAGACTAGTGGAAAGCAAAAGGGAACAGCAGACCGATATAGAAAAACCAAAATTACGATGCGGCGCGGGCGTGTCTCCGGATCCAGGAGGCTGTCTGACGCCCGCCGGGGCACCTGAGGCAGCGGGACTTCCGCCTGCCGCCACGACTGGCCTGGCTACATGACATCCCATTAGCAGTAACGGAGTTACTTGACCAGTGCCTAGCAATAGGTACTGACCCAGATCAATTACGCGGGGGAGAATCCTAACCCCAGGTTCCTTGAGGCAGGAAGTGCAGTAGGCAAGCCCTTGGACAGGTTTTTCTCCCACAACCTGCCCCCGTCATTGTCCTCCAAATCCAGGGAACTTGTCATTTTCTATCCAAATAGGGTTTCACCTTGGGTTGATTTTTCCTAACTCCCCGCCCCTCTCTAGAGCTGAATCCTCTCCAACCCCCTTCAGCAGAATTTGTGGCCCCAGTGACCCTTACACAAACCACATGGCCTGTCACACTGTATCATAATTGTCTAAAGGCCCGCCTCTATAATCTCTAAGGATGGAAACTCTCTTGTTCAAGTTCACACCCACAGCAGCTAGCTAATTCTCTCCTTGTTAAAAATTACACGTTAGGATGCATGTGTGTTTTAATGAGAGGCTTTGTGCCTTGATTAAATTGCTATGTAAAAACAACTAACAGACCTAGGCCCTCCACCAAGAGCTGTACCAAAAAGCACAGACCTTTACCTTAGTTTTCAACTGCAGGCTTAACAAAAGAACGTGTGACTGGGAAAGTATTCTAGTGTTAGACCACCTTAAACTTTCTGTTTTATCTTTCTCATACACATTAAAGACTTATTGTATATGGCAGAAACACTGCTAGGTATTGTAAGGGAGAAAGGGAAGAGGTGTCTTAAAATGGAAGTTCTCCAGTATTTATTAGAGCCTAGAAGAAGAATCACACGCAAACCTCTTCTTACGGAGTAATGATTTAAGTGCAAGGTTTGGAATCAGGAAGCCGAGGGTCAAAGGAGGACTCTGCCATAGAACTAGCAGTTGTTTTAGGAAGTTACTTAACCTCTGTGGGCCTCAGTATCCCCAGCTGCCAACAGGAGCAGTACGTCTACTAGGAACTGGGGAGTGCTACGATCTTGAAGAGTGGCCAAAAATGTTAGCTTAAAGAGCGATTGCCACCAGAGGCCACGAAGTCTACTCAACCCAGGGAAAGCATTTCCTCCCAAGGCCCATGATATCGGGGAGCGTGGTACACCACCATCGTGCAGCCAAAGCTGTGTGCCACATGGTGGAAAGGAGCTGCTGTCGTGATGCCATTTTATCCAGTGGAAGTTTAAATAAGAGAGCTGCCCGCAGCATCCTGCCCGAGTGAAATGAGTTGTCCAGGGTCATGGACAAATCAGGATTTTCCCTATTCCTACACTGACAGCAATCACGAGAGATTTTCTCACCTTTCCTGGGATGCATAACTGCCATTCCTTTGGATTAGTATCGGGGTGTGATGCAGGATGGACGGTCTCTCAACCCCTAACCACCTGTCTACCTGCCTCAGCCTCAGTAGGAGCATCTGTTCAACTCCTAGGGATACCAGGCGCTAGTTGAGTATGGTAGGTTCAGAGGACAATGGCAGGAATCTTTTGGAGAGGCTGTCTCCCAGCACAGGAACACGTCCTACCAGAGAAAGAGCATTGGCAGACCCCGGCTGTGACTGCCTCTAGGATTGCTCCTGTCAGTCCTCAGGATGCTCTTGTCCGCTGGGCTCTCAGCTCTTGGGGGAACTCTGCCTCCCAGCAGAACCAACGGCCTGAGAAATAGGAATACAAGATCCCCAGCAGGTCCTGCAAGGTTCCTCTAACCCTCGGCAGCTGTGGAAAGAACATTCTAGACACTCCCTCCTTCAAATACTCAGTATTTACTGAGTATTGTGTGAGCCTTTAGGGCTGTTTAACTAATATTTGCACTTCTGTCTCCTGGGCACTGGATATGATGGAACTTTCTAGCTCCCTGTGTGGGATGAGGTTGTGTGATTGGCTCCAACCAATGACTTGTGAGTGGAAGGGACACATAAATCATTTGGGGGTGGGGGGGTGGAGAACTTATTTGCCAACGTGAGACCCTCCATAGCCCTTGTCTATATGGTATGGCCACTGGGAATGTTTGGGTGGTAGCTGGGACCCCCCAGCATGCACAGCGCTCCCCCTGCCAACCCATGGTGGACATTTAGCATGACTGAGAAACAACCTCTGTGGTTTGAAGGCACTAAGACTTGCAAGTTGTCTGTTATTGCCGCATAGCCTCGCCTGCTCTGACTGACCTCAGGTGTGCTAAGCTGGGGACGCAGTGCTGAACAGCTCAGAGAAGAGAATAATAAACCAGTAGATGACAAGCCAGTAGACAAATAAGAATGGTGTCCTTAAAAGTTGCTTGGGACTGTGTAGTGAAAAAAGGTCTCTGTTAGGAGGTGACTGTTAAGTTATGCCCTGAGGAGGAAAAGGGAATCCATCTTGAAAAAGGCTGAGGGAGAGGGGAAGGAGAGGGGAGTATCTCAGGCAGAGGAAGAAGCATGTGCAAACTCCTATGGCAGAAGGAGGCTTGGTCCTCTTAAGAAGAGCCGGGAGACCCTAGTGGAATGCAGTAAGCAGGGGGAATGAGGCCACGCAAGGACAAAGAGGAAGGTGGGAGCCAGCCCAGGTGGGGGATTCCAGGTGATGATAAGGAGATTGGAATTTACTCCAGGTGTGCTGGAGAGTGACTGAGGAGGTTCAAGCCAGGAGGGTGACATGTTTGATCCAGGTTTTGAAACAACTGCTCTGGCTATTGTGTGACAAATGGGCTTCAAGGGGCAGATGTGGGAATGGAGTTCAGGAGGCTGCTGCAGGAGTCCAAGCTGAAGTGGGGTCCACAGGAGCAGAGGTTAGAAGGGTAATCTGCCTTCCAATAACAGGAGATGTGGGGAGACTGCAGGAGGGGGTGAGCAAGAGAGCTGATGACTAAAACCAGGGTTTTCTCCTGCCAAACTCTCAAAGGAAGCAGGGGCAAGTTGTAAGCCAGACACACACACCCCCACCCCGCCCCGTGCTTTGTCCCCAGGAAGATAGGGCTCAAAAGCCATGCAGGAACAGGGAAGGGTGTGGAGCAGAGAGCTGACCAGTTTCCTGGGACATGGACTCGAAGCAGAGACATGTTCCTGGGAGGCTGCAGTGTTACCTAAACTGATGGTACTGCAAGACAGAGTCTGACAAGCTCCCACATCCTCGTGGGCATTTGGTGCTTGGGGTCCACCTGGACTGGAAAAGAAAGGGTGCTACCCATCTATAGATGGAAAAACAAAACCATTCTTGCCTACTCAGTGTTAATGAATCTACTGTAAATAGCAAAACTAGGGGCGTCCGGGTGGCTCAGTCAGCTAAGTGTCCCACTCTTGATTTCAGCTCAGGTCGTGATCTCAGGGTCATGGGATTGAGCCCCATGTCAGGCTTGGCACTCAGTGGGGAGCCTTCTTGAGATTCTCTCTCTCCCTCTGCCCCTACCCCCAGTCACGTCCCTGCTTACTCTTTCTCTCTCTCAAATAAATAAATAGATCTTTTTAAAAAATGATGACACTAGATCGAGTTCACCTTCAGCACTTGGGTCATCTTTCTTTTTATTTTTTTTTTAAGATTTTATTTATTCATTTGTCAGAGAGAGAAAGAGAGCACAAACAGGAGGAGCAGCCGGCAGAGGGAAAAGCAGGCCCCCCACTGACCAAGGTGCCCAATGTGGGACTCGACCCCAGGACCCCAGGACCACAATCTGAGCCAAAGGCAGATACTCAACTGACTGAGCCACCCAGGCGTCCCTTGCGTCATCTTTCTATTCCATTTTTTCACCCTTCTGTGCCATGTGTTCTCTCCCCACTCCCTGCGATCTCATCCTATTCTCAGGAGTGGGTCTCATACCCTCATTCACACTCAGGACTAAATAATTAATGACAGTTCAGTAGGTGCCTACTTCTTCCCAGACTTTTGGATCATCCAGTTGGTAAAAACCTAAGGCCAGGGGAAGTCTTCAGGGGAGGACTGGAGATCTTTAATTCACAACCACTAGAACGGCATGATTTACCAAAAGGGTCAGAAAAGGGTCAGACTCCCAAGTCCTCACCCAAGGCGCCAGGTAAGGGTAACACAGATTGGACTCCTCTCCAAAGCCTGGGTACCCTCCCCAAGCCTTCCTTTCTTGTAGCTGTTCGCTGGCAGCTACCAAGAAAAGTCCCTGGTGTTTACTTATTCCCAAACATGCTCAAACCCTTGCCTTTGCTGCTCATTCTAGGTATCCTCACTATAAAAGACTTACTAGGGGGTTTAAAAACCACTTTTTGCTACACGTCTTACAGAGATCCTCTTTTCCTCATGATCGTCCGTCTCTGTGGTCACTGTAGCCCCAGCCAGCTCTAGGAGCTAACCAGATGTTCCTGCGAATGGCTCTTCTGGAAAGGCAGAGGCCCAATAATTAGCTAGAGGATGAGCTTTCGTCTTCTAAAAGAAATTCATCTACTTGGGAAACATGTTTTTAAAAAATGACTCATTTCTATTCTAAATTATTGAATTAGCTAGATTTATCTTTCTGCCACCATCACTCACAAAAAAAAACGATCTCCCAGAAATGAAGTCAAATCTGTCTTGTCATTAAATACTAAGTCTTCCTCATTATCGCTAATCCCCACTACTTGTCAGCGCATGTTCTCCCCTCCCTTCCATCTTCGTGGAGATGCACTGTGATCAACCAATCAACTGCTACAGATCTGGTAGTGACCTCCTGGGACCGAGATCAAAGTCCACACAGGGGTAGGGGTGTGCACAAAGCCTCCTTGCACAATCTGGGCAAGTGACAACCCCGGTCTTGGCACTCAGGGCCATAAATTGTAGGAAGCAATTTACCTTCCAGATAGCTGTGCAGACCAGACCTGGAAGTTGTATGGGAAGGGCCGGCCAGAGGTCGGAATTCTGCTCTCTGCCCCTCTGGTCCCACTCCTGCCTGTCGTCGCCTCCCAGAGGGAGGTGGAGAGGCCCAGAGCCCGGAAGGGACATGTTTGGGGCAGGGGAGGCTGTGGAGAGCCTCTCAGCTGAGACCAAGGTCCACCCTCCTTCTGAGCATCTCAGGCTGGCATGGTGCCCGGTCCTGTGCCCAGCCCTTTATAACGTCATCACGGCATCCTTTGTGGCTGCATAGTCTGAGAGGGAGCTGTGAGTTCCTATCTACAGATAGGGCAGTGAGGTTGATAGGCAGATGGGGCCTCAAACCAGGTGAGCCTGACAACAAAATCCATACTCTTTACACAGTCTCTACTACTTCCCACCAATAGTTGCAAGCCGCGTGACCTTAGACAAGATACCTCCCCTCTCTGACCTCAGTCTTCTCTGATGGTTAGTTTCAAGTCTGCACTGAGCACCTGCAATGGGCAGGAGCCGGGCCAGGCACCAGAGGTCTGGGACCTCTAGGATATGTGCCCTAAGGCCTCCTGAGTGAGCACCTGGATAAGGTAGAGGTCACACCTTGACAGAACCAGCTTAGCTCCTGACTGTTGAGGTTCCACGTGTCTCCTGGCTTCCTCCACATTCCTACCCCCTTTTCCTCACAGTCTGAAGTCACCTCCAGGTAATTCCCCAGAGTGGCTGGAATGTAAAGGGCAGGGCTAAAAATCACCTGATGCTTAAACATAGGAGATCAGGACCTACACTTAACCAAGAATTATAGCTGATGGCTATTGTCAGCCACTCACATTTTAAAATTCTTTTAATGCCTCCTAGCAGCTGAGGTGTTATACATCAAAATGCCCGCTACAGTGGCCCATAGCAAGCCTCAACACATATTTGTTATGAATGGATGGGTGGATGGGTGAGTGGATGGAGGGATGGATGGATGGATAGATGGATCTATGTTTAAATAGATTGATGGGTGAGTTGATAGATGGATGGATGAGCAGATGGATGGATGGATGGATGGATGGATGAGGGATCAGCTGGAGAAAGATTGATTGGGAGGCTCAAAGACAAGGGCATGCTTTTCATGACCTGGGGGTGCCCTGGTAAGGCAGGCATGGGATGGTAGACATAAGAGAGGGAACTTGGGAGCTAGAGGGCTATCTGAGGATCTGGGCAATATAGGTAGGCGATGGGAA
The DNA here is from genome assembly GCF_020171115.1 of Neogale vison. Taxonomy (NCBI): domain Eukaryota; kingdom Metazoa; phylum Chordata; class Mammalia; order Carnivora; family Mustelidae; genus Neogale; species Neogale vison. The sequence continues at coordinate 104,590,987 of NC_058093.1, read as the reverse complement.
AGGCACACACAGAGAACAGCATGCCCAATCTGGAACACAGACCCCAACATGTTGACAGGGCCAGTCTCCCACAGCCGGCTCTGCCTGGCACACAGAGCAGTATCAGCAGCACCGCAGGTGTTTCTCACACCTGCCAGTTAGGGCCCCTGCTGTCCGCCTGGTCACTCACACTGGGTGGAGGCCCACCTGAGGCTGCCTCACACATCTCAGCAGAGCTGTGACAGGCTGCGCCTGGACTCAAGGACCAATATCTGTGATCCTGACCTGGGACCTGGGACACCTCCTGACCCCTGGCCTGGGACACCCAGTGTGTCCATCTGGCTGCCACAAGTCCCATGTGTAGGCATTGTCACATCAAGTATAGATGCAATAAGGGGGACAGACAGACTTACACTACAAATCATTCATTGTTGACCTGAAATGCAAATTTAACTGGGCATCCTGTATTTTTATTTAGAAAATCTGACAACTGTCCCCAAGCCCAGGGATCTCTGGGTGGGTAAATCTCAGTGCTCCCCACCCACCAGCATTGTCAAAGCCCAGCTGCAGTGCTTGCTGAGAGGGGAGGAAGGAGAGAAGGACTCCCCCGACAGGGCACATGATAACATCTCCCCAGTGAGGACAGCTGGGGGACTCGAATGAAAGGGTGTGTGGCAGTGCTAAGCCTCGGGGAGGAGGATGGGGAGATGGATGCCCCTCCGAGACCACCTCCTTCCCCATCATTTCCTCCACCCTTCCTCCTAAGGAAGCCCCATCCCCAACCTGCGCTCCCGTTCATCCCCCCAGTGTAGAAAGACTCAGTTCCTCTTAGGTGTGGGGGTGACAATGGCAGATCAGCCAGGACCTCCCGTTTTATCCAATCTTCCCCCATCCTTTACAAAGCCTCCTCAGTGTCTCGGACCTCTCTGATCTCTCCGTACATTTCCACAACTAATCACACCACTCCTTCCATTCTGCTGTCTGCTGTCTGCTGTCTGCTGTCTGCTGTCTGCCGTGTGACGGGCCCCAACCGAAATTCTCAGCCCCCAGCCCCTAGTGCTACAGTATGACACAGCTATTGCCTCGAACAGAAAGCTGCTTTATATTCTGGCCTGCTACCCCCTGGCTGGGGGCCTTCAGGCAAGACTTGTCACACCTCTAAGCCTCAGTTTCCTTGTCTGCAAGGAGAGAGCTGTCCCACGGAGGTTGGTGGGGGATTCAAGAATACGACGCACAGCTCTTGGTGCCGGTCTGGCCTGTAGGAGCCCCTGGGGTTCCTGTATCTCACTTTGCTTTGAGTTGGCTTATTATCATCACCTTTAATTGCGGTAAAATACGCAGAATTTCAAGTTCGCCATCCCGACCGTGTTTAAGCATAGAGTTCAGTGGCATGAAGCTCATTCACGTTGCTGCACAACCACCGGCCATCCCCATAGCTCTTTTCATCTTATAAAACCGAAACCTGCTCTCATTTAACACTGCCCCCCCTTCCCCGCCCCCGGCCGCTGGCAACCACAATTCCCCTTTCTGCTTCCATAACTTTGACCACTCCAAGTACCTCCTCTAAGTGCAAGCGCACAGTATTTTCATTGTTGTGGTAACTAGCTCATTTCACGTAGCATGATGTCCTCAAGGTTCAACCATGTCGTGGCAGGTGTCAGAATTTCCTTCCCTTTTTTAAGGATGAATAATACGCTATTGTGTGCCTACGCCACGTTTTGCTTCTCCATTCATCTGTTGGTGGACGCTTGGGCTGCTTCCAACTTCTGGCTCTGGGAATAACGCTGCTGTGAACACAGGGGTGTGAATGTCTCTTGGAATCCCTGCTTCCCGTGCCGGTGGGCACCTACCAGAAGTGGGGCTGCTGGATCTTACGGTAGTCCTACTTTTAATTTTTTGAGGAGTCGCCATACCGTTTTACCTTCCCATCCATTGGGCACAGAGTTTCCATTTCTCCGCATCCTCCCTAACACTTGCTTTCTGTTCTCTGATAGTAACTCCCACCACCAATGGGGGTGAAGTGGCCATTTCCTCTATCTGGGGACTTGGTTCTCAGCAGGCACTCCACAGATGTTCGTCCTGTGAACTGGATTCTGTCCTAAGCTTTCTCTTTAAAAAGCTTTCTCTGCCTCCCTGGGAGGCAAACAGGGACTGTTTCTCAGGCCCTAGCTAGAGCCACCACCTCAGTCTGCTTTATGGGGCAGGCACTGAGGGGGGGTGGAGGGAGGGCAAGCGCCTGGTGCAGGGTCCTCATCACGGGTAAGCACAGCATTGTGGCTCTGTGTGCTGGTGCAGCCCAGAGACAACGTGCCTGGTCAGCTCTGACACAGCCAAGGACAAACACAGCCCCGTGACTGAAGCGGATTGTGTCCTCTGGCTGTTGATTTCTTTCCAGCTTTTGGTACTGACTTTGCTCCTCTTCCCAGATCCCAGCAGAGAGGCCTTCTCTCCTCCGCTGGAGCCCCCGGTTCTCACTGCCCTACCCAAAGGCAGAATGGGTGGTACCCTGAAACCCCACCAGGAGGACCCCATCTCCATGGGGGAAGATAACCTCTCACAGACTCAGCAGCACACACAGGAGAAGGCACCCCCGAGGAGGCTGGGATGTGAAAACAGTAAACTCTGATGAGAAATGGTAATGATCTAGAACAAGACTGAGGATGGCAGACCTGTGGATAGCCTGCTGTCCCTCTCTTCGAGGCAGAGGCTTTAACGTGGCTTTGGAGCCAGAGACCTGGCTGGGTTCAAATCACAGCTCCATCAGCACATGCTGTGTGACCTCACACAGGCTCCTAACCTCTCTGAGTACTGCTAGGCACATGAGGACGTAACACCAGAATCCCAGGGTTGCCCTATGGTCCTCCTAACTGCCCCCAGGGGGATCACAGCCACTGGACTGCCACTAATGAATGCAGACCCTCTGCTCTGTCCACCCCCAACTGCTATGATCCCATACCCATTGAGACCATCGATCAGAGCAACACGTGAAATTCAAGGACAACAGCCTTCCTTTTTCTGACATGATCTGGCTTGTTCTTAAGGGAAAAAACAGCCCCTCTGCGGCTCCAGCTCCACACCGCCCTTTGTGTTTGGGCTTCTAGGGAAACGGAGTTCTGCTGGTGGTTTCCTTCCAGGACCCCCTCCCTCCAGAAATTCCCCAATGGCTGCCAAGCCCACTGATAAGAAAAGTGAGCAATTTCCAGACAGAGGCCAGCACATTTCAGAGATGTGGAACGGAGGCAACGCCTCTCCAGCACCCCCACCCCACCCTATCCCACCCCAACTCCCCGTGTACACAGTCACAGGTCACCTGGCCACACTCGCCACAGCACAAGACCTCCTGGAATGCACCAAAGACATGACAGGTCAACCCTGAGGAGGGCTGAGATGATCATCTCCTCCATGGTTTGTCACTCCTGCCCCTGTCCCCAAATCCTGGACATTCAGGCTATGGTGGAGGTGCGGGGTGTACTGGACCCCCACAACACACCCGGGACTTGGAAGGACAGAGAGATTCAGGCATTCGATAAGCATCCATTTAGCCATTATTTATGGACCACAAACCAGGTGCCGGACACTGTCCTGGGTATTAGGGCACACGAGTGAGCCAAACAGACCCTTTAGGCCCAAGGATGGGAGCCTCCCCGCCCCGCCCCCATGTCACCGGTGTTCAAAACTTCTGCACACTCTGCCTACTGGAAACCTCCTCCACTGAGGGAGCAGAGAAGACAGTGGGAACCCCAACCAAAGAGCAAAGTCCGAGAACGAAAAACCGCCCAGCCAAAGACAAACAAGGCCTTCAGTGCACAAAGCGATTACAACCATGAATGCAAGGAAGTCGGAACGTACGGGAAATGAAAGCTGGCCATCCTAAGGAAAGACCCATCCATCTTCCTTACCCAGGTCAAGCTCAAGACAACTCCGAAAAGCACATCCAAATTTTCCACTTTTTACGCCAGGAAGGGGGACATGAGGCTACAGGGCCAGGCCCAGGGTCTCTGACAAGACGCCTGAGTCAGGGCTGCCCTTTTGCAGCCTCCCCTGGGGTCCGCAGCCTCCCTCCTCCTTTTACCCTCTGGGTCTGCCTCTCCCAGACTCACTCCCTGCTCAGTCAGGATGGGCGTGGTCCCTCAGCACCTTTAGCGAGACTTCCGGGCCTCTGCCTCCTATGAAGTCCAGGCTCTCTGCCACAAAGCACACAAAGCCTCCTTCCTCCCTTCTCTTCTCCCACCCCTACCCCCTTCACCCCCCACCCCTCATCCCATAACCACAATCATTCACACCCTCCCTCTTCTGTCCCAGGGCCTTCCCTCACTCCCTCTTCCCTGCCGCTCTCCAGCAGCTCTGCTCCTCCTCCAAACTCAACTCCCCTCCCACTCCACCCCTCTCTGGAGAAGTAAGGTGCCCACCCCTCTTCTGGCCTTCTGTGCCCTGACCCCTGAAAGGCTGCCGTCCCCAGTCTTCTGTCTGTCCTGGTACCTGGCACAGAGCAGGAAAAGATGGAAGCATTTATTGAGTACCTACGGTATGCAGGCTATGTCTACAAAGGCCATCTCAAAGAACATTCTCAACAAATCCATGACGTGGTACCATTCCAGTTTACGGAGAAGGACACTGGGACCTCAGAAGAAGAGAGGGTTTCGGAGCAAGGAGTCATCACAGTAGAGAGAAAAGCAGGCAGCTGGCTATGTCCAGAGGGAGGTAGAGCTTGAATTGGGCTCAAAAAAAAAATGAAGAGGATTCTGGCAAACCCAAAGGAGGGAGGGAGAGAAGAGGGATGCTTTCAAGGCAGGGGCCCTGAGAGAAACAACAAAGGCCCTGAGGTGGGGAAGCCTGAGAAGTGACTGGCAAGGCAACAGGGCTGTTCCACTACATCTGGGATAGAGTTAGAGGAATCAGGAGCAGGAAGTCTGGAACGACAGGAAGAGCACCCGCTTGTCATGGAAACAGGGGACCTTCCGAGTAAGGTCCGGCAGTGTTTTTAAGAAAGGGAATCCTGGTTGACTCCCCCCAGGTACAAAGCCCTTCCTGAGAGGTTCAGAGACTCTCAAATCTCAGCCTGCAGAAATGACTCTGGGAGGCAAAGCCGCTGTCCCAGTCCCCACCTTCCATGCCTCATTTCTCCTCCTCCCAGGGACCCTCCCCTGCAGGGAGGTCCTTACCTCCACTTCCCTCAGCCCTGGCTCAGATTACTGCGTGGCTGAGGTCAGCCTTCCTTAGGAAGTGAGTTGCGTGTTGTACCTATGTGTGGGTACACCTGTGAACACGCGCTCCTGCCCCAGCAAACTGAAGGTGGGCCTGTCTGCCTCCTTCCCTGAGACCCACCCAACCTCTGCACACTGTTCGGGTTCCCTGTCAGCTGGGCTTCCCCAGCGGCTGCAGCAAAAGCACCCGGAACGCCAGCAGCTGGCACGGGGGAGTGCATGCGCCTGCTGGATCTGGAGACCAGCATGGGAGTCATCAAGGAAACCGGGACCATGAACCTAGGGACGGATGAGGGCACCTGACTCAGGCAGGCTGCCAACCCCACTCAAAGGAAAAACTCCTAACAGAAGGAGGAAGGTCCCAGATGGTTACATTCTGGGGGATCCCCCAGCTCATGCTCCCAGCACTTGTTCCAGAATGATCAGAGTGGCAATAGGGTTGGTGCTCTAACCTCCCAAATCAGCCCCAGGGATCCTGTGTACATCAGACCCTTCGTCTGTAAGGTGGCCAGGCAGAAAGCCCCCTGCTGCCTCTGCCCCTCAAGGCTCTTCCAGGTGCTTGGCTCTGACCCTGACTGACACCTCAGCCCTTGAATGGACCATGTGATAAGTCATCCTTGGAACTGCCTGTTGGCTCAGTGGGGGCGTTGCTTGATGTGCAAGGGAAGTGGGTCTGGTGATGAAGACAGAGCCGCCTGAAGAGCCCCTAGCCCTGGAGATGCCTTCACTGCACTCAGGAGGGAGGACGTGGTTAAGTGGGGCAAGAAGCATCAAAGGGGATCCCGTCCTGCTTAGCAGTGGCCAGCCCTGAACGGTAGTCATGGCACACAATCTGGCTGGCCCTTCTGTCTTCAGCGCTTGAAGATTTGGCCAAACCACTGGTCAGACAGATTTTCCCCCAAGCCCCGCATTAATTAGGTTTTGGATTCTACAACCCACGCTGCTGAGCTGGAGCTTCTGGGCTTCAAGGTGGGGTCCATGACTCAAAGCCAAAACTGGCGGACACCTGGGCTCTGCTTGCCCGTACAGCGAGCCCGGGGAAAGCAACTTTGGGGGCTGGCTCTGAGGTGCCCCGGCTGGTGGGCTTCCAAGTTCCTCGGCACAGGCCAGCTACCCTGGTGGCTGTGTGCTGGGTTGTGTGTACTGGGTTGTCTCCCTGGGGGCAGCTGCACCTGGGTGGGGAGAGCTGGAAGCTGCCTGCTTCGCAGCCTCTGCACTCCTCCCAGGATGATCCAGCTCAGCCTGGCCTCACAGGCAACCTGTCCTTTTCGGCTCCACCCTGGCAGAACCCAGCCAAGGATGGCAAAGCCGCCTGCTACCCCTTCTCCCTCCCTCCCTCTCTAACTTTCCTTGGGAAGAAGGAGGTGACCAGAGATCTTTGTTATTCCTACATCATGCTTGGAACATAGTAGGTGTTCAATAAATACTACTCTCTCCTCCATGGGGGGATGAGAGGCCACACACCGATGGTCCAGAGCTGGGTCTGGAGTCAGACCGAAGGTGCACTCCAGCCCACGCTTTCTAGAGATCTGAGCTTCAACAAGTCACGACTCACCATGACCATGGATTGCAAGGGTGCCAGGCCCAGGGTGTGTGCCATATACACATTTGATATTGTTTATCTTTTTTTAAAGATTGTATTAATTTATTTGAGAGAGAGAGCACACATACACAAGCAGGGGGAAGGGGGAGCAGAGGAAGAAACACTCTCCAATGAGCAGGGAGCCGGATGCAGGGCTCCATCCCAGATTCCCGGGATCATGACCTGAGCTGAAGACAGATGCTCAACTGACTGAGCCACCCAGGAGCCCCTGATAATATTTATCTTAGAAGAAGAATCCAGCTGTGTCCAAACGGGAGCCTGAAATGAAACAAAAGCTCGAATCCAGTCATACAGGGTAACGACTGGGTCCCTACCCTGAGCAATGCCTCTTCCTCGCATATCCCATCTAGAGGTGGGCTCCAGGCTCTGAGAAGTCATAGACAATCTGTGTATTAGCCCCACCACCACCCCACTTGTGGACCATGCAGGAAACGCCTCTATCCCACAGTGGGGGCTGGCTTTCAGCATAAACCAAGTAGAAAGTAACATTTCCCACGGAAGAGGCAATACAATCAGACTCGCTTCTCCAAAGCCATACACATAATGCTGATCTTGACAGAGGTTAGAAGACAGCTTCTGGAAGAGCTCCTTCTCATCCAAGAGATGGAAGGATCCAGTTGGTAAGGAAGCCTTGCAGCTGGTAGACAGCATTCCCCAGAATCCTTCAAAGGAATCAGTGGATAAAGATTGAAGACGGCAAAACTACTATAAAAATAACCACCTTTCTAAACAGGAGAGCAGCTGACAGTCATGGGCCTGGGCCTTGCTGAGCCTGCACTCGGCCAATCCCGCAGCAGCCCCCCAGGGTGGGCTCAATCCATACCCCCCTTTGCAGGAAGGGAAAAGATGGGTGCCATGACTAAGCTGTTTGCCCAAGATCTTGTAGCAGAAAAGCAGAGTTGGGATCCAGACCAGGCCTGCCTTGCCTAAAACCCAGGCTTTAAATCACAACTGTAGGGGTGCCTGGGTGGCTCAGGGGGTTAAGCGTCTACCTTCAGCTCAGGTCACGATCCCAGGGTCCTGGGATAGAGTCCCACATGGAGCTCCTTGCTCAGTGAGGAGCCTGCTTCTCCCTCTCCTCCTTGATCTTGCTCTCTCTTGCTATCCCTGTCTCTCAAATAAAGAAATAAAATCTTAAAAAAAAAGAAAGAAAGAAACCACAACTCTATGCCAGAGTCAGAGGCGGGAATCTACACACAAGGGCTCGAGGCCAGCGGACAGAAAGCAGGACAGGAAAACTGGGGCCACACAGCCCTGTACCCAGGCGCTGGAAGAACGGCCCAGAACTATGCCCTTTTGCCAGTTCTGCTGGGCTGTTTGCATCTAGGGAGAAGGAAACGAAGCCAGAGGCCACCACTTGCCATGTGTGTTTTGAAGCCGGACTTGACGGGACCCATCCGGTCCAATGTCCCTGTCCTCTTCCTTTCAGTCCCCATGTTCAGGTAGGGGGATGAAGGAAAGAAACGAACTGATGAGTATGTCCATATTTCCACGCTGACAGACTGGACAAGACAGTGGTGACTAGAGCCCCTTGTTCCCAGGAAGTACACAGGGTTTTCTGGTTAGATTCATGTTCTCTGCGACAGAAATGGGGATTTCAATGCTCTGACCAAGGCCGCAAGGAAGGGAGAAAAACCGACCAGCTGTTTGTTCCGGGGGTTTTCCCTGATGAATGGCCAAGCTGAGCTATAGCGTGGACGTCTTACCACTCACTCCTTGCACCGCTGCAGAGACCAGCTGGTGGGGTGCAGGGGCCTGGGTTCACATCTTGACTGTGTGCTGGGTCTCCACTGGCCTGAGCCTCCTTCCTGTAATGTGGTCAGCCAGCACACCCATACACCTTGCCGGATTTAGAAGCCGTTGTCATCATTATTCTACGCAACAGTGAAAATGGTTCTTGCCTTCTCCTTTTGAAGCCCCTTTTTGCCGGAAAGGGGAAATTGGACCCTTCCTTTACTTCAAAATGTGTTCTTGGTTTTTTTGGCAATTAAAAAAAAAATCCTAGATGTTCTTTGTACCTCTCTGCTCCCCACATGACCCAAACCACCCCCCCGCATATCATTTATGACATTCCCTTTTGCTGGTACATCTGCCGTTATGGTACTAATAGTCATTAACCATTTTTGCTGAGTTTTTTTAATTACTTCCTTAGAAACTGTAAAGTAAAACCTCTTTCTTTAACCACCCCCACCCCAGCCCCCTGTGCTCTGTAAAAGCACTTCGAGTTCAACGAATCACCTGTCTGCCTGGGGGGAAATCTGGGAAGGCTGGATCTGCAATAGGAATTCATCACATGAACAGTATCTCACCACTGCCAAGGCTCCATGGATAAAGCTGGAAAGTTTACAGCCACTTCGGGCAATTTGGAAAGATCCTCAGCCATGGTAAATAATGTTTATGTTCTTACAGGAGAAAAATCGAAGACCAGCAGGAACTGCACAGAATTTCATTTTCTTTCTTGGGGAGGGAGCTGTTGCTCCATGAGAAGAAAAGGATGTTCAATCTAGGTCGTTCTGTTTTTGTTTTTTAAAGATTTTATTTGAGAGAGAGCACAAGCAGGGGGAGCAGCAGGCAGAGGGAGAAGCAGTCTCCCAGCTGAGCAGGGTATTTGATCCCAGGACCCTGAGATCATGACCTGAGCCAAAGGCAGGCGCTTAACCAACTGAGCCACCCAGGCACCTGCTTGGCCTAGGTTTTAACCTGTGATTTATTTCCAGCCTCGGAGATGTATTTCCACGATGTATTCAGCTGACTGGTGGTGAGAAGCATCCCAGGTCTCCGAGGTGAACTTATCTCCTCCCCTCGCTGACAATGTCCAGAGCAAGGTAACCGGATGGGGCTCAAGATTTATTTCTACACTGGTCCTTGTGGCTTGAGCAACACCAGCGAACCTCCCCATGTCTGATGAAAGCAGATGAGCTCTGGCCCAGATACTGACAGGAGACCCCCCAGGCGGCACATGGTGTTTGATGGGGTTAGAAACACAGACTCTTAAGGGTTGGAAAAGGCTTTTCGGGGAGCACCTGGCTGATAGTTCAGAGACCTGGTTGCACACTGGACTCTTGGGAGAGCTTTAAGGAAATTTGGATGCTGGGGCCCACCCTCCAGCCATCTGATTTGGTGAGTCTGGGTGGAGGCCCCGGGGATCTGCACTTGGAGACCCTGGACCCACCTGGCCCCCATAATGTATAGAGCAGAACTGGACTCAGGGAGAAGTGAATCAGGTGCCAGGGTTATTTATTTTAGTTATATAAGTTCACCTTTATTTTTTATTTATTAAAAAAAAATTAAGTAATCTGTACAGCCAGCTTGGGGCTTGAACTCATGACCCCAAGATCAAGAGTCACACATTCCTCTGACTGAGCCAGCCAGGACCCCAGTTCACCTTCAGTTACAAGCTACCTGACTCTACCTGCGATCTGAGAGTGGCCTCACCCCCTGCCAGGCATTCTGCTCACCAGAAGCAGCATAAGGGTTGGAAGAAGGGCAGAGGGCAGGGGATGGTGCTCAGATGATTATTTCCTTTTTTTTGAAAGATTTATTTATTTATTTATTTATTTATTTATTTATTTATTTAACAAACAGAGATTAGGCAGAGGCAAGGCAGAGAGAGAGGAGGAAGCAGGCTCCCTGCAGAGCAGGGCTCGATCCCAGGACCCTGAGATCATGACCTGAGCTGAAGGCAGAGGCTTTAACCCGCTGAGCCACCCAGGTACCCCAGATGTTGATCATTTCCTAAAGGTGCCAGGCCCTATGTCTCTACTATTTTCCCTCTGTCCTGTGAAGCAGATGTTATTATTCCCACTTTGCAGATGAGAAAACCTAGGCTCAGAGAGGCTGAGTCATTGGGTCGATGACACACAGTTGATTAAATGACAGAGTTGGGGTCTGAATCCAGGTGGTCCTTCTTTGGCTCAGGCTGGTGTGGCCTCAGGAGTCCAGCAAGCGGTGAGATGAGATCAGAGAGATAAACTGAAGCTGGTCAACCAGAGCCTTGTAGGGCATAGTAAAGCATGTGGATTCTTCCCAAGAAACGAGAAGTCACTGAAGGTTTTGGGCAGGGAGGAGGGCACACTGTTGTGCTGTTTGTGTCCTGTGGACAGGACTGACAGCCCCTTCGAGGCAAGAGCCCCAAACTCTGTGCAGGGTAATTCCGGGGCCTGGCTCTGAATGATCCCCACAGGCATGTATTTTTTGGTGATTACTGGCTGCTTGGCACCAGTCTCTGAAAGAGTAAAAGACAATCCACGGTGAAATTGGGATTACAGTGTCACAAATGTCCGCTCCCGCCCCCAGTAACCACATCACTCATCCAGACACATTGCTACGAATTTACAGGAAGTCTGGGTGAGAGCAGGACTGAGGATCACCATTGTAAAACAAAGAGATCTTTCGCTGAGTAAATAATCACGCAAATGATGCTGGAGAAGAAAGTTCACATCACACATGCAAACTGCTTAAACAGTTAAGTGGAACCAATGTAAATGTCAGGAATGGATAACTGAACTACCTATGTGTTCAACAGTATTCTGTAATTCCGAAGTTTCCCATGCATACCCACACATACACAAAATCAGTTTGAATTAGTGATACTTAACTCTATCTGAATGTCTCCGATTAAACTATCCCAGCACTCAGCTTATCAATTGGTAACATTTGGAGGTTACCATGATCGAACCCAAAGAGACCCCTAACCCTACATGGGCACACTCGCACATCCAAAACCAGTCCTGGTTTTTAGTGGGCTTTCAATTTGGTGCCGCCCTATACCTGAGTAAGCTTCTAATTTCAGCCTCTTTACCTCGTTTAATGTTAATTCTTCACCCTTACAGAGTTTTCCAAACCAAAAGCACTAGACCAGCCACTGTCAGCAGAAGTGGACTCACACTCCCTGCTTGCGAAGGCACCGACGCCGTGTGTGTGAAGGGAATACAGAAAAAAGAAAAAAAAATCTGCATCTAAAAACACTAGGCTTTATGTATAGCATATGCATTCTTTCAACCCGGCAATTTGATTTCTGGGAATTACCCTGAAGAAATCCTCTGGATGAGAAAGCAGCTGTGCCTAGTGGAAAAGACCATGGAGCTCCTTATCTCCGAGAACAGAAATAACCCCAATACGCAGCAAACCAATGGGTGAGGGGAATGCTGGGCAGCACTGTGATGTAGTATCATAGAGCCATTCAAAAGAGGCTTATAGGAGGCTCCTGGATAGCTCGGTCAGTTAAGCCTCTGCTTTCGGCTCAGGTCGTGATCCCAGGGTTCTAGGAGCGAGCTCCACGTCCACAGGAAGCCTGCTTCCCCTTTTCCCCACTGCTCATGCTTTCTCCCAAATAAATAAAATCTTTAAAAAAAAAAAAAAAAGATGCTCACAATGCATTAATGGTAATCTGAGGAATGTTTCTAGTGATGGTGTATGATGGTGTATCATCACATTTAAGACACCACTGATTATATGACATATCACAATTTCATGTATCAGGAAGGAAAAAAACATATCCAGGATGGGTTATCTAACAAGAGGCATCTAAGTAGCTAGGACCTTGAAGGGCTAGTCCCTAAATGCAAGGGGGATGAAAGATAGCCCTTTTGGGCAGAAAGTATGTCTCATCCTGTCCCTGGGTGCAGGGAGGGAACATGATCACTTGAGAACAGGAAACCCATACTCACACAGGTCTGAATTTGCACTACAGACATGGTCTCCAAACACCTCCAGCAAATGCTGAAACTGAATTTAAATTTAATGTAAAGTCTTCTCAAGTTGGCAGTGCCCCCAGGTGACTGTCAGAAGCAGTAGGAACCCAGTTTGGAAGAGGTGAATTTCGAGAGGCTGACGGATTATACACATCCGGAAAGCCATCAGCTGTGATGTTAGAATGGGATGATCAGCCAGTCTTAGAATTAACGTTAAGCTAACGAGCAGAATAAAATGGCACGTGGGCAATGATATGTCTTTGCAGAGGTGACCAACTAGAAGGAAATACACTAAAATGTTAACTGTGGTTTTCTGTAGCTCTAAGACTAGAACTTTCTTTTTCTTTAAATGACATTTTCCCAATTTTCCTGAAGAAACCACGTGTTTAAGTGACCACATAGGAAACATAAGAGAAATAAATCAGAGTGATAGAAGGAGGGAGGGGGTGACTTTAGGTGGGGTGTCATGGAGAGCACCTTGGAGGAGGTGACACTGAACAGAGAAGGGGGCAGCATGGGAGAAGCTGTAGGAACTGCTCACCGCTGCCTCCCATAATGGGGCTTGGATCACAGGGCAGATGCCTGAAACATATTTGTTAAATGAATACAGAAATTAAGGAATAGTTGCTGACTCTCAAGGGGTCCCCACCAGTGTCTGCAGTCTCTTCAGTGGGGCCATTCTCACCAGACTGAGCTGATGAACAGGGCCAGGATACCAGCGGGACCAAGGGCAAAGCTCAGCAGAGAACTGAAGTCATGGCACTGGGCCCGTTTCCTCACCTACGAAATGAGGTGAGTGCCTTTGCTGCCACGTTTCCTCACCTACGAAATGAGGTGAGTGCCTTTGCTGGGCTCAAAGTCAGCTTCAGCTGACACAGGGCTTTGAAATATTGAGCCCAGTGCAAGCACGAGGGGCTGCCATGTTCTAGGTCTTCGCAAGAGCCCAGTGACACCTCCCAGCAGCTGCTCTGCCGCACACAGCTAACCTTGCTCCATGGTCAGGGGGTAAAAGATGCCACATCAGCTCCGGCCTTCCTGTCCACCTGTGCTTTCCTGGATGCATTTACTCTGTGCCAGCCCAGCTGGATGCTGCAGATCCAGAGATGAGAGATGGGGCCCTGCACTCGGGAGAGGCACAGCGCACCTGGGGCCACCAGATGAGTGGGGATCATGATCCCCTGGCATGTGACCGACAGTGCAGCTGGGAAAACAAGCCAAAGGAAGCTCCCTGCACCTGCTGCTCAGGTAAAAACAATAGCAGACATTTGGGGGGAGGGGGCAAGAATTGAGCATACTCTAGGTTTTTGTACATTTTCATTTTGTCCTCACCAAGCTATGAGGTTATCACCATTTCACAGATGGGGGCCAGAGGCTCTACTGATTAGTTGTCAAGGTCATGGAGCTTGGAACCAGCCCAGCAAGAACTCCTGTCTTGGCCGGAGGGATTCTGGAGTCTTGGCCCCTAGCCCACTAGCATGCTGACAAGTGTGTGTGCACACATGTGTATTGCCGGGGCGGGGGCGGGGCAGGAGGCAGAAGGGGGCAGGAGGCTGCTGCAGGCCGAGGGGAGACCCTGCCACATTTAGGGACCAAAGGCCAAGGGGCGATGGCGGGCACTGGAGGGACATGGAGGGTCAGGTGTGCTGTGGCTTTCTCATGAAAGGGCTGATGTGAGCCAACTCACAAATGGGTCTGAAAGTGAAATGCCCCTGGGCTTTCTGTAGAGGTCATCCCCCTGCCCTAAGTGGCCCACTCAGAGGACATTCAGCAAGTGGCCAAATCCTGAATCCTACCCCTGTTCCAGATGCTCAGGGGGAACTGGCCTGGTGGGACAGGGAGCACACTCAGGTGTCGCCAAGGGCAACCCGGGAGCGCAGCATCGTCTCCTGGTCTGTGTGTGCAGGACCCTTGGGCTCTCCCAGAGCAGGGACCCTTCCTGGAGCTCGGAGGAGGAAGAGCCACCCTGGCCTGAATGGAATTCCAAAGATGGCCCTGGCTGGCTCCAAGAGTCAGTGAAGCATGTGACTCTTGATCTCAAAGTTGTGAGTTCAAGTCATGGGGTGTGGAGCCTACTTGAAAAAAAGTAAAAATAAAAAAAATTAAGAACCCCCCCCAGCTTTCCCGTGGGTCCTCTGCTCATGCAAATACTAACCAGGGTGCTGCTGTGAGAGGACTTTGCCGATGGAATCAAGTTTACTACTAGGGTGACCTTAAAATAGAGAGATAATTCTGGAGTATCTGGTGGTGCCCAATGTAATCATATGAGCTCTTAAAAACAGAAAAAGGTGGCAGAAGAGGGATACAGCCGGAGGTCCAGTCAGAGACCAGAAAGCATGAGAACTCCATTCACCGTCAGTGTCTCTGAAGGGGGACACACGCTGGGAAATGCGGGTGGCTGACAATGTCCCCAGCCGTGAGCTAGCGAGGGCATGGGAGCCTCAGTCCCACAACTCCATGGGAACAAATTCTGCCAACAAGCCTAATGAATGCGGGAGCAGATTCACTCCCAAAGCCTCCAGAAGGGAATGTCACCCTGCCGACATCCTGCCTTGGGCCTTGTGAGACTCTGGCAAAGAGCCTGCCAGGCTGCCCTATGCCCCAGCTTCTGACTGACAGAAACTGTGAGATAATGGGCACTTTGTAAGCTGCTAAATTTGTGGCAATTTCTTACGAAAGCATTGGAAACCAAGGACTAATAAATACAGGAGCTATCTGAGGACAGACCGCCCAGGCCCAGGAGTGGATGGCACAGGGCCCGGCATGCAGGCAATGACAGGGCGGGCTACGGCTGTCACCTCCACACTGCTCTGAGGAAAGGGAAGAAGGGAACCACCGGATCTGGGCCAGGGGAGGCACGGTCACCAGGAGGGCCAAATTATTCACTCATTCACTCAGCTAGCCTTTCTCAAGCCCATGCTATGACCTGTGCACTGGCCGGGTGTCTGGAACTCTCACGAGGGGAAAGATGGCCCACCAGACTCAAGCCACTGAAATGACTCCTGTGGCAGGAACAAAGTTCCCAATGCTGTGGGAGATCAGAGAAGAATCACCAGTCCCCCGGGGGCCGACAAGTTTTCCCAAGGCCTGAAGCCCTCTTGGGTCTTGGCGGTCAGGAGAGTAAGAGGTTGGGTGGGGGTGGACCACCCTGAGAAAAGAAGAGCAAGGCCACGGGATGGAGAGGTCATGCCGGGCACACTCGGCAAGGACAGGGGATGTGGCAGGCCACGGGAAAAGGAATTGGCCAACAGGTGGGCTGCAGCACAGGAGAGCCCCGAGGTCAAAAAGGGAAGTTGGACTGAGGATGCTAAGCAGGGAGAAGACTGTGACAGGGGCAAGGGAGGACCACACATCTCAGGACTCCATTCACCCAGACTCGGGATAGGCAGGCCTGAGCAGATGGACTAAAGCACCCATGTGCCCTCTGTAAATGAATGAATGTACACTTTGCTTTGTTGTACCAGCCTCCCAGGTGGCTATGCCATGAGTACCTGGCACGTGACAAGCCATGTTAGCTTTCGAGGTGAACATAAAGACAAGGGCAAGCCTCTGAGAGACTGACCACATCAGGGAAAACAGCAGCACTGGGAGTCTGGGCCTGAGTGCCCAGGAAAGCCAGCTGAAGGGATGGCAGGCAGCAGCCCTGCACCTGCGGCTCTGGCACAGAGCGGGAAGCAGGCCCTGACGTCCACAAGGAACGGGGCAGTGGCCACATGTGGCAGGGCCACCTCCAAACTCCCTTCCTGGATGAGAACCAGGTGCTTGTCCTAAAGGAGGCGCTCTAGAGATGGGAAACACTCCCAGCTCCTGTCTGCCACAGAGCAGGCTGCAGAGGCCCTGAGGTCATCTAGCTACAGGGAGTGGGCTGAGGAGGATTTCTGACTGCTCTAAAGGGGTCCAGAGGCGGTGGCTCTAGCAGGACTTTCTGGCCAGCTGCTGGCAAGCCGTCCCCTCCTCAGGCTTTACACTCCCCAGCGTGGTAATATTAACAGCTCCCATTTCTTTATTTGCAAAGTGCTTTCCATGTTCGATTCATGCGATCCTCAAAACAATCACCCATGTTTTTCTTAGCCCATTTCAGAGTTGGGACCAGTACAAAGGTTTTGCATTTTAAATTGTTTTAACCAGCAAATCCCTTCTTGGAAGGAAATAGTAAAAAAGACAAACCAACATGAAAAACAGAGCAGAGCAACTCTGGATGGGACAAAGGCTAGAGCCCCACTTAGCTAACATCCTCCCGCCAAACGATTCCCAAGGGGTTCTTTAGAAACCAGCGCCCTGAAGACACATCTAGAAGGCCTGGCAGGGCTCACTTGGTTGTAAGTCCCTTCCCCAGGACCACCCATTTTCTCCTAGCTGAGGTATGGGGGAAGTTGTAGGGAGATCTCTGAGAGCTAGGATTGTCCACATCACACCATGCTTCACGAGCATCCTGTTAATGCTGACCTGGAAAAGCCAGCTCCTGCAGTGGACCGTGGCCCCTACCTCTCTCGGGAAGCCCTTCCTTGTTACCCCACAGAGACCCTGACTGACACTAGGCATGTTCCTCCGGGCCCCGTACCTTAGCATCGACTTTCCATTCCCATTGCAGATGGACTGCATGGGACGGGCAGGGATCTGAAAGACAGGCAGGATGAGCAACCGGGACTCCGCTGGGTAGGGGACAAGTGGAGAAGACAGGAAGGAGTACTCCAGGGTCTGTCCAGTGGGCAAGAGAGAGGGGAGTGCTTCAAATCACAGATCTGCTGCAATAGGGCTGGCCCTTGGAAACCACCTTGGAAACAGCCCAGGAAACTGAGGCTGGGATAGACCAGGGTGAATCTGCAGAGGTTGCTGGGTGGCAAGGCCTTGACTAGTACCCAAATTTCTTGACCTCTCTGCTCCAGTGCCCTTTCCCAGTCTGATTCTGTGAGACTCAGATTTCGGCAGGCTCAAAAAAGTAAAACTGAGGATTCAGGACTTAAAAGCCCAGAGCCTTCAATCCGAGTTTCGTTCTGTTCTGAAAATGTCGGATGACCCGGGGCAGGAAGCACCTGCTCGCGAGTACTTTGCCTGGTGGCCCCCACAGGGTTCTAACACCCTCCCCCCAGCACCTGCCCTCCACCTCTGGGGTGAAGGGGGCGATACGAGGTCCCCGCCGCCGTCACCTAGGCACTGTGCCTCAGCCATTCCTCATGCAGCGAGAACTGCCATTGCCCTTCCAGGCAGAATCCAGCCCTGGAGGTCATCTTGTCCGGGTAAAGCTCCCCACCCCACCCCGCCCGGGCCCCACTCCGTCGGCACTGGGTAAACAAACTACCCCCTCACTGCACGCACACGCGCGCGCACACACACACTCCACATAGGCACGCCCCGCCATGTGCATTCATACTTACCGGCACCCACCCGCCCCCTGCTCCCAAACTCCCACACTTCCACACCCGTCGGCCACGCGCCTTCGCTCGTGCCCACGCCGTTGCCCCTGGGCGCTCCCGGCACTGGACCTCAGGACAGCTCCACAGCCCCGGGGTCGGTTGCGGGCAAAGAGAAGTCCCCCGGCGAGCCCCGCCCCCACCCCGCCCCGCCCGGCCCCTGGGCCGGACGAGAGGATGTGAGCTCACTCCCGCCTCCCTTCTGCCGGCGCCGCCAGGAAGCGTCCGCCCGAAGTCAGCCGACCAGCCGGCCGGGGTGTCAGCGGCGCGCCCGGCCTCTTCGCTCCCGGCGCCACACGCAGTAGCCGTTTTCCGGATGGGTACGGAATGAAAGCGGGCGGCGGGGCCGAGGCAGGGCCACACTCCTAGACGCCGCGCCGTCCGGGACCCCCGGGTCGCACGGGCTGGGCGCGGGCGCGCACGCGCACGCCCACCCCCGCCGCGCTTCCGGCCGGGCCACGTGACCGCGCGCGCACGTGTTCCGGCCGCTCCGCGCCGCGGGTCGGAACCTCCTCCCGGTCAGTCCCGGCCGCTGCCCAGCTAAACCTGTGTCAGGCGGGGCGGGGAGGCGGCGGGCCCGGGAAGCGGCGGAGACTCGGCGCCTGCCGAGTCCGGCGGAGCAACGGGCCCGGGGGTGGGGGGCTGGCGGCGGCGCTGGCGGCGGCATCGCCATGAACCCCAGGGGCCTGTTCCAGGACTTCAACCCGAGTAAGTTCCTCATCTACGCTTGCCTGCTGCTCTTCTCCGTGCTGCTGCCCCTCCGCCTGGACGGCATCATACAGTGGAGCTACTGGGCCGTCTTCGCCCCCATATGGCTGTGGAAGCTGCTGGTCATCGCCGGCGCCTCAGTGGGCGCAGGCGTTTGGGCCCGCAACCCTCGCTACCGCACCGAGGGGGAGGCCTGCGTGGAGTTCAAAGCCATGTTGATCGCCGTGGCCATCCACCTGCTGCTGCTCATGTTCGAAGTCCTGGTCTGCGACCGGGTGGAGAGGGGGACCCACTTCTGGCTGCTGGTCTTCATGCCACTGTTCTTCGTATCCCCAGTGTCCGTGGCCGCCTGTGTCTGGGGCTTCCGACACGACAGGTCGCTAGAGCTGGAGATCCTGTGCTCAGTCAACATCCTGCAGTTCATCTTCATCGCCCTGAGGCTGGACAGGATTATCCACTGGCCGTGGCTTGTGGTGTTCGTGCCCCTATGGATTCTCATGTCGTTCCTCTGCCTAGTCGTCCTCTATTACATCGTCTGGTCCCTCCTGTTCCTGCGTTCCTTAGATGTGGTCGCGGAACAGCGGAGGACCCATGTGACCATGGCCATCAGCTGGATAACGATTGTCGTGCCCCTGCTCACTTTTGAGGTTCTTCTGGTTCACAGATTAGATGGCCACAATACATTCTCTCACATCTCCATATTTGTCCCCCTTTGGCTTTCTCTAATAACTTTAATGGCCACGACATTTAGGCGAAAAGGAGGCAACCATTGGTGGTTTGGTATTCGCAGAGATTTCTGTCAGTTTCTGCTTGAAATTTTCCCGTTTTTAAGAGAATATGGGAACATTTCCTATGATCTACATCATGAAGACAGTGAAGATGCTGAAGAAACATCAGTCCCAGATGCTCCTAAAATTGCTCCAATGTTTGGAAAGAAGGCCAGAGTAGTTATAACCCAGAGTCCTGGGAAATACGTTCCCCCGCCTCCCAAATTAAATATCGATATGCCGGATTAAACTCCTGGAGAGCACCCATCTGTGGGTCGGGAACCATATACACATGCAAAATCCACCTTACTTTTGCCTCTTTGTTCATCTGTCCCAAACTTGGAACTGAAAATAGGCGCCAAACACCATCATCTCATGCCTTGTTTGAGATTGATGCCTGTCAGTCATTCATCAGTATGCATGGTAGATGTAGGAGGTCATTTTAATATATGGCTCTGTGTGTGCGTGCATGCGTGTGTGGGTGTGTGTGTGTGTGTGTGTGTGTGTGGTGTATACATGTGAGAGAACTTATATTCCAGGCTAGTGCTTTAAAAGCTAGCTTGGGAGCTGTCAGTTGAATAGTAGGTCCTCAAACGAAATAAATACACAGCTGGGTTTGGTTTTTTTTTAATGGTACTATGCCTATGGAAAGTATCGTTTAAAAGTATTTTTATACAGTGCTAGTGTAAAGTATTTCAGATTGTACTTGTTGTGACATAATAGCAAATGTAAAGAATTCTCTTTCCCTCCACTTGTTCATAAGCCTTAGAGTTGTTATTTTTAGTGTTCCTCCTGTTAAAATAGTTTTTCTTTGGGCTTTGCTGATACTTGTCTTTAATATCATAAAAAGTGAATTTTTCTAATGAAGTGGATCCATGCATATATGATATTTATGTGACTATTTTAGCAGCATATTTTGTTGGATTCTAGTTCTGTGCATTACAATGTATTACGTTACAGTATTTTTTTTAGTTTGTACGTGAAGATATGTGTCTGTTGAGGCTGCCCTTAAAACATTAATATGTATGCAGTATAGGATCTTCTCAAAGTACCAGGCATAAATACAGGGATTGAAAATCCCATGGCTCTTAATATTTAGGTGTTAAATGACTCAATCTACACAGTTTTAAGGTCTCTGTTAGTAGAAGGAGGAGCCACCATCCTTTGGGAACAGGTGACATGCTCTAGTGTGATAACCAGGCCATAAAGTGATACTGTTCATTTAGCATCTAGACTTTTCCAACACAGGTAATAACATCTCTTCAGAAACAACCAAAATAAGCAACAAGTGATTTGTTCATTGCTAAGAGTTTTAGAATATTACTTGGTTATAATTAAAAAAATGTTACTTGTCATCAGAACGCTGGAAGGAATAGCCTTAAACAAAGCACGGCCGACAAGATCAGGTATTATTTTAAGGTCCAGACTTTTTGCTCTGTCAGCCACAAGGAAAGGAGAGTTGAGGTTGTTTTTAAAGTTAAGTGCAGGGTCCTTATTTAGGTACTAGTGGTACACCAGGGAATCAGAAAGGTAGAAGCCACATTCTGGGAGAATACTACTCTTCTGAGAACAAATAAAAACTTTCAAAAAAAGGTTGAGATAGAAAAGTGTAATGATACTATTACTGGAGGAAAGGAAGGAGGGAATCCATTTTTATCATTACCAACTTAGTAAAAATGATCTGAATTGCTAGTCCAGGACTGCAGGTCAGTTACTTGATTTACCCAGTGAGAGACCGTGCCAGCACCAAAAGCTCGTCCTGAGAGCCTGGCTTCCTGAAATCCTGAGGATGCCACAGCTCAGTTTGATCACCTAGGACTGTGCTAGCTAGGCTCGCTCGCTGTGTCTCATGCACACGCACATGCACACGCACACAGATACCCTCTGAGATGACACCAGCCCTCAGAATGTGGGAAGCAGCCTGAGCAACAGTAACATTTCATCAACAAGGATTCATTCATTTCTCAAACATTTATTGAGACCTAACTGAGCCAGCCACGATCCAAATGCAGGCCCTCTCCATACACACAAAGTACACAGTCAAAAGGGACCATGAGAAAACAGGGTCATCTCAGCACCCTACTTGTGGGGGGGAGCAAGCCAAGAACAGGATATGCAAAATGCCCCTGGGAACTTCAGGCCCCTCTTGTTTTCCAGGAGCCTAGAGCCTCTGATCTCCCCTCCACTGCCAGGCACTAGCTAGAAGACCCAAGTAAGATTGGGAGTGGAGGAGCAGGATGCTGGAGGAATCCAGGTTAGGGCTTGGGGGATCCCAGCCCCTCTTGGCTACGGATTCAGGCTAGAGGCTTGTCCCTCCAGACAGTGAAGGGTCCTCTCCACACTCCCACAGCCCTGCCCCACCCAGCCTTAGAGAGCCAGGGTCTGAAAGTGATGAGCACCCCTCACCCCGAGGTGGGCCATCCCCTGTCATGCTGGCTTCAAAAGCATTAGCTAAAACCAGTGGGAATGACAGGTTGTGGAAAGTTTGGGGAAAAAAATCTCTCAGCTGTGCCTGCGGACTTGCTAATTGCCTTATAATGTGGACTAGCCACAATAACACCGCACGTGTCCAGTACTGTAAGGGCAGTTTCTTCTACAGAATGATGGATTCGCTCTTGCTTGGAAATCTCAGTGGCTTCCTAGTACAGACTCCTGCTCACCAGCCTACGAGTCCGCTGCATTGGTGACAGTGCAGGGTGTGGGTCTAATGGCAGGTGTCAGCTCCACAGTGCATCTGGGATTCCGTGCTGCGTCGTGGGTGGTCGTCGAGTGTTCCCTGTGGCCCTTTCTCCTGGCAGAAGTACAAGAGGCCAGGCCAACCCCTGCCAGCACCGCATGGACCCTGCCCACGCCTGGTGTCTGTCGGGGATACTCCTTCTGCAGCCGAAGCACAAAGCCAAGCCCGACCCTTGGCGGAGTGGGCTGGCACATGCCAGCGGAAGCAGGACAGGCTGCCCTGCTATCGAAAGATCGATTTTCAAGACTGGAAAGGAATCAATATCTGTAGTTGATCGTGAATGATTTTCCTCCGCTGTTTTACAAACATCCTATAATATTCAAAAGCTCATGGTTTCTAATAAGAATGAGGGAATCTGTTCGGAGAGGGGGGTGACAAGGGATTTGAGGGACCACAAGGAAGACCATGTGCAGACCTGTCCGGAAACTAGGGCGAAGTCCTGGAAGCTCCCTCCAGGATGGGTTGGTGACCTCGCTGTCCTCAGAGGGCAGCCCTGGGGCTCCTGGAAGGTGATTTGGAAGGGGCCAGGCGGGAGGTGCTAGGAAATGAGGAAGAAGCAGAGTCTAGACGGGCCTCCCCACCGGCCCGCTCCTGGGTTCTGGGTGGCAAACAGCGACAGGACAGACTCTGGGAAGGGTACTCTCAAGAGCATACAGTAGTAACACACCGCCCGGAGGCTCGGGATCCAGTCAGCCTGTGCATGGGGGTCAAGAGAAGCTGTGCTGCCCCAAACCCAGGCTGGGGTGCACATGGGGCTTATTTGGGGGGGATGCCCCAGTGTGGGCCACCTGACACGGCCACCAACACAGTACATGTCACCAACGTACCCCCGCCACCTCCTCACTGCCACAAGTAATCCTCGGCTGTCTGTCGGGATCTCAAGATGAAAATGCCAGGAGGGAGGTAATCACTTTCCTCTCCTTCAGCGACTCTCTGGCCCCTTTAGCTTTAGTAGGAGGGAGGCCTCTGCCAGAACTCATGCAGTAGAGGGTTTGCCCAAGAAGGGAGGGGGCTGATGCTGGGTCACCAAAGATGAGGACCAAAATCCACCAATCCCTTGGGGTGGGGGGTGACATACACCCTCCCCCATGTTTACACTGCAGGACTCCCAGCCCCACCTAGCCTCCACCTAGCCTGCTCTGCCTGTGTTCCCCAGCAAAGCAGTGGCTCCCCCTTCCCTGTGAGATGAGAGGCGGTCCCCGATCCCAATCCCCGATCCCCAGCTGCTTCACCCATCTCTTCTTCCAAGCCTCCATTTAGGATACAGGGAGCCGTCTTGCCGTCCTCTAGTTTGTCATGATTCCATCTGTTCTAGAAGGTGTGGATTGAAGTTAATGACCACGACAGGGTCCCCCCTTTCCCAACGGTACCTCTGGAAGAAGCCCATCTCCTTTCTCCCACCCAGCCATCATGGCGCCAAAGACGGAGCACAGGAGCAGATGTGGGAGAGCAGCTGCCTTCTTTCCACACAACCAAACAGGAAAGGTTTGCAACGTGCAAAATCAATATCACTCCCCTGCTTATCTACATTTTTTTTTGTCCTGGAAAATACAGTTATTTTGCATTAAAAGAAGTTAATATAATGGACTTAGTTGTTTTTACATGAATTAATATTTTCAAACCTATTGGCTTTGATTTCTTTCATGCTAAATATTGATATAACTCACTTAAACCAAATCTTCTTGGGGTCCTCAACCATTTTTAAGAGTGTGAAAGGGATTCTGTGAGCACAAAGTTTGAGAACAGCTGCCTTATGTTACAGTGGGGAAAAGAGGGAAAAAATTAAAACTGGATGAAATATATTAAAATCACAACATAGCAGGGTTGCAAATAAAACACACTGTCCTTTAAAATATATATATACATATGTACATATGTATATATATATACACATATTTTAATTTTAGAGAGAGCAGGGGAAGGTGCAGAGGGAGAGAGCATCTCAAGCTGACTGTCCTGAACTCCTGAACCAAGAGTCCGGCCCAGGGCTCGATCTCACAACCCTGCCATCAGGACCTGAGCCAACACTGAGTCAGACAACTGACAGAGCCACCACCTAGGCGCCCCTAGATGTCCTTTCTGCAGTGGATCACAGGATGGCTTCCTCCCTCTGCGAGTCTCCATACTCGCTTTATCCTCGGCAGGCCTCTGGTTTAGTTGGGTTATATAGCCCAGTGGGGCAACTCACATTTGCCCCTGCAGGGCCTGAGCCATTTGCTGGTCCTGCTGGTGGCTTTCATTTCTCTAGAACTAAGAGGAGCCTAGGAAACTGCCCGGATTCTGGCCACAGGCCTCTCTCCATATTGTGGCAGCAACACTATTTGCCCTCGATAGTCCTTCTGAAGGGCAGTTGTGTTGGCTGGGGTGGCTGATAATGACCTCCAGGAAGAAGTGGGGATGGACGGCCACCCCCCAGAGTTCACAGGTCACCTTCCGTCTGCGTTTGCAGGATATCCTGTTTGTTAAACAGCCAGCGGAAGGGCGGGGCAGGGGAAGTGGCTTTTGAAGCCTTTCTCCACCACAGCTCTGCCTCCTCCCTGCCCTGTGTGTGTGTCTCCTGCCTCTCACCCCTGCACCAGGCCTCAGCCACAGCCACCCAGGGTCTGGAGCACTGTACTGGGACATAAGCGACACTCCTGTGCCAAATTTTGGGCCCTGTGTCCATCCCATCTCTTGCTTCACCCAAACCCCTACTCCTGCTCTCCTGGACAGGTGCCTCCCTGGGGTGACACCAGCCCTCCTTTCTCTTCTCCAAACCATGACCCTCCTCCCTCTGGCCTCCCCTTGGCCCAAGACACTCTCTAGAGCTGGACGTGACCAGCCACAGGCAGCCAAAGTTCCACCCCTTGTAGCCACCCTGTCCTTTCCACCTTGCCCTTCCAGTCTTTACCCATGGGCAGTGGGTAGGGTGGGAAGTTCAAAGACTTGCCAGCTGGCTTGTGACCATTCCAGGAAGTCAGCCCCAGCCCCCTCTCCCATGCACCCTGGGTAACCTGCCACCAATGAGAACAAAGTCTGGGCCCCCGTACTCTTGGTGGCAGGTGCCCCAGGCCCGTGCCGTGCCCCTCAGGCTGCCCTGCACCACCCCCTCCACCCCCACTTCCCACTGTGCAGCATATTTAATGACATACTGGCAGGAGGGGGGCCTTGCTGTCCTGATCATCTGAACATCGCTTAAGTCTTCTTTCTCTACCCAAGGCCTGGCTTGTCCTTCTCCTCAGTCCACCTCCGCTTAGCCTCCCACTCTGTCCTTGGTCCCTGAGAGATCCTTGTTCCTTTGCACAGGACACCTGAGCCTGGCCTTCTGGCTCACCTTGAGGACCAGGCCAGGCTCTTCCCAGTCCGGGGGTGCTCGCTGTGACTCACAGGGACTCTAACAACATTGGGCACATGCCCAAGAGCTGGGAGATCAGGGCTGTGACCATCTTGGCCCAGGCCCAGTCCTCAGGAGTCCAAACAGGGACCATCTGGGATTGTCTCTGATGGTCACTGTCCTCCCAAGAGACTTCAGGCAGAAATCATAAGTGGGGAGAAGGGGGCTGACCTGGGGTGTCACTGAGGCCCTGTCTTACCCACACACCCCAGTGGAGGACCCTTAGCAGCGGGGAAAGGGCCATGTCAGAGCAGGCCATGGGGGCCATCCTGTGGCCCACTGGTGGCCTGGGCCAGCCCCATGGGTCCATGGGAGGGAGAGGCCCAGAAAGGAAGAAGATGCAGCCTTCACCCTGAGAAGGACGGCATACTCCCACACCACAAGGTCAAGCAAGATTGGCCATGGCCAAAAACACGGTCTTAGCTCAGGCTGCCATAACCAAACACTATAAACCAGATGACCTAACACAGATGTATTTCTCATAGTTCTGGAGGCTGGAAGTCCAAGCCTGGGGAGCCAGCGTGATCAGATTTTTGGGAGAACTCTCTCTGGAGCCTGCAGATGGCTACCTTCTCGCTGGGTCATCACATGGCAGAGAGAGAGAGGAAGCAAGTCCCTCCTGTCTCTTCCTAAAAGGACACTACCCTCAGGACCTCATCAGAGCCTAAGGATCTAACAAATACCCCAGCCCCAAATACTGTCCCATTGGGAGGTAGGGTTCGGTGTGTGAATTTGGTGGGCCTTGGGGGAACACGAGTCAGTCCACGATGCACACTAAGCCCAAAAGGCCCAAAGGCAGGGAACCAAGTCTAACATTCACTCAGCTCCCATTTCCTGAGGACCTACTGTGTCCCAAGCACAGGGGGCTCACCGCAAATGAGACATGGCCAGTCACCCAAGGCCTGAGAGTGTCCAGGTGAGTGACACTGATGCCCAATGGGTCCTTGGGACAGCAGCACCAGGAGAGAGGAGTGGGGCAGTGCTGGAGTGTGACTGGGGCCCGCCCGCTGCTGATGTGGCGGTCTCTTAGCACAGGCAGGTCCAGGGCCGCGGCAGGAAGGAGGAAAGCTCAGTCAGGATGCCCTGGCGATAATTGATGGTGACTTAAACAATAAGGAATATCACAGGAAATCCAGAGTCAGAACGAGCAGTGTCCCAGGTGCCCTGCTCCACATTTCATCAAGGCTGGCCTGCCTTCCATCTTGTTGCTGTGCCGTTCGCAGCCTCAGCTCCGGGGAACATCTGCCTCCTGGTCAGCAGGCACAGCTGCAGATGTCACAGTCATATGAAGTTATGGTCACCCCAGAAGAACGGTAGTTCTCCCGCAGGTCTCTTTTCATCAGAGTGGAAAGCTTCCCCAGAGTCCCAAGACCTTTCCTTCCTTCCAAGAGGCAGGGATTAGGACGAAGACCCTGTGAAGGCATGGACCTGTCCTGATCCCCATCCTGACAGGGGGTGGAGGATCACCATCTGCGCTGTGGAGGTGAGCCTGGGGACAGTCCCCTGGAGGTCATGATCACCAAGCACAGCCAACACTACTGCCCTTCAGAAGGACTATCGAGGGCAAATAGCTTCGCTGCCACAATATGGAGAGAGGCCTGTGGCCAGAATCCCAGCAGTACCCTAGGTTGCTCTTAGTTCTAGAGAAAGCCACCAGGAGAGGAGCAATCAGGGGACCAGATGTCCAGAGTCTACTAGGAGGGATCCAGGAGGTGAGGGAGGGATCCAGGAGAGGAAGGGAAGTAGGTCTCAGGTCATCATTAGCCTTGAGAGCTGAATGGTGAATTTTAATACCCAGAAGATCATGGAGACTGCCAAAGGATTTAAGCAGATTTATGTTTTAAAAGATCATTCTATCACAGCAAATAAATAAATAAATAAATAAACCTGAAAAGAACCTAAATGCCCAAGAACTGTGGATTAGTTAAATACTTCATGGTTACAAAGGTTGGAATCTTTTTTTTTTCTTTTTTTTTTTTTTTATTTATTTGTCAGAGGGAGAGAAAGAGAGAGAGCACAAGCAGGGGGAGCAGCAGGCTCCCGCTGAGCAGGGAACCTAATGCAAGACTCAATCCCAGGACCCTGGGATCATGATCTGAGCTGAAGGCAGACACTTAACAGACGGAGCCACCCAGGCATCCCCAAACACTGAAATCTTAAGCAGTCTCTCTCTTTCTCTCTCTCTTTTTAAAAGATTTTATTTATTTGAGAGAGACAGAATGGGAGAGAGAGAGAGAGAGAGCATGGGGTGGGGAGGGTCGGAGGGAGAAGCAGACTCCACGCGAAGCAGAGATCCCGATTCAGAACTTGATCCGAGGACTCCAGGATCATGACCTGAACTGAAGGCGTTGCTTAATTGACTGAGCCACCCAGGCAACCCTTAAGCAGTCTCTTAAATACATACTTCATAAAGAAATGTCATAAAACAAATATCTTATATAGAAATATTTTATAAAATAAATATAAGGAATTTTCAGAGTCCATGAAAATATAGTATTATACTAAGTTTGGGGAGGGCAGGGAGGGAAATTGAAGATAAAAACAATGTTAAAGGGTGCCTGGGTGGCTCAGTGGGTTAAGCCGTTGCCTTCGGCTCAGGTCATGATCTCAGGGTCCTGGGATCGAGTCCCACATCCGGCTCTCTGCTCAGCAGGGGGCCTGCTTCCCTTCCTCTCTCTCTGCCTGCCTCTCTGCCTACTTGTGATCTCTCTCTCTGTCAAATAAATAAAAAATAAAAAATAAAAAACAATGTTAAAATATCCATAGAAAAAAGACTGAAAGGAAATGAACCCAAGTGGTACAGGTGCTTTTTTCTATTTTTCCCTATGTAATCATTTTCCTACAGTGAACATGTTTAACTTAGATATTCAGAGAGGGGAATCATTTGGGAGTCATTTTGCGTTTTGACAAAGTATAGCTGTTCTAGGGACAATGAGTAAAGGGGAAGGAAAAGGTATGAGAGGCATTAATGAGCAAACTCTGCTAAGAAGTTTGGGACGGATGGAGGTCATGCTGAGTCTGAGATGTGACCCCAGTGGTGAGGCGGGAACACAATTCAGAACCCCTTCCTGGTGCGGGAAGCAAAGGGGTCTTCCAGCAGGGACCTCCTCGTGGAGAGTGGAGGGCAGCAGCCGCCGCTGCCCAGAGCCCCAGGCCATGGGTCCCTGGCTCGGGCCTCCACTCCCGCTCCCCGCCAAGCCTTCCTTCCACTGAGTCACCTGCACTGTACCAGAGACGGCCAGCCTCCCAGTGCAGTCCATGTTAAGTACTAAGGAGAGAGGGTCTTCCCCTCGACCCCATCACTTCCTGGACCCCAAGTCCAGCCCACCCTGAGCAGCCCGAAATCCTCCAGGCCACTCTGATGGCAATCCCACCCCAAAAGACACTGACCCTGAGCCCCTGGATCAGGGTCTGTTTAGGCTCTGGAGGAAGGGGCCCCGATGGTTCTGAGAAGTTTCCAGGCATCAGCAAGAATCCAGGGTGGGAAGCTTCTCCAGCACACTGACTGGTTTGCCTCCCTTCGCTTTGGCACTAAGTATTCACCCAAGTGCAGCTACCAGAACTCATTTCCACCATCCCAGAGCCAGACACAAAACACAAAGTCTCTGAGGAAAAGAAGGGGCCAGAGACCTGGACTTAAATCCCCCAGGAGAGCCACCTCCCCCTCTGAGCCTCTGGGCGCCACCTGTAACCATGCTGGTCACCACTGACCAGTGGTGAGGACCAGTGGCCTGAGACACAAGGAGCCAGCTTGACTCTTGTGTCCCTGAATGGGGCTGGAATGCCCAGCAAGTTTCCCATGCACAACCCTCACCAGCTCTGGGATGCCCCCCACCCCCAAGGCTTGCTGGCCTTCTGCCTGCAGCTGCTCGAGTGGTCCCTCCCACCTTGGATCAGAATACTCCTGCTCCACTCATGGGAACCCCACATGGCTGGCTATGGCCTGGGCCGGGAACTTCACAGGCTTTCCCACGCTCTTCTTCCCCCAAGTCTGTACCCCACTGGGCCTGGAGCCTTACAGGTGATCAATAAACAGTTCTTGAGAGAGAGGAGGAAACTTTAGGGGTGGGGCCCCAGCTTGTCTCCCCATATGACTCAGCAACAGACGCACCCCAAACCGGCTTTCAGGTCCAAGAGTAGAGGCAGAAGCCAGAGGTGGCTCACTCCGGATGTGAGTGTGTATTAGTTCCTTCCGGCAGCTGTAATAAAGTGCCCCAAACCGGATGGCCTGAACATGCGTTCCCTCACAGCTCTGGAGGCTAGAAATCCAAAGTCAAGGTGTCCACATGGCCATGCTTCCTCTGAAGTTTCTAGGGAAGAATCTGTCCTTGGTGCTCTCCTTACTTCCGGTGGCCTCGGGCCATCATTGGCATTCTTTGGCTTGTGAGTGCATCACCCCAATCTCTGTCTCTGTCATCATGTGGCCTTTTTCTTGTGTGTCTTCATTTCTCTGTCTGCATCGCCCTCTGATTTCCTTTATAAGGACCCCCATCACTGGATCAGGGCCAACCCTACATCCCATAGGACCTCACCTCAACTCGATTACATCTGAAAAGACTTCATTTCCAAATACGGTCCCGATCACAGGTGTAGGGGGGTAAGACTTGAACACATCATTTTTTGGGGGGTGGGGGACACAATTCAACCCTAAGAAAGGTCACAGGAGTAGGTGGCCTCTCCTCTTTGCAGGGTGAGGGAGCCCGAATGGTAAGCACCAAGTTCTCTGCCACCTGGGGGAGACTTTTTCAGCCAGAAGAGCCTCCCTCCTTCCCTGTCCGGGAAGCCTCTGGCTCCTCTTTCAGCATGTCTCTCCCTGGCATGGGAAGGGGGGTGGGGTAAGAGACAGGCCTGCGTTGCTTGTCCTACCATGCTGGGGCCCTTCTGCTACCCAGAATCTCCATCATTCCGTTGGCCAGGCGGAGGGAAGAGGGGCCCTCAGAGCTCTTTCTCTGTATTATCATTCATGGTGATGCTAATTTTGCTGGCCATTCTCAGAATCTGGCCCAACAGGCAGTCCTCACGTATGGCACAATCTGCCTAGGGCCATTGAGGGTCAGCTGGTGGTAAAATTCCCTCTCTTCTTTCATGTCTTAGCTTCAGCGCGCCACCTCCTCCAGGAAGTTTTCCCGGACACGCTTGCCCCACTGACCGCTACATGAACAAGAGCCCAGTCAGTTCCTATATCTGACTCCTTCCAGGAAAGGGATCTCCTCAGGGCCTGAACCATCGTTAGTCATCCCTGGATCTCTAAGGGGCCTGCACATTGTCAGTTTAAGAATAAGCCAGACCTAGAGGGCATCATGCTAAGTGAAGTAAGTCAGACAGAGAAAGACAAAGACTGCATGATCTTGCTTATAGGTGGAATCAGAGGAAAATGAAAACCATGAAAGCAAACTCACAGATATAGAGAACAGACTGGTAGTTGCCAGATATTGGGAGGTGGGGTAGGGTTGAGCGAAATGGGTGAAGGGCATCAAAATGTACACATTTTCAGTTATAAAATAAACAGGGTATGGCCATGGGGCTGCAACACAGAACACAAAACTGAAGAGCAGAAGAATAAACACAGGAGTGAATGAGAGTATCTGTGCCGGGGTTACTGGATGGTCTGAAGGCAGAAAGAGTGAGAAGCTGGACCCGAGAGAAGGAAAGTGGAGGGAAGGGGGAGCAGAGGTGGGAAGTACCCCAAGCCATTAGGCAGAGAGGGTGGCCAGCAGCCAGGCCAGGGCCACCAAGGGAAGGGAGGAGTGACGACCGGAGAGCCAGGCGAAGACCAGACTTGACCCAGCAACATGTACGGGGCCAGGATGCATGTGGCCCTCAGCTTGTGCTCAACCCTAAGGTGGGAGGGCAGCCCGGAGCCGTAGCAGGTGTGGGCCTGGACGCCTGCACCCACCGCTGCCACTCCCGAGAGGCCAGCCAGAGACTGCAAGCTCTCTTGCAGGCCTCGGCAGCCCAACAAAGTCCTGTGCCCCTTCCGAGTGTCCTGGACCTTCAGGTCCCTGGACTGAGCAGCTCTCACCACAGGGAACAGAGGGCCTTTCCCAGAGGGCTCTGACCACAGTGTACATCTGCCCGAGCCCGTGAGTCCATCTGGATAGTGGCAGCCCACTCCTCCCAAATACTTGTCCCATCCACGGGCCATGGCTGAGACCCTCTGGACAAGCCAGACCCAGGGCTCCTCAGTGGCCTTCAGTGGCGGGGGGGGGGTCTGTCTGCCCTCCTCCTTCTCCACAGTGGACACCAGCAGACACCCAGGGGCACCCCGGCAGGCCCAGCGCCTTCACTTCTCAGCGGCCCTCTCATCCCAGCAGCATGGAGAGGTTGAGCTTAGCAGAGTGCTGCCATGTGCCCAGTCTCTGTGCAGGAGTGTGGGAAGCTGGACCAGCCGCGCAGTCCTCCCTGTCACCCCTCCATGCTACCCCAAGGAGTCCCAGTGCACCTCTTGTGGCTCAGGCTCCCTCCTGCCGGGTTTATACATGCCAGCTAGACTCAGGTCAAAGGCCCAGGAAGAGCGTGGGAAAGTGATGGCCGGCACCTTAAAGGGGAAGGAGAGGCCAGCCCGCCCTGAAACACAGGCCCAGGCAGGAAGTGCGGCAGGTCAGTGCTCTCATTGCCCCTGTGACTTCCCGTCCCTGCAAGTTCTGCATGGGGACGGGCCCAGTGCCAACCCTCCCACTCCAGCCCCATCTGAGTGCCCAGTCCCTGTAACCACTCATGACCTTGATGTCCCTTCAATCCCCATTGTAGCTGGCAGTGCCAAGAGGGAGGGCCTTTTCCCTCCCCTACCTCCATGTGCCCCTGAGCTCTGCTATGAAAGACTCCCCACAATGACCATAAGCACTTTTGGTTTCCCACTTCCCTACAGTGGCTCTGGGAGGGCAGGCACCGCTGCCTGAGAAAGACGGGCTCTGCGTTTAAATTCATCTTTTTCTGGGTGAGTTCAGGAAGGACTTAAGTTTCTGCAAGAGCCTTTTCTGCTTCTCCCTTTTGAACTGTGAGTTTCCTGATGGCAGGGCAGATATCTTAGCTCGGAGATTTTTACTGTGATCTTGAAGGGAAGCCACCGTTTTACCTTCTTCAGTTAATTTGGTGTGACAACTATATTTTTCATTTTTTTTCTTCTTTCAGCAGTTTTCAAATAAGAATTGAACCCAGCTGCATAGACTCATTTCTCTAAAACTGCATTTGCTTTAACTTCCTGGTGGTCTCCATAGTAGCACCCAGGTTCCCACCACCTCACCCTCCTGGGTCCCGAGTTTGCTCCTGTCCTTTCCATCCTGTGGCTCCTTCTGCTTCCCCAAAGGGGCAACTGTCCTCCAAAACATCTTCTACTGTCCTCTACAGTTGTTCTTTCCTTCCATGGACTGTGAGGGCTGTTCTAGTTGTAGCTATTTGAAAGGTGATGTGTTATCTTCCATTTTCTTAATCTTTTAGGTAGAGCTAAGCGGTCACTCCAACTTAACTGAATATCTCCATCTCTCATCTTTCAGGTCTTTTGGGAAATTCTCTATTTTTTTTTTTTAATTTTCTTTATTGGGGTGCCTGGATAGCTCAGTCGGTTAAGCATCTGCCTTCGGCTCAGGTCATGATCCCAGGATCTTAGGATTGTGTCCCAGGTCAGCCTCCCTGCTCAGCGGGGAGCCTGCTTCTCCCTCTGCCTGTTTCTCCCCCTGCCTGTGCTCTGCCAAATAAATAAATAACATCTTTTAAAAAAATAATCAAGATTTATTTATTTGAGAGAGAGAGGGGTGGGGAGGGGTAGAGGGAGAAAGACTCTCAAGAAGACTCCTCGATGAGCATGGAACCCGACATGGGGTTCGATCCCACCACCCTGAGATCTTCACCTGAGCTGAAAGCAAGAGTCAGACGCTTAGCCTACAGCACCACCCAGGCACCCCCCAAAATTCCCTATTTTAAGCTCTAGTAAAGAGTTGGCATTTTTTACCTATTTATTGTCTTGGGTGTTGGTGTTTCCTTTTCTAACAAGAAGAAAGTTTTTATCCTACATAACTATGAATCCCAAGAGAGGATTGACTCCATGGCCCATTGGTTCAGTTGCTTAATGACATCATTCAGGACCTACATCTTTCCATCTGTCACTGCTTTCCTAGTGGCTTCACCCTTCAGCCTGGAAAGCAAGATGGCCAATAGCAGATCCAGAGAAATGAAAGAGAGCATCTTATCTATTGGCTTGCCCCCAAACCTTCTCCAGAATCCCTCCAGCAGGTTCCTCCTTCCACATTATTAGCCTGAATTGGGCAACATACCCATTTTTTAAAAAAAGATTTTAAAATTTATTTTTGTGAGAGGAAGAGTGAGAGTGAGCATGAGTGGGGTGAGGGAGGTGCAGAGGGAGACACAGGCTCCCTGTGGGACTCAATTCCAGCACCCTGGGATCATGACCTGAGCTGAAGGCAGATGCTTAACCAACTGAGCCACCCAGGCACCCTCTTTCTTCCTCCTTCCTTCCTTCCTTCCCTCCCTCCTTCCTTCTTTCCCTCCTTCCTTCTTTCCTTTCTATTGTAGTAAAAAAATACATAGAACAAAAATTTGCCAGTTTTACCATTTTTAAGTATTCACTTCAGTAGCATTCCTTACTTTTATACGGTAGTGCAACCATCAATTCTATCCATTTCCAAAACCTTTTCATCATCCCAAACACAAATTCTACAGTCATCAAGCAACAATTCCCCATTCTCTTCTCTCCACTACACTACTCCCCCAGAACCTTGATTCTACTTGTCTCTATGAATTTGCCAATTCTAGATAGTTCAGGTATCTTGTGGAATCACAGGATATGTATCCTTTTGTGTCTGGATTATTTCATTTAGCATTATTTCAAGGTTCATCCATGTTATAACTTCTATCAGAATTTCACTTCTTTTTTGTGGCTGAGTAATAGTCCATTGTATGGGTAGACCACATTTGTCTATCCATGTATCCTCATGGACATTTAGGCTGTGTCCACCTTTTAGCCATTGTGAATAATGCTGCAACAAACAGCGACACACATGATCTCTTCAAGTCATTATTTTCAATTTTTTTGAGTGTATACTTAGAAGGAAAATGGCTGAATCATATGATAACTCTCTTTAGCTTTTTGAGGCATTGCCAGACTATTTCCCACAATATTTGTGCCACTGTACATTCCCACAAGCGACGTGGAAGGCTTCCAACTTCTCCACATCCTTATCAATGCATTTTTTTTTTTATGATAGCCGACCCAGTAGATGGTATCTTACTGTGGTTTTGGTTTCTTCCCTAATGACAGCTATATTGAGCAGCTTTTCCTATGCTTATTGGACATATGTATATTTTCTTTGGAGAAATGTCTAGTCAAGTCCTTTGCCAAGTTTCTAATTGGGTTGCTCACCCTGATATTGCTGAATTTTAGTTCTTCATACATTCTGGGTATTAATTCCTTATTAGGTATGCGATTTGCAAATGTTTTTGCCCATTCTCTGGGTTATCTTTCCACTTTTTTGTTAATATTCTTTGATGCACAAATGTTCTTAATTTTGATGAAGTTTAATTTATTCATTTTCCTTTTGGTGCTCATGCTTTTGGAATCATATCTAAAACTCCATTGCAAAATCCAAGGTCATGAAAAATATATACCTAAGTTTTCTTTTAGAAGTTGTATAGTTTAATTCTTATATTTAGGTCATTGATACACTTGAGTTAGTTTTTGTGTACATCATGAGGTAGAGATCCAACATCATTCTTTTGCAAGTGGAAATTCAGTTGTCCCAGCATCATTTAAGAGATTGTCCCTTCCCTACTGAATGGTCTTGCATCCTCATCAAATATCAGTTGGTCAGGGCACCTGGGTGGCTGTTGGGTTAAGCATCTGCCTTCAGCTCCAGTCAGGATCAGTGTAGAAATTTTTATTCTTCTTGGTTAAATTTATTCCTAGTTATTTAATTTTTTAAATGCTATTGTAAATGGAATTGTCTTGTTAGTATCTTTCTGGGGGGTTGCTTTTTCAAGTGTACAGAATCACAATACATTTTTGTGTGTTGAGCCTGTACCCTGCAACTTTGAGAAATTCACTTATTAGCTCTAGCAGCTTTCTTGTGGCTAGTTTGGGATTTTCTATATGAGATTATGTCCTTTGCAAATAGAGATGGTTTTACTTCTTCCAATTCAATTTGATGGCTTTTGTTTCTTTTTCTTCTCTAATTTCTTGGGCTAGGACTTCTAGCATGTGTTGGATAGTAGTAGTGAAACAGGGCATCCTTACCTTGTTCCTGATCTCTGAAGGAAATCTTTCAGTGCTTTGCCACTCAGTATGGTGTGAGCTGTGGTTATTTCTTATACGGCCTTTAACATGTTGGGACAATTCTTTTTGAAGAATTCTCTGAACTTCTAGTTTCCTGAGTGTTTTTATCATGAAAGGGTCTTAGATTTTGTCAAATGCTTTTCTGTGTTAATGGAGATGATCATGGTTTTTTCTTTCATTTTATTAATGTTTTGCATTACATTGATTTTTGGGGGCTGAACCACATTGCACCCCTGAGATAAAACTCACCTGGTTATGGTATATAATCCTTTAATATGCTGTTGGATTCAGTTAATATTTTGATAAAGATTTTTGCATCTATATTTATAAGGGACATTGGACTATAACTGTCTTTTCTTGTGATATCTTTATCTGGGAGCAATGGAGAAGGGAGCTTCAAAATTCTGAGCAGAACCAAGAAGGCGGTTCCAGAATATGTGAGGGCAGGACTGTCAGCCTCATCAGGTCAGCATGGCCTCGGGGACCACTTGGGAGGGCACTGGTCGTGTGGAATCTCTGTGCAGATGGGACTGTTGGGGAGGATGCTCACTGATGTGTCCTGAACATCTAACAGAGAACCTGGCACATAGTATATGCTCCATCGATAATTGTGGAATGAATTGATGAACACAGGTGGAGAAGTTTGGAACACATCCAGTATGATTCTGTTTATGTGAGGCTCAAAAGCTGGCAAATCTAGACTCTGTTGTTCAGGGATATATAGACTGTGTTACCTTTGGGCTTGTGCGAGAGGCGGGGAACGACCAGGGGAACCAGCTAGGGCGCCAAAGTTCTATTTCTTGATTGCGGTGCTGCAGCGCCCCCCTGTGGTCAACGAGGACATCACGACCCAGTGGTTGCGGGGATTTCCCTGGTTGTGGCTCTGCTCACAAGGGCCAGCCTGTTCTGATGGCCCTCTAAGCATCTCTGGGCTTCTGCTCTGCTCTGAGCAACAGCTACTGTGACTGTTGAGAGGGGCTCTGTGCTGGTCAGTATACTCACCCCAACTTCCAGGCTCTGCAGTCAGATTCAGAGACTGGCATGGCAGTGCTGAAAGGGGCTGCCTTTGGAGCTCATAACCCAAGCCCATCCTCAGATGCTTCTTAAGATCCAAAGCCCAGCATCCAGTCCTCAGCAGCAGAGCCGAGCTGGGGGGAAATGAGTGAGGTGTACAAGATGTAAAATGTAAGGAGAGACTTCCTTGCCAGTTTGTGCAAGTGCTGGGTGGGCACTTCTGTGATCCTGAGAGTAGGCACCCCCACCCACCTCACTCTAAACCCAGCTCCGCTCAGAAGTCAGAGAACACTGCAAACCTACATGCATTCACATTGATGCTGAGCTGCAAATGGGTTAGTTTTGAGTGCATTTCACGGAGTAGGGCCCTCCACCCTGTTCCAGGGATGGAACCTGTGTGGAGGGCCAGTTAGACTGCAGGCAGCTCTTGGATGACCAGAAGTGTCAAGGCAGAGGTGAAAGGGCTCAAGGCATAAGCTCTCAGCACTCTGATTGGGAAGGGAGCCAACAGAGTTCCAAGGCTAGCCCAAATGAACCAGGTCTTGGTTAAGGACCTGGGCCTGTGTTCTGGTTCTGCCTGAGACAGGCCATGGCAGACCTGGGTTCGTATCCTGATTGTGACAAGTGTACCACCTATGGCCCAGACACACTGCTGACCAACACCCCCAACGCGCACGTGCGTGTGCACACATACACACACACACACACACACCCAGACATTACTAACAGGATACTCAGTCATTGGTTTCTTAGTGACGACAGCACTCAGAAGGCTGTGAACTGAAGGAGAGAACCTGGTTTCAGGCCTTCTGGTCACACAGACCTGTTTCAACTCCTGGTCCAACACCCACTTCCAGCCAGACTTCTGGTTCTTTGGGAGACCACAGAAGTTGCGGTAAGGAGTAAAAGGGAAAACCTAAATTAAACCTAAATTAAGGAAAACTAAAACCTAAATGATGGGGTCTGAGGAACACAGTGGGTGCTTAATCAGTTCAGCGTACATTCAACGAATACATATTTACACTAAAAATTTGATACTTTGGGGCGCCTGGGTGGCTCAATGGGTTAAGCCTCCGCCTTCCACTCAGGTCATGATCTCAGGGTCCTGGGATCGAGCCCCGCTTCTGGATCTCTGCTCAGCAGGGAGCCTGCTTCCTCCTCTCTGCCTGCCTCTCTGCCTACTTGTGATCTCTCTCTCTCTGTCAAATAAATAAATAAAATCTTTTTAAAAATTTGATACTTTTATGTAGGAACCACAAAAGTTCTGGTGTTTAATATTTAACAGCACAACCAAGGTCCAAGATGTGAAGTGACCATGTTCAAGAACTGGGTGGGGTGGAGGGAATCGCTCTATAAACTAATTATATAATATGTGATAAGAAGAACTCATGCTTTGTAACAGAAAACCTGTCTACACGTAGTAGTCGCTTCAAAAAGCCATTTGGTCTTCTCTTGGCTTGTAAAAATGGTGTTCCAGACTTCAGTGTACATTAGCAACCTTCAGCTCTTTAGTGTGGTGGGCATCCTGTTTTTTACCTTCCAGTTCTTCCACCCCAACCTGTGTTGTGAGGTCCACAATGTTTTTCTCCAGGTGGTCAGTGGGACTACTCATGTCCTTAATTCTTTCCATGATCTGGTCAGACATGGTCTGAAATTTACCTTGCATCTGTGGCAGGAGTGTCTACACCACTGAGGTGAGATCCTGCATGTTCTTGGGGTCTCGGCCATCTCTCTCCAGTTCCCTTCATTCAACAAATATTTCAGCAGCAACTATACACCAGGAAGCATGCTAGGTGCCCCAAATGCAGCAAGGGACAAGCTTATACTATCAGGAAGGCAGTTAACAAGTAACTTGCAAAGGTACTGACGTGGAGAGGGACTGATAGTGAAGTGCACAGGGGGACAACAGGAGTTAGTAATAAGCCCTTGAACCTTAAACAAGAAGCCTCAAGGCACAGAGCCTGGGGCCACCAAGTTCCCAGCAGGAGGAGAGCAGGACCAGTTGGGAGAGCAAATGAGCATCACCCAAAGGCAGCGAAGACGATGCCATGGAGGCCATTGAAGGAGTTTGGATTTTGTGTTCCAGGCGATGGGAAGCCACTGCGGTTTCAATGCAGAGGACCAGGACTTCATTTCTGCCTACAGTTGGAAGATACACCCACCTGACAATGGCGATTGCCTGAGCTCAAGCCAGGTGCTGACTTGGTCAAGGGGTGCAGCTGCAAAAATGAGGAGGCACTTAAGACAGACTCACAAGGACTTAAGGACTGATAGGACATGGGAGGGGAGAGGAATCAAGGGCAAGGAAAAAACTCACTGAGACCAGGATCACTGAGCAGCATCCGTTGGGGCATGTATGGGGGCGGGGGAGGGGCTTCAGTAGAACACTGCAAGTCTGGCTTATGATATGCTGAGCCTCAGGTGCTTGTATAATACCCATATGGAGGCAGGAGGAGGTGCAGGCAAAGATCTGGCTTGGAGATAGGGACCCGGGGGGTTTCAGCACACAGAGGGATTCTGGTATTAACTCACAGAACCTTCACCACCTTCACCACACTGTGAGGTAGGCATGGTCTCACGCCCACATACAAGCCCAAGGCAGACAGGCTGATGGACAGGACTCTGGGAAGGTATATTTTATACTTATATTTATATACTTATATTATATATACTTATATATTTTATACTTATATAAGTATTTTTTTAAGATTTTATTTATTTATTTGACAGAGAGAGATCACAAGTAGGCAGAGAGGCAGGCAGAGAGAGAGAGGAGGAAGCAGGCTCCCTGCTGGGCAGAGAGCCTGATGCGGGACTCGATCCCAGGACCCTGAGATCATGACCTGAGCCGAAGGCAGTGGCTTAACCCACTGAGCCACCCAGGCGCCCCCTTATATAAGTATTTATACTTATATACTTACAATTCAACAGTTGGCCTGAAGTTCTGTGCTCTTAACTACTCTAGGTTAAAGAACGTTGGGAGCCTTCAGGCCCTGGTTAGACAAGCATCTTTTGAGCTTGTGCTGCTGGCCAGTGCTGCTGACAGTGGTGAGAGGAGCCAGCAGTTGCCCAGGAGAACCCCCTCCACCCCTAATACCTCCCCTGGCCAGACAGTCCCATCATTAACCCAACTCCCAACCTGAGGATCCCTAAGGGATCACAGAGCATGCAGAATTGTATGCAAAACTACCCACGTGTCCAGATGTGTAAGAGCATCCCTAACCTAAACTGATTAAGAACCAGCGGCATTATTCACAATAGCCAAGAAAACCTACATGTTCACAAATGGATGAATGGTTAAAGAAAACATGTCATATATACAGTGGACTATTAGTCATTAGAGAGAGAGAAAGCCTGCCATTTGTGACAACATGGATGGAACTTGAGGGCATTATGCTAAGTGATGTAAGTCAGACAGGGAAGACACATACTGAATTCTACCACTTAATAGTAGAATCTAAAAAAGGCTAACTCAGGAAGAGTAGAATGGTAGTTGTTAAGGACTGACCGGAGCTCCATGTTGTGGTTTCCTTCTGAGGAGGCTTTGCTTAGAGCCACAGAGATTTGAAATGGGTAAGCTTCTCCCATAGTAAGTCTAGACCCAGGGAGGAAGGACCTCAAGGGTACTGTAGGAAAAGTAAGACTATGATCTGTGGCAACTGTGACCGAGGGAGCCAAGACTAGCAGTGCTGAGGAAAGTAAGTGAGAGAGGAAAGGGGTGAATTCCTACTCCCGGCCGTATGACTAGGGCCAGTTCCTTTCCCTTTCTGGACCTCTTTTGTGATCTAGGAACTGAGGACCTGGGATTAGGTCATCTTAAAATTCTAGTTCCCACCCTAACATCCTAATTTCCTAGCTTGAGAGCATGAACTAGCTCTGATCTTTGCATGATGCACTTGGAGGTATGAGGGGTGAACTACAGAGGGCTAGGGAGTGGCCGCCAGGGCCCACGTGGGTACAGGCAACTCTGCTGTGGAGAGAAAGCCCCTTTGCACCCCTCTGGCTCTCTCCTCTGGGTATGAATCTTGAAACCAACACACAGTGGGGCTGAATGTCTACTGGGACAAATCACTCTAAGCCCACCACACTGCTCCCAAACCAACAATGAGCAAATTTTCTTGGGCCTTACTGACATGAGCTCCCTTTTTGCCTCTCTTGCCTTTTCTTGGTGCTGACCACAAAAGCCCTTTCTTAGGTTCATTTTTTAAATGTTTAATATTTTAAGAACAGAAATAACATTAAAATAAATGTTTGTGGAGTATCAACATAATTTTTTTAAAATATTTTATTTATTCATTTGAGAGAGAGTACAAGCAGGGGGAGAAGGAGAAGCAGACTCCCCCCTGAGCTGGGAGCCTGACATGGGCCTCAATCCCAGGACCCTGAGATCATGACCTGAACTGAAGGAAGGTGCTTAACCATCTGAATCAACCAGGTGCCCCAACATACATTTTTTTTTTTTAAGTGCAAGCCCTGGGGTACCTGGGTGGCCCAGTTGGTTAGGCATCTGCCTTCGGCTCAGGCTGTGACCCCAGGGTCCTGGGATTGAGTTCTGCATCCAGCTCCTTGCTCGGCAGCGAGCTTACTTCTCCCTCTCCCTCTGTGGCTTCCCCTTGCTTGTGCTTTCTTTCTCAAATAAGTGAAATCTTTCCAAAAAAAAAAAAAAAAAAAAAAGTGCAAGCCCTATCTCCCAAGGCTTAAAGAGCAATTACCCAACTACAGTCCACTTTCCTGGATTTTCTGTTCTTTTTCTTCAGATTTTAACAACTGTGATATACAGTATCTTCTCCGAAATCTGTGATTGTCTTGGTAGCCCATTAACCATTCCCCTCCCTTTGGGAACCCACAGCCTTCTCTGGTGTCCTGCCCTCTCCAACTCAAAATAATAGTCAGTGTGAGCAGCAGGGAACAGCCAGACCATTCCTGCTGGTGCCAGAGAAAAAGTCCACACTTGCACCCATCCTCTCTGTTCAGAGAACTCCCATATCTTTCCAGTGAGTCACTGTGCTCAAGTTAGAGTGCTTTGGTTGCTTAATGCTAAATCTCTTTGAGGAGAACTTCCAGCATAGCTGACAGAGCCCAGGTTCCTGCCTCACCCTGTACATGCATTAGAGCTGAAGAAAAGCTCTTTGGTTTTCAAGGCCCATTGCCATCTGTTTTCCAAATGGGAGGGGAAGAGGAGCAGGAAACAGGCTGTTCTCAGAAACCTTGCTGACCTCCTGTGTTGTGTATGACTCTGTCCAGAAGCAATGTTCTTCACAGGGATCTATGACGGAGGACAGCTACTACTCTCTACCAGACATTGCACCACAGACAATACACCATCCTGTCCCAGACAAAGAAACTGAGGTGCAGGTTTGTTAAGCAATTTATTCAAGGTCTCCTGGTACTGAGTAGTAGAGCTATGTTTCTGCTGTGCCACGCTGCTCCTGGGAACAATCACTCTGCCTTCTAGGATATGCTGGGAATGACCAATGAGGTTTTTTAAACTTTGAAAATGCCTCTACTTCCAAATTTGTACCACACATACCAAAACGGACACTGAAAACTAGTGCTGCTTCTGATCATGGCTTCCACTTGGTCACTTGTGTTCTTATTAAGAGCAACTCTGACCTAACAAAAGTGCAGGTATTACAATTCCAAGAAACTGAAAACAGTTCATAAGAACATAAATGTTTCACAAAGCTTTATTTGTGGTTGCATCTACAGTTCTCATGTCAGTATATAGACAATCAGTTCAGTGCAGTGCTTCTAATATAAGTCATATAAAACTGTGGAACACAATGAAGAATAGTGCACTTGATATAAAAATAAATTACACTTTAAAAGCTACTGCAAAGCGTCACACATATAAAAAGTAAACAAAATAGTGAGGTCCTTTCAACTATCATATCCAGAAAAGAAAATATACTCACAAAAATAAGAAGAGCAAGGGGTCTGTACTAAAACACCTCCCTGATAAAAAGAAATTCTGGGAAGTGACTGAATTATTGTCTCAAGCAGCATGATGAAGAGACTCACGTATCCTACCTTAGAACTGGAAATAATTACAGCTTTACCAATATGCTAACACAGGAGACAGAGTTCGGCTCAGGACAAATTTCTATAATCCAAACAAACTTCCTCATCTCACTGAACGCTGACAGATAGGAAAAGATTCCAACTTTCTTCTGATCATTGAAAAACCAGAGTGTTTACATTTTTGAGAGGAAATAGGGACAAATAATAAAGAAATATACATTCTTCAGTCTGCAGAAGATTCCAGGCTTCGAAGCAACTGAAAGGCTGAGGGCAAGACTGATTAGAAATTGGTGAGGCCTCCCAAAGACTCTCAGAGCTGGGAGACCCAGGACTGTACCTTGTCCGTGTGCAAATGAGGATGGCAACGTCTAGAAATGTCAGGTGCCTCCACGTGACAGCTGCTGTTGCAGAACCTATGTGAGTATTCATCTGCCTCCCAGGGAGCCACGCTGCCACGCCACCAAGTGTGGACTTGGGAGTCGGCACCTGTCTTTGTAAATGCACAAAGACAGTGGAGT
Organism: Neogale vison; assembly: GCF_020171115.1. NCBI lineage: Eukaryota > Metazoa > Chordata > Mammalia > Carnivora > Mustelidae > Neogale > Neogale vison. The sequence continues at coordinate 104,547,677 of NC_058093.1, read as the reverse complement.
GGAGCACAGCCAGCCCATGCGCGTACTACTGTCTGTCCACTTGTGTGCTTCAGCAGTGCAGCTGAGCCATGAAGTACTACCTGTCTCTGCTCTTCACAGAAAACCTTTGCTCATCCCTGCTCTAAGTGGGAAGATAAGAGCTTTGCTTCTCAAGACCCTTACTTACAGAAAAAAATGGAAGATTTTTCTCAATGTAAGTGATGCCAAATAATTCTGCTCTAACAGAGTCTCTGAACTTTCATTCTGGAGCTTTTGCAAGAGAAGACAGGGGTGCTGGTTTTAGCCAGAATTGGGAAACCTAAGAGAACAAGCAGTCAAGATGCAAGCAACCACCCAAGGGCTTTCACCCTTAACTGCCCACAGAGCATCTGTGATTGTGCAAAAACAGATAAAGGTGAAGATAAACAGTAGGCTGTAAGAAATATTTTTAAACAGAATTTTTCTTAAAACAATATAAACATTTTAGGAAAACTGTTAATGGTATGTCTAAATTTATCAAGACCAAAGGAACCCAGTTATTGCTTTGTTCAGCAGTAAAAGGGCAAGCATGGAAGAACAATGAACCCCTCCAGAGTATATGAAGGTGATACTACCAACAACAGTTAAGAAGTAGGATCTCATTTATCATTTCACAAGTTTAAAAGAAGAGTCAAGGGCAGAAAGCTGAAACCTACCACTCTTATTTTAAACCATCATGCCAATTGTTCCTTCCCCTACCCAGGCTATCAAACGGCCTGATTTGAGGTTCCTCTCCTTTCCGCGCCCCCAAGGCCTGTAGCAGATGCTGACCATGTGGCACTGTACTAAGTGTTCCTGGGGCAGAGCACACGGGGAGCCGTGACACAGGGGCAGCAGCACCAACCCAGTCCTTGCAAGCCCCACAGACCCACGAGGCCTGGCAAGACAACAAAAGCCCTGCCACTCTCTCAATACCAGCCTCAAATCTGCTCCCAGTCACAAGTTCCATCATCACTGATCCTAATGAGTTACCACAATCAAATCTGGTACTAGAAAATCTGGGAAGAAAGTAACCACAGAGTAGCTGAGCCTGTGGCTAAAAGCCTTCTGTTATTTGTTGCCAATCTGGCTCTGTTATCTCAGCTATAAATCACCTCCAAACTACCTTCAAAGGGAAGAATGCTAACAGCTTTCTAGCTGGAGCCCTCAAATCAACTATTGTTCTTGTTCTCTTTTAAAACGAGTTCTCATTACTTCGGACTCAATTAAATGTTGCCAATATTTCTTTTTAGCTACACTTACTAAGGTGCATGGGAACCTCACTCTAGAGAAAAACTTCCTGTCCAACTAGCTGTCGTTTTCAACAGGCAGTAAAGTTCTTTCATCTCATCTGAGGATCAGAACTTTAGTTAACCAGATGATTCTCGGATGTGCAGGTGGGTTTTAATCTTCATAGGGGAGGACTATGCCCTGAAGGTCAACAGCGGGTCATGCCACCAGAGCTGTCCCTCCTCCCACTTCGATGTAACCGACCTGCCTTCTTATGCACTATTATCTCAAATCTCACTCTGCTCACATTCTTTACTGACGCACATATATCAACTTCTCTCTCATCACAGGGAGAGACTTTTCCCATCCCTCTCAGACACATTCACCAGATATTGTGAGCCTTGCCATTCTCTCCCCTCCACTCTCAGATGAGCAAGAACAAGATCAGTGTGACAGCAGCTCTGGGGAAGGCACCAGCAGCAGTCATGACAGGGAAGTTATACGTGACCAGTATCTAAACTGCGTGGGCTAATTCATCATTAAAATATTAATTTCCATGTTCACCAGTTTGTGTCAGGACAAAAGACAATATTTCTTCCTTTTAGCCTGAGATTAAAGTAAATTTTAAGAAAGTCCTTTTCAATATGCCAACTGGCAAGAATATAGGTACCCAAAGACACAAAGGTTATAGAATATATTCGGCAACTTATTCTTAAATTGTAAAAAGTTTAAAATAAGGATGGTGCTACTTCCTAAACTGGACGGGAAGTTTAGGCCTTCCAAGCTAGTAATACCTTAGCTGCTCTGTGGTTAGATGCACAACTTCAACCTTCCAGTACATCTAGAATTGTCAGCACCCTGATAATTTGGATGCCCAGTCCCGCATGTTTTGGGTCAGGCCCCTGGTCAAGTCCTTGGTTCTGGGTGTCACTTACAGCTGTGAGAAAATTTGTTTTACAATTAAGAATTGGCAAGAGTTCCACCAATGAAATTCACAAGCTCAGCACAATGGCTAAGGGGAAGCAGCCAGCAAGAAGTGCCAATTTTCTTTCCTTCAGCAAAGTTGTTCTGTGCAAAAGTGGTTTCCAAACTCTACAGCTCCCTGGGAAACAGCACAAGATTAAAATTCCTGAACTTTCCAGACACTAATGTGTGTTTGCCTAGCACATGACTATGCTACAGGGAACTTCCACAGGACAGTCCAAACCATGGAGTTTTAAATATCACACAACTGGATGTTCTCTTGTGCTGAGCAACATAAATTAACACCCAGTTATATACATAATACAGGGCATAAAACTAAACATCAAATTCGAGGAGGTATGGTTTGACACCAATCCTTGATCACAGGGATTAACAACAATGATACCAATATGGTTTCTACCTCATCCTCATTTCCAACAGCAACTGCAGTTTACCTCCTGCATTCTGAATTTTTAAAGCTAAAACAAGTGTTCTTCTGGAAGTCAGGATTGCAAGAGGTTATTTTTATACTCTTCTTCATTTTCTATATGCAAATGTGCTACTTTTACATACAGTTTTTTTTTATACCCAAAGTGATTAGGAATTAGAGACATTTTAAAATTAACACAAAATTCCTAATGTAAGGTGAGATACCAGTTCTTACAGTACGCTAAGTACAGTTTCAGAATGGGTGTTCAAGAAACAAAACCCCCTCAACTCCCAATTGCCTATTTCTGTCTTGGTATTTTGGTTTTGTTTTGTTTTGTTTAGTTTATAAATTCTAAACTGATTCAGCTTACATTAAAAGGAAATGAAGTCTATATCCAAATCAGTGCCAGTGTGGAGAAGTGACTGTTGTCTCCATCCAGCTGAAAAGTTAGAGAGTATGTGTTTGGTGCATGTGAGGGCTTCCTGTGGGGAAGCAAGGCTTAAAAAAAACAAAACAAAACAAAACCAACAAACCAGGATGCAAAATATGCACAACTGATTTCTCTGTATTCTTTTCAAGGTTTACCTTACCTTAACATAAACTTAGGAGTACTAAGATAGCCAGTAAGAAGCCAAAAGTATAGGAGACACCTGAAAACGTTCTGTACTCTAAACTTCTCTTAGTACTGTAGTAATTACAAACACTGAGGCCTCAAACTACCTACAAGGTGTCCTCATTAATTTCCTAAATTCCTGATTTCCAGTACTGCATGGATAAGGGGAACTTCGCTAACAGGCATTCAGATCAAGGATACTCATCCTGATACTAGAGAGAGAACAACATTCAAAAGGCTATTACTGACTACCAAGACAGCCTGGTTATGGAGGGGTTATGAACAATTATAACCACTAGATGGAGCCAAGAGTTCGAAGAAACAACAGGGAAAAATAATTGCCTTGTTTCAGAATATACAACTTAAATACAATTATAGAAAGTAAAGACCAGATGCCCTCATTCGGGCAAATATGTAGTGTAATTAAACCTTTCCAGCTGGACGGAAAATGTTTTTCATTGAGTTGAAGTCAAATTTGGGTGAGCTTTTTTACTCACAAGTAAGGACAAGCTCCTGAATTTGAACATTCCAACAGAAATGGATTCAAGGACGGACAGCTGCAGAACGCTGAATATTCCAGTTACAGGTGAGAAGGAGCCAGTCCCTCAGAGCTCAGTTGTCAGTAAACACTTTTGCTTCATGACTGTTTCTTCTGCCAGTGTTGGAAGAGAGCTGAAAGGAAGAAAGAAGGGATAATTATTCAGTGAAACCACTGTGGTGGGAGCAATGTGCATTTCTTCGCCAGTGCTAAGTGGAGCACGTTGAGAGTCAAGTACAGACCTAAATGACTATGCAACACCTAATTTAGCAATGAGATATTTACAGAAGGAAATTTTCTAGATAAATGATACTTATTTCATCTTGAAATGAAATCTAGAATATATCAATTTCCCCTACTGCCTTGAATAAAACATACCAAACACTTAATCATTTCTTAATGTCAGGGTTATTATTATGAATGGCAAGAACAGTACTGTGGTGAGCATGACAGTAAATCTGCTCAAGATATACCAAGGTCAGTGGGAACACTGTTCTGTGCTTTACACAGATAGTCCCAGATGGCTGTGGCTGAGTTCCCACCTAGTTAATCTGCTTTGTCAGTTATGTGAAAAATAAAAGGATGTGGGCTTTGCATGAGCACCCAAGAGTCTCTGCCATAGCTGAAGAGCATGAACGGAGGCAAAGAGGTAACATCATCTATCTTGGTTTCATTAAAACTTAGTATCAAAATATGTAGTACAAAGGACAGAATTTAACATGTCAAAACTACGAACAAGCTTGATAGTTGAAACAGCAGTCATGTGTAATAGCCCTCTCCATTTCTACTACATAAAGACAAATACTTTCAACAGTTGTTTTTTGTTTTTGTTTTTGTTTCCGGCATTTTCTTTCACTTTTCTGTATCTCTGTTTCTTCAAGTGTTGTCTCTGGGATTTGTTATAAATGCAAATTCTTAGGCACCACCCCAGACAAACTGAATAATAGGCTCTGAGGATAGGAACCAGTAAGCTGTGTTTGTTTTAAAGATTTATTTATTTTAGAAAGCGCATGCACAGTGCATGTGCATGAGTGAGAGAGGCAGAGGGAAAGGGAGAAAGAATCTCAAGAAGACTCAGCCACTGAGTGATGAGTGTGGAGCCCAACGCTGGGCTCAGGCTCATAATTCTGAGATCACGACCTGAGCTGAAACCAAGAGTTGGATCCTCAACCAACTGCACCACCCAGGACCCCCTAAGCTGTGTTTTAACAAGCTCTCCAGGTGATTCTGATGTACAACTAGCAAAAGTCCAGGGGCCTATTTCCACAGTGACTTCCTGCCATGGACTATAAAAGCTTACCACTCTTAGAGCCCACTCACCCGCTCCTTAATCCTTCCTTCCCACCTTTTCAACACAGTTAAATGAACAATTTTCATGATGTTAATATTCAGTGTTTGTTGTAATTATGCAAATATTTTCACAACTAATATAAGCATATTATAGTTTTTCTTATATAATTTGCTCTTCCTGGATTGAAGAACTGCTTCCTTTTTTTCACTGTTTGTTCCATTTTCTGTACTTATTCCATGGTTAAGCTTGCAGCTAGAACCATGGGCCTCACCATAGTACATTCAGACGTGTCATTTAATTTTTCAAAAACTGGGGTAGGCCACATATTTGTGTTTTTTTCTTGGCAATATCCTTCTTGTAACTCTGTACCCCTTCTTCAAATCTGTACAGAATGGTTCCTAGACCGGTGGGGCAGCTGCTGCCTCAGAACTTTCTTCTACCTTCCTCCTGGTCAGTTCCTATACCTGTTTCCTGGGTCCTGTGTCTTCCTCCTTGGATAATCACCTTGTTTTAATGAAACACATCCTCCAGTAGGTAAATGCCTGAGTAAAACCGCATGGTAAGTATATATTTTAGAGAAACTCCAGGTCTACTCATTCTAATCTCACACTTACCTGACAGTCTGGACATCTAGATAAAAAATAATTTTCCTCCAGAATTCTGAAGGCATTGTCCCATTAACTTCCTGCTTTCAGGAAGTTCATTCTGATTACCAATCCTTTCATGTAATCTTTTTTTACCTCCCTCTCTGAAGTCTTACATATCCTTTCTTAACTCTGATATTCTGAAATTTTATGATGGTCCTTGGCGTTGTCTATTTTCATTCTTTGTGCTGGGTACTCAGGCCCACTCAATCTAAAAACACAAGTACTTTTTGGTGCCTGGGTACCTCAGTCGTTTAAGTGTTTGCCTTGGCTCAGGTCATGATGTCGGGATCCTGGGATCAGGCCCATATTAGGCTCCCTGCTCAATGGGGAGTCTGCTTTTCCCTCTCCCCCAGCTCATGCTCTGTCTCTCAAATAAATAAAATCTTAACAAAACAAAACAAAACAAAACTGAAGTACTTCTGAGAAATCTCAATTCCTCTGACAATCTTATTTATTCTTCTTTCTGGATTTTCAATAATTCATATATATTGGGCTGCCTGGACCAATTCTCCATTCTCTTCTGTCCCAGTTTTCATCTTATTCTTCTACTTTTTTGGGAGATTTCCTCAACCTTATCTTCGACACATTCTTTGGATTTTACTCTTAACATGGTTAATAATTTCTAAGAACACTGGGGATTCTGTTTCTTTCCTTTTTCATTTCCTGTTAGTGTTGCAGGGATACAGCATCTCCTCTCTCATGAAACTATCATTTGTGAAGTTTCTGATGCTCATGCTCTCTTCTGTCCTCCCTGCTTCTTTTTCAGCTTACTGGTTTCAGGTTTTCCTCACCCTTCTGGAAATCTTTGGCTCTCTTCACACTTATGAGGAAAGCACCTATTCATATTTAAAAGTGAAGCACTGGACTACCATTTGGAAACTGTACATACCAGAGAAACTCATTAACAAATGGGCTTGTGGTAGTTGCAGAGGACTCCACAAAACTGTGTCTAGACTTTAGACCCACAGAAAATGAGATTATAAATGTGTGTTGTTTTAAGATGCTAAATATGTGGCAATTTGCTACACAACAAACTAATAAACATAATTATGTTTACACAATTATCTATATTGCTATTTATGTAGTTGACTATTAATGGGGTTTTGGAAAGTTTTCAGCTTGGGCTATTATGAATACAGCTTCTATAAACATTCTTTTACATGTCCTCTGATAGACATTTATTTATATTTCTACTGGTATGTATATAATAGAATCACTGAGTCGCTGAGTATGTTCAGCTTTAGTAGATACTGCCAAACCTATCTCCAACATGGTAATTCCAATTTAAAAAGTTCCAGTTGTCCCATACCTTCACCAACACTTGATACTAGGTGTCTTTTTCACTTCAGCAATTCTGGTAATAGACAGTGGTCATTACATGGTGGTTTGAATCGGTATTCCTCAATGACTAGTCAAGTTGCACACTGTCACATATGCTAATTGACCACCTGGATATCCCCTTCTGAATTGCCTTTTCAAGTCTTGCCAATTTTTCTATTTATCTGTTTTTTTCTTATTGATTTATAAGAGATTTATATATTCTAGACATATAAAAGATTCTTTCCTTTGTCAAAGAAAGATAGATGGAGATCAATGGGGAGGGGGGAGGAGGGAGGAAGTGCAAGTATTTTCTCTCTCTCTCTGGTTTCCCTTTTTGAGATCTTGAAATCATTTCTTTTAATGAACAGAAGTTCTTGATATAATCCAAGTTATTGATTTTTTCCCATTATTTAAGCTTTTGACCTATTTAAAAAATATTTCCTGATCTCCAGAATGTTGGCTTATATTTTCTTCTAAAAGCTTTATTATCTGATGTTTCACATTTAGATCTGCAAGCAATCTAGAATGGATTTTTGTGTATGGTCTGAGGTTGGGTCAAAATTCATCTTTTCCCATGTGGGTATTTAATTTGTCCAGCTGATTTACTAAAAAGCCATCCTTTCCCCAAAGCACCACACCATCCCTTTTTCACAAATCAGGTAACTGTTTATGGGTGAGTTTGTTTCTAGACCCTATTCTATTCCCCAGATTCATTTATCTTTTTTTTTTTTTTAAGTATGATTGACATTTAACATTATATTAGTTTCAGGTGCACTACTTCTACCTGTCCTTTTTGATCTCTTTAATTCCTCTATGACTATTTTGTTCTGGGAAGAAATGTCGACAATCTCTTCTTTCATCTGTAATTTTTAATTTAGAAGTCCTAAGAACTCATAGTTTGTTGTGTAAACTCAATTACAAAGCATTATCGCCTGGTTCTTTGCACATAATCTTTATTTTTACAGTGGCAATTACTAGGCATATAAATGGTTAGAAAAATAACCTATTAAAACTGTACACAGTGCTATTTGACAACTATATATGATTTCCCTATGGCAAATCCCATGCCTCTTTTGTTCACTGCTATCTTCAGTGCTGCCAAACCAGATAACATCAATGCCTGGTACATAACAGACATTCAATAAGTGTTTGCTGAGTGAGTGATTATATTACTTTGAAGACTGTGAAGATAAGAGAACAACTTTAAAATGAAACTATCAATTCCTCTCAAGTTAATCAGCTCAAATAATTTTTCTAATTAATGAGGACACTTCTTTAATTAGGAAAGCATCTACTTTGACTGACCTACACTCTCAACACCAGGAGGATGTGAGAAACAGACATCGCCAGGAAAAGTCTGAGGTGAGAATGAAGGCAGCTGTACATCTTTTGCAAAATATATACAGTTTGGGTCCTAACAATGAAGAGTTGAAGAACTACACGCCAGACAAAAGGTTTTTTTGAATCTAGCTTCTGTTTGTGGCAAGCAATATGTTGAAATGAACTTGTAACAGGTATCGGTAAAAGGTGTCTCACTCAGAGTCCTCATCTTGGGAATCTCCAACCTCACTCTTATCTGTAACTCTTCACCTTATAGATGGACAACGTAATAGTAAAAAATGAAAGGAAAAGACATAAATGAGTTTTAATATACATTTTTAAAGATAAGCCTGTTAATATGTTAACATTTATGAAGACTTCATAAAAATAAATAAGGGTTACCTCATGGTTTTGTAGAAAATTGTATAGACAAGAAAACAGAAAAAACACTATTCTAAATAGGGAAAAAATTTATCCAGTTTCAATTAAGTTCAGTTAAAGAAGAACTGATAATACTGCTATAAATATATTAATTTTATTATTTTTTCCTCCTAACAGATGCCTAAGAACTGCAATGGAGAAATAATTTCCTCACCTGGTCACAGCATCCACCAAGAATGGTGCTGGGGGAGAAATCAGCGAGATCACTTCTCTGTTACCATGTCCCTCCTTCCCTGCCAAGGGTGGTCCACTTCCTGCCAGTCCACTGGAAAGGACACCGCTCTGCTGAGGGAGACAGACACACCTGAGCAGAGGTGACAACACCGGCTCGGGCATCAGCAGTTCAGCTCCAAGCTACCTTCCCTAATGATTATGGTAATAAATAAGAGGATTTTGATGGTCATGGGCTGTTTTGGTTTGTTTTTTAACATACTCCACCTTAGATTTTTATTTTTGTTTTCATCAGCAGCATTAAGCCTTTACAAACAGAAACACTAAATCACTAGTTTGAAGCCATTAAGTTCAGTAAACAGAACTTTGGGAATGAACGCACATTTTTAAGGAAAAACAGATTCTGGTAATCCTTTAGGCCTTACTCTGAAAGGGTAACCAAATAAAAACTGCAAATATCATTAACTTACTGGTACAATCCACCGTGGTGTGATCATGGATGTTGAAGATACCTAAAATAAAAAATTTTATATATGTGTTTACTTTTAGGGAAGACTTGTTTTCATAATCATGCTCACAATGTTTTCTTCTCCTGAATGTACTATAGAGGAAGACAGTTCTTAATGGCTCCCCGAGGTGACATGCACTTTGAATCCAAGATCCTCTTCTACAACACATATGTCATACTCACCACTTAAGAAACTGTTATAATTTTAAGAATCTCTTTAATTTAAAAATGTTCTACTCCAAGAAAGCTACTACTACTTTCAGTTCCATATTAATAGGACTTCCCCCACCCCCCAAACCCAGCACCCAGTTTAACATTTTATTTTCTGACATTTCAGTTCATTATAAATAATCATAGCCTTCTTGGTAGCATCCTGAACAATGCATTGGGACTAATCCAAATGAAGAGCACAAAGAAAGTACATAGAAAAAAAAATCTGTTTATATACAGGTCATTCTCTAATTATCATTCATGCATATAGAAACACTCATATTGCTCCTGACTAATTGGGAAGGACCTAGAAATAATGAGAATAGTAAAGTATAGCACTTATATTGGGAGGGTTATAATGACAAAGTTTAAGAATAGAAACAGAAGTCTTGAATGAGAAAAATACTGTAGTCTTAGCTAAGAACACAAATTATTATAAATATATCAATTCTTTCCCCAAATAAACTTATGCATTTAATGCATTTACAAATAAAAATCCAAAGGATTTTTGGAGGGGTGGCACCAGAAAAAGTTATTCTAAAAATCTTCTGAAAGAATTAACAAGCAAAAATTTAAAAACAGCTACATAAAATGCTTGGCAGGCCTTACTCTGTATCAAAATCAATAAAAAAGCTAAAGTTATTAGTAGAGTGTTGTATTTCTAATAACAGAGAAATCTGTTAAGTGTAACAGAAAGGAGAGTCAATATGCAGAATCTAAAATATGTGATATTCTAGATTTTGATTTAAAACAAAAGCAGCATTCTAAATTTGCAGGAAGGGAAAACATATCAGTGATATAAAAAAGTTGTTTAGGGGCGCCTGGGTGGCTCAGTGGTTTAAAGCCCCTGCCTTCGGCTCAGGTCATGATCCCAGAGTCCTGGGATCGAGTCCCACATCTAGCTCTCTGCTCAGCAGACAGCCTGCTTCCCCCGCCCCTGCCTGCCTCTCTGCCTACTTGTGATCTCTGTCATATAAATAAAATCTTTAAAAAATAAAAAAAATTAAAAAGTTTTATCAATGGTTTTCATCACCGTTTCCACTTACGATAGAGTGCACATGGAATAAGGTTCTGAGTTAGGCCCCAGGAAGTCCTTCTCTGGGCTTTAGGCCATCTTGCATTAATCTCTGAAGTTACTTCTTTTATCTTTATAAAGGATTATCATGGCTCAACACTGACACTATCCCCTTTGTCTTCTGCCTGCTCACTTTTCCAGGCTAATGATCCTTTTCCTTTGGTAAAGTTTCTATTTACTGATCTGAGCTAGTGGTTACCAAAAGGTGGTTCCCAGACCACATCTGCATTACCAGGAACATGTTAGAAATGCAACTTCTCAGGCCTTAACTACCAACAGCCCCCGACCACCACCACCAAATCACAAACTCTGAAGGTGGAGCCTGGCAATCCGTGTTTTAATACACTCTCCAGGTGATTCTGATACACACCCAAGTTTAAAAACTAATGATCTAAGCAAACATTCAGGTCAGAGAAAGTACCATCTGTACTTCCAAGTCTTCAAAATGACATCTGGTTGCCACAGCAATTCTTGTCATATTACTCATAACACACTGAATTTGTACATCCTTCATCTCAACTGTACAGTAAGTCTCTGGAGGGAAAGCATTGTTTCTTATTTGTATTATAATTTGGTCACAGTACCCAACACACACTATCTCCTATACTGCAGTAACAAGCCATACTTTCAATGCCAACCACTCTTATGCTCTATGTCCTTATTGTTTCAAATTCTTTTTATGTTTATCCCCATATACTTCCTTACATTACTTAATACAGTGTTGGATTACAAACAGGCTTACAGTAACATGTGATTACTATACAATGACACATAAATTTAAACTGGTGAAATTTTAATAGAAAGGCAAGGCTAAGTGGTTACTGAAATATGACCTCTTAAATGAACAGTTTTACTATATGGTTAAAAAGGCAAAAATTGGAATGTAGCAGGAATATTTTTCAAAATAGAAATTCCTTTCCAACTTGCTGTTTTAAAGCCATTTACCTGAGGGGGGACTGTGTGGTCCATTAGATTCTCAGTTAGAGATAAGAGCAAGGCATCCAATTCATCTGTGGCATCCTATGAATGATAAAATATTTATAGCTGTTAATATTTATAGCTGTTAAATGACTCATTAATCATCAAACTAAATTTTTTCCATATCCTCTCAACTTATATTTCTGACCCAGCCTTTGTTGATATTAACCTTTAAACAAACAGGGATGGATACTCAGGAATCATCGTTATTATAGTGATTCCACTTTGCTTGGAGGGGAACCTAGACCAAAACCAGAAGTTGAGAAAGCTAGTGTTATGGGGGGCACCTGGGTGGCTCAGTCAGTTAAGTGTCTGCCTTCAGCTTTGGTTATGATCTCAGGATCCTGGGACCGAGTCCCACACTGAGCTCCCTGTTTGGTGGAGAGTCTGCTTCTCCCTCTGCCTCTGGCCCTCTGCCCAACTTATGCCCTCTCTCTCTCAAATAAATAAAATCTTAAAAAAAAAAAAAAAAACAGTGTTATGGGAATTTTCATAGCACTACTCTTTTTGATGAGACAAAACTCAGGTAGGGTTAAGACTACTCTGGCTTGGGGTGCCTAGGTGGCTCAGTTGGTTAAGTGTCCATCTGCCTTCTGCTCAGGTCATGATCCCAAGGTCGTGGGATGGAGACCCACATCAGGCTCCCTGCTCCGTGGGAAGCCCTGCTTCTCCCTCTCCCTTCAACTGCTGCTCCCCCTTGCTTGTGTTCTCTCTCTCCCTCTCTCTCTCTCTGTCAAATAAATAATAAATAAAATCTTAAAAAAAAAAAAAAAAAAAAAAGGACTGTTCTGCCTCTTAGCTCTTAGACTAGAAGAGAGAGATAAAAGTTTCAGCACAGGAGACAGTAAGTAAAGAAGATGCCTAAATTCTGAAGACCTTTTTATCCAGAGGTACCGGTACTTCACTGTTTGAAAAAGAGTACAATATAAACTTCCCCCATAAATATTAATCAATACTTTTTAAATAGTATTTGAAGCACCTAACGGAAGATGGGTCTCTGTATTACAGAAAAAGAAAGAGAGAGAGAGAGAGAAGGTAGGTAGGTAGGAATATTTAAAGATAATAAAAGATAAAATTCCAAACTGGAAATAGAAAAATTAAGTATCTAGGGTGTAGTAAACATAACAAAAAAGGCCCTTCATTTATACAGTCCTATTTCTATCTATTTGTCTTCAGGCTGTGGTCAATCTCCTATTTATGTCTCAACATTCCACTTAATTTTAATCCTAGGTAGGAAAAAATTGTTCTAAAAAAAAAAAATTGTCTCTCCCTTCTCACATCTCCCTCCTCTTCTGCCACCACCTCCCACCTGTGACCTGAGTGCCCCCAAACAGCATGTATATATCTCTCCCATAATGTATTAAAATTCACTCTCTCAATGGAATGTAAGCATTCTGAAAAAAGAGTCCATGTTTAGCCTTTGAATTTTTGAGACTAGCATGCTATCTGGTACATATTATAATATGCAACAAATCTCTGAATTAAATGACCTGCTCTGTTCTAAAAAAAATTCAGATTTCACTTAGTTTTCAATGATCAAAGATGTCAATGTGTCTTTTTAGGATTTTAATTAGCAGAAAAGAAGCTCCTGACTGAAGATATTTTAAGTTGGATTTTTTTAAACCCAAAAGTCTGAAAAATTATACACCTAAATCTCAATTAGAAGTCTTTGGATAGCAGGAATACGGGTGATTCCTAACTTCTTTTTATGAAATATTTGACAAATTACTACAGTTAATGCATTTATGTGGTTAAAGAGCAAAATGGTAAATGTTCATTTATAAGGGTAATTTTTCATTTAACTTGCAAATTAAAACATTCAATGGGCAATGAACTAGATTTCTATGATTTCTGGACTTGTAAGGGCATGACCAGGGGCAGAAAAGCAGGGGCTATGACGAGCTGGTTATACTACACAATGATAGGGTGCTCGTGTTTCAAGCAATCATTATTTATTTAGTGCCTACTACGTGTCATCTAGTGTTTGAGACATTAGGGAGGTATAGCCAGCATCAAAAAATGAAAAATACAAACATCACCTAAAACAAAAAGACCAACAACTAACAGAAAAACTGAAGAAGCCCTGAGATACTCTTGTGAAAGATTCTGACAATGGGAGTCTCTCCAGAGAACTGAAACTCAATGCTTTTCTTACAGTTTAAGTTCTGGTGTCAGTCAGAAATCACCAACATCTGTGGTTATACCACAGGACTCAATTCAATATGGTCTTTGCAGAAACTTTCAAAGCCAAGTGTCCATTACCTTAAGAACAGAACCATTTGCTGCAGGTGTGGTATGCATCAGAGCAAGAGAATCTTCAGGGAAGGGCACATTATTCTCATTTAATACAGCACTGGAAGAAAAAGATAAACTCACATCATGGAGCACCTATACAGGCATAGGGAACATGTTTGAAGAAAGGACTTCAGAAAGAAGAGCAGTAATTCATGTAGAGGAAAAAGAAATGACAATCTGTGAGGAGCATAACAGCAGTTAGTGTTGCATTCATATGTGAGACCCTTCTCCACCCACCATGTTAACAGTTTTCATATCCACACCAGGTTCATTCACAGATAGATCAAAATGGTAGAGTATTTTGCTTCTCTACTAAATCTCACTGAAAGTTCAGAAAAGATTTATTTTAAAAAGAAAAATACACAAACAAGATAGATCAAATTGAATGATTTTTTAAAGGCTGTCATCAAATACATGAATGGGAAAGCTCAGTGGACTAAAAACTACCCAGAATACCTGAGATATGGGAGAATAGTCAGAAAACCATAGGAAAAAGCCACCATCTAATGACACAGGCTAGACACCCTGCTGTAGAAGGCAGAAGCAATACCTAGAGTGGTCCAGATAGTACAACACGACTAGCCAGGTGAGAGGTATATGCCAGAGAATCTGTTACTAGGCCTGCCAGCAGGAATCACAACAGTGTCTAATCCCAGGTAAGCATAACAGGAACAGAAGCAGTTTCACAGATGGCTTCAACACTGGGGAGGAAACGGGGGGAATCTAGAGCCAAAAGGCCATCATTCGCCAAGGTAACACATCAAGTAGGAAATCCCAGTCTCTCCTAATACTGCTGAAAAGTGTGTAATTAGGAGCAGGTCCTGAAGCCTACAAGAATAAGAAAAAATGAGAAATACATCCTAGATTGAAAAAGTGAGACATACTTAGTGAGGTGGAAGCTAGGACCCATAACAATGAAGCAAAAAGAGGCAAAGAGATAAAAAATAAGAAGGGATAGTTATGAGAAACAGAAATGATCACGATGTTTCAACTAATGGATACCTGACATTCAAAAAGGTAATGGCTTATGATTTTCCTGAACTAAAAAAAGACCCATATACATCTTCAGATTGAAAGACCACCTTGAATACTAAAATTATTTTTTTAAAAAACCTATTCTTAGATAGTAATGAAAATGCAGAACTTGAAGAATAAGCAGTAAAATGTAAAAGAGAGAAAAAATAACTTTGTGCTTCAGAAAGAAGCAACAGCTCAGAGGAAAGGACTCAATATAAAAAAAAGTGAACAATAAAAGGAGTGAAATATTTCTTACAACAATTTCTCCCAACCCTTCAAGAAAAGATGTATGTATACAATTTACACTTCTGCAAAAAACAGGAAGAAGGAGATGAAAAGCTTCTGCAGCCATTCTGCTCAGTCATGACCCAGGAATTTCACTCCCAGGTATACACCCTAAAAAAATCCTCACAACATGTATAAGGAAGAACATGTACAACACTAATTTGGAACAACACAGCCCATTAATAAAAGAATGAATAAACTGTGACTGACTTATGTAGTTAACATAAGGGAATATGGATTTTTAAAAAATTCAGATACATCAAAACAAAAAAACACTGAATTATATACTTCCAATGGTGAATCACACAGTATTTAAATTTTATCCCAATAAAGCTGTTAATACAAAAATAAATGATCTGAATAGATGTTTCTCCAAAGTAGAAAAGACATTCAACATTCATCAACTCAATCTCATTTTGGTAAATGAAAATCAAAACCACAATGAGACACGCTTCATACTCTCTAGGATGGCTGTAATTTTAAACATGGAGAATAATGAGCATTGGAAAGGATGTGGAGAAACTGGTACCCACATACATTGCTGGTGGGAACTGAAACTGCTGTAGCTGTTTCGGAAGACAGTCTGGCAATTCCTCAAAAAGTTAAACACAGAGTTACTACGTGATTAACTCAGCAATCACCTCCTGGGTATATAGAGAATTGAAATCATGTCTACAAAAATTCTTGTATGTGAATGTTCATAGCATAGCATAACAGTCAAAAAGTGGGAACAACAGAAATGTCCATCAATTCATGTAAGGATAAACAAAATGTGGAATACCTAATATAATGGAATATTATTCAGCCCTAAAGAGAAGTACAAATACATGATACAATATGGATCAACCATGAAAATATTATGTTAAATGAAAGTAGTCAGATATGAAAGCCCACATATTATGTGATTCCACTGATATGAACTGTCTATAGAGTAGGCAAATCTAATATATGGAGAGATTGCAATGGGTGTAATGTTTCTTTTAGAGGATATAGATATTATGGAATTAGACAGTGGTAATGGTACAAAACTCTGTCAGTATACTAAAAAGCACTGAATTGTATACTTATAAAGGGAAAACATTATGGTATGGGAATTACAACTCAATAAAAAAGATAAAGATGGTCTAAAATCAACTACAGCAAAATGTAGTATTGTATGATATTACAAAGCTTGCAAGATATTACAAAGCTTGATATTTGGTAAACAGCCAATATATAATCTCCGCAGTTTCCGCTGTGCCTGAAATATTTCCTTTTTCAAAAGGGGGTACAGTAGGGGCACCTGGATGGCTCAGTCAGTTAAGCAGCTGCCTTCAACTCAGATCATGATCCTAGGGTCCTGGGATTGAGCCCCAAAAAGGGCTCCCTGCCCAGCAGGGAGCCTACTTATCCCTCTGCTCCTCCTGCTTGTGCTCTCTCTAGTTCTCTCTCAAATAAATAAATAAAATTTATTAATTAAAAAAAGGGGGTACAGTGATTTCTTAAAAGTGTTGTATGGCACAGGAACAAAACAGACAACAGAAAAGTAAAAGGTCCAGAAACAGACCCAAGTTTTAACAAGAACTTAATATATTTCAGGGGTGCCTGGGTGGCTGAGTGGGTTAAGCCTCTGCCTTCAGGTCAGGTCATGATCTCAGGGTCCTCCGACTGAGCTCCGCATTAGGCTCTCTGCTTAGCAAGGAGCCTGCTTCCCCTCTCTCTGCCTGCCTCTCGGCCTACTCGTGATTTCTCTGTTAGAAAGAAAGAAAGAATACATTTCAAGTCCTATGGGGAAACATCAATAGCCATTTAGAAAAGCAAATCCAGAAGTTGAGGTACATTCTAGGTTCTTTCCAGCTTTAAGAGGTCGATGAACTGGGCAGGCCTCTAACCCCACTATCCTCTTAATTGGCAAAAAAAAAAAAAAAAAAAAAAGAAAGAAAGAAAAAGAAAAAAAATTTTTTGATGAAGTTCTAAAAGGCTCTAATAAAAATATTGTGGGCCAACTGATTTACTGAAATTAAAGAAAAAGTTACATTTTAATTCCAGTTTTACCCCAATCATCAATTAGCTTGTTTGCTGAATACTAACTATAAAGTTGTATATACAAAGCATGCTATATGCTTAAGGACTATTTTGGTTACAGTATCTGGAACTGAGTATGATTAATCAGGAAATTCCTCACTGAATACATTTTGAATAACGGGAAGAGGAACAGCATTCATTCATTCAACAATATTTAGCACTGACAAAGCAGAGAACACTGGATACACAGTGATGAACAAAAACAAACTGGCACAGAGCAGGGGATAAAAGCCTAGCAAAGCAAATAAATGGCCTAATACTCATTAAAGAAAAGAGAAGCAGAAGGGATTTGGAGAGAACAGCAAATAAATTTACTCGAATAATGTGAGGGCCCATAATACGGAAGTTTGTAAGAACAAGGCCACTTTGGGCTGCCTGGGTGGCTCAGTGGGTTAAGCCTCTGCCTTCAGCTCAGGTCATGATCTCAGGGTCCTGGGATCGAGTCCCACATCGGGCTCTCTGTTAGCCAGGGAGCCTGCTTCCTCCTCTCTCTCTCTCTGTCAAATAAATAAAAATCTTAAAAAAAAAAAAAAAAAGAACAAGGCCACTTAACAGGATGGTACTAGAATTAAGAGAAATAATACACATCCCACACCATGTATAAGATTAAAACTATCTTTAAAGATTGCTTTTGCTCTGCAGTTTGATTCAGTAAAAGAATGAAAATGCAGAGAGACAAATTAGAAGTACCTCCAGATAATCTAAAACTAGGTAGTAAGCAGCCAAGTAATGGACAGAAGAGTGAATTCAAGTGATCTTTCAAATAGCCTGCAATTATGAGGTGATACACTGGAGAAGAGGAAACAGACCAAAAAAAGAAAAGTGAAGAGGAGAAAAACATCAATTTAATTCTGTCTAACCCAGAACTGTACCTGTTTGTGGAAGCATCCTGAACACTGGTGTTTTTATGACTTAATACGCTATCTTCTCTTGTAACCTAAGAAAATGAAATCATAAAAAAAATTAAACATTTGTTGAGGATACTAAAGTCACAATAAATTTATACTTCTTTCCAGTAAGAACAAAAATACCACTTTGCTTCAGCTCTAGAGGTAATCATACCTTGTCCATGGAAATATCCATACTATACCTCTTACAGCCCCATCCCACACCCAAATTAATAATCCACGCTTCCACTTCAACAGCACACAAATTCACACCCTGTACTAGACAGCTCTCACTTAAATTTAAGATACCATGATGTGTTAGTCAATATGTACAGAATCCCAAAAGATTCAATGCCACAATTTTTGGAATTTACATGATGAAAAGAAGAAAGAGATGTTAAGCAGTCTATTTGGCTTTTTATTTTTTCCTGAACACAAGGAATATGTTAAGAGGAAATTCTAAAATATTTTTCTGAAGGGGTCATTTTTTTCCTTTAACTTTATTGCAGTTTCATTTACATACAGTAAAACGCATACATTTTTAATATAGGGTTTGATGAATTCTGAAAAATACAGAGGTGCATAACCAACACCAAAGTCACCATGTGCAACATTTTCACTACCCCCACAACATTCCCTTCTGGCCAATGCAACCTCATCAAAAACCCTTACACATGGCAAACAGCGAGCATTATGTCCTATAGTTTAATGTAAATTGAATCATAATAACTACTTTTTTAGTGTCTATCTCTTTAGAATGACACGATGTGGGGTGCCTGGGTGGCTCAGAGGGTTAAGCCTCTGCCTTCGGCTCAGGTCATGATCTCAGGGTCTTGGGATCGAGCCCCACATCGAGCCCCATAATCTTAAAAAAAAATAAAAGAAGCTCCATTCTGTTTCTAGTTTGCTGTGAGCATTTATGACAAATGGGTACTGATTTCTGTGAAATGCCTTTTCCATATGAATTGAGATAATTTACCTTTTTTTTTTTTAAAGATTTTATTTACTTATTTGACAGACAGAGATCACAAGTAGGCAGAGAGGCAGGCAGAGAGAGAGAGGACGAAGCAGGCTCCCCGCTGAGCGGAGAGCCCGATGTGGGGCTCGATCCCAGGACCCTGAGACCATGACCTGAGGCGAAGGCAGAGGCTTTAACCCACTGAGCTACCCAGGCGCCCCAAGATAATTTACTTTTTAATATGGTGAACTGTAGTGGTTTTTGAAGGATAAATCAACTTTTTTCCTGAGGTAAATGCTACTTAGTCTATTTTGTTAAGGATTTTTGAATCTATGTACAAGAGGGGTATTGGTCTATGGTTTCTTTTCATATGAAATCTTCTTCTGGCTTTGGTACTAGGGTAATACTAGTATCAGTAAATGAGGTGGGAAGTGCTCCCTCCTCTTCTATTTTCTGAAAGAGTTAGTGTGGAACTCTTATTTCTTCCTTAAAAGCTCAGTAGATTTCAACCATGAAGGCATCAGGTCCTTGATTTTTCTTCATGGGAAGGTTTCTAACTATAAAATGAAATCTCCTTATTTTAGGGTCATTCAAGTTATTTTTTTCTTGCTCAAGTCAAGACAAATCCAAAACTGTAAATGAAATGTAAGGCAGTGACAACAATTACTACTGCCAATACAACATGCAGCTTCAACATTGGGGATTTCAACACTTAATTAAATGCTCTTTATGTTCCATGTCCTTTACATTATATTATCTTATCCTTGTAAACCACCGGTAGGTACTACCAATATCCTTTTTTTTTTTTTTAAAGATTTTATTTATTTATTTGACAGAGAGAGATCACAGGTAGACAGAGAGGCAGGCAGAGAGAGAGAGGGAAGCAGGCTCCCTGCGAGCCCGATGCAGGACTTGATCCCAGGACCCTGAGATCATGACCTGAGCCGAAGGCAGCGGCTTAACCCACTGAGCCACCTAGGCGCCCCCCAATATCCTTTTTAAAACATAATTAAACTGAGGCTCAGAGAAACTAACTTGCCAACTCACAACACTAGTTTGTGGTAGACTAGAAATGGGGTTCAAATTCAAGTTGTCTGATTCCAGAGCCTGTACTGTCATATTTTACATTTACTTTTACAGGCAAATATTATGTCAGGTTTATACTCGTGGGGAGAGGATAGATAACTAAAGCATGAATAATATTCTGCAAACCATCTCAAGTTCCCTTCAAGGCTTGTGCTTGGGGACAGAGTGGATAAAGTGCATCTTCTCAACAACAGGGTATTTCAAAATTCTAGTTGATAATGTGATTTAGTGAGAAGGAATTCTGTTCTGATTTTACTATGGAGGGTAAGTCTGAAAGTTAGGGAGCACCAAGGAAAAACTGACTTTGGAGAAGATGGATGCCATAAACTACATGGGGACTGGTCCTTCCCCACTGCATCCTTCACAATGTCACAGCCAACTCCTTCACCTTGTAACTGTCACTCTTGTGACACATAACTCTGCCAAACTGAGGGCAGATGGGTGGTGGGGAATAGCAGATTGCTAAAGAAAGATCTAAAACCACAGACTTAGTGTTGATAAGAAACTCAAAGTCATTAGATTTTCTGGCTATAAAAGTGGCAAAGAGTAGAGACTCACTTTTATAGGAATTTGACTTAAAAAGAAAAAAGAACTTCTTATGCCCTAGAGGGTCTTTACTTTCAACTTTTTATCCCATGACTGTCCCCTCTTAATCTAGCTTCTACTGAGACTCAGGAAGGCATTCTGCCATCTTGAGCATGTGTATGGGTACTACTCTCTATCTCTAATCACTAGCTAGGTCGGGTCTTTGGGTCTCTCTGCTGTTCTTTTCCCTTCATCAGGACTATCCCCATTAAAGACAGCTTACCATTATGGACACTGGGGAGGGTATGTGCTATGGTGAGTGCTGTGAAATGTGTCAGCCTGATGATTCACAGACCTATTCCCTGGGGCAAATAATACATTATATGTTAATAAAAATAATTTAAAAAAAAAGAAAAAGAAAAGAAAATAGACCCGGTGTCAATAAATAAATAAGTAAATAAATAAAGGCAGCTTACCTTATGCACTGCTTCTACTTGAGCCTTCAAAATATTACTTTTCAAGTCAGGAGGAACTCTTCTGGCATTCAATCCTGGGCTCTCAATGGCATTATTAAGACATTTCTCAGTCAACTTCACCACCTCCTCCTAGATATTAAAAATATACTGTAAGCAACTCTGATGTACTATAGTTATATGGAAATAGGAAAGGTGCCGATGAAAGTTCATATTCAGACAACCAGGACATCATGTGTCTTAAATAGTCATGTCCTAGTCCAAGAATAGTCACCTCCCACATGCAGTTTCAAACTAAGGCACAATAATCACAAACATGAAATATGAATTGGTAGGGGTCTCAAGAAATCATCAAGCCCAATTTCCTGTCTTTAAAGCAACTGAATAACTAACTACATCATTCAGGACAAATGCTTCAATGAAATTGTACATGGAAAACATGAGCTGTTTGCTGTAATTCAACTGATTTTAGGTTAGGCCCTACACAGGCTAATCACTGCAATTCTGGAGCTGTCACCAGTAGATAATTTTGTTTAGAATTATGTTTCTTAGCCACAAACAGTCCCTCTCAGGTATAGACTATGAAAATAACAGAACAAAGCCCAAGTCCAGTCAGTGAAGGTCACAATGAAAACATTATAAATAAACCATTATGAAAAAAAATAAATGGAATGAAGCAAATTAAGAAGGTTAAGGGCTCCTGGATGGCTCACTTGGTTAAGCATATGGCTCTTGATCTCATTTCTGATGGTGAGTTTAAGCCCCACACTGGGCTCCATGCTTGGCATGGAGCCTTCTTAAAAAAAAAAAGTACTTTAAATTATCTGCACTACAAATGATACTTAACTTGAGTGGCAACAACAACAACACTTTATCACTATTATTACTGTGCTTGATATTTAAGGCTGGTCTAAACAACAGACTCACTCTAAACACTTTCTTAGTCTTAGACACAGCTTTTGTTCCGTAAAACGGGTTAGCTGCCATGTATGGGATTACACACTATGCTGTTCTTTCAGATTTGAAAGATTTAATTAATGTGCTTATTCTGATTTGGTGTTTCTCAGTGTGGTTTCCACACATCTGCCTCTGTGTGGGACCCTAAATCTGAATGTTGCAGGAGCTTCCATATGTGATTCTAATACACATAAAAGTCTAAGAACCAATGCTTTGGACTAAACTCTTAATGCCTGTGACTGCCTAGTCTTGAGAATGATTCCTATTAATTGCAGGAAGTCCCTAAAAAAAGTCCTTTAGTCCCTAAAAAAAGTTACTTTTTAAATTATAGGTAGTTCATATGGTATAATCCAGCAATTCCACTTCTGGGCATATATTCAAAGGAAACAAAATTACAATCCTGAAGAGACTTCTGCCCTCCCATGTTCACTACAGTATTATGTGCAGTAGCCAAGATATGGAAACAACATAAACATCCATGGAAGGATGATGGATTAAAAATGTGGTGAGTGTAAATGTTTATATGGAGCATTATTGACCTTTAAAAACAAGGAAATCTTAGCACAGGGAGCATAGTCAAATATTGTAATGACTTTGTACTGTGACAGTAACTACACTTATGGTGAGCATTTCATAATGCATGTAATTATAGAATCACTGCCATACATTTGAAACTAATATAAGATTACATGTCAACAATACTTCAATTTAAAAAAAGAAGGAAACTCTGCCATTTACATCAGCATGGATGAGGCTGGAGGGCATTATGCTAAGTGAAACAAGTCAGAGAATGGCAAATACTGCATGGTATTACTTACATGTGCAAATTAATAAACAAAAAAAATCCAACTCAGAAACAAAGTAGAATGGTGGTTGCCAGGGGTTTAGGGGTGGGGAAATAGGTAAAGCCTGGTAAAAAGGTACAAATTTCCAGTTATAACATGAATTAAATTCTGAGGACCTAATATATAGCATGGTGGTTATAGCTAATCATCGGTTCCATATACTTGAAATTTGTTTAGAGAGTAGACCCTTTTGAGAATTTGGTGAGAGTACATCTCACCAAAAGCCAAAAGAAACCAAAAAGGTCACTATATGAGGTAACAGGTATATTAATTCAACTGTAGAAATCATTTCACAACGTATATGTATATCAAATCATCGTGTTGTATTCCTTAAATATATTACAATTTTATTTGTCAATTATATCTCGATAAAGAAAAATCATGGCTAATTCAAATACTTCTGACATTTTCTTTTCAGAGTCAATTGTGTTTCAGAGTTGAAATTACTTGTTAATTGTTTATATTTGACATTATAGGATTCTCAGAGCAAGCTGCCTCTGGACATAAGCAGAGATTTCTTTTTCTGTCTATATTCCAAACATAAACAAGAATTCAACACACAGGGGCGTCTGGGTGGCTCAGTTGTAAAGCATTCTGCCTTTGGCTCAGGTCATGATCTCAGGGTCCTGGGACTGAGGCCCATTATCAGGCTCCCTGATCAGTGGGGAGCCAGCTTCTCCCTATCCAACTCTCCCGTGCTTGTGTTCCCTCTCTCGCTCTCTCAGTCATAAATAAATAAACGTTTAAAAAAAAAGTAATTAACACACATATCACACGTAAAAGTATAAATTGTTACCATCTTTCAATTTTTGCAAAAGCATAAAGGCTTTAAAATTGCCTGTACTTTAACCTACTACTTCCTTCCCAGGAAAATAATCAGATGATGGCAGATATTTATTTAGAAGGTTGTTTGTCACAGCACTGTTGATGACAGTGAAAACTAGCAATAATCTAAACGTCCAACAGGTAACTGAGTAAATACAGTGATGACACAAGTTAACTACTGTCTATAATATGTCCTCAAAATAAAGAACGACATTTATAATTGATTTGTTTTAAAATTGATTTGTGTTTTAAAACACAGTGTCAGGGCGCCTGGGTGGCTCAGTGGGTTAAGCCTCTGCCTTTGGCTCAGGTCATGATCTCGGGGTCCTGGGATCAAGCCCCGCATCCGGTTGTCTGCACAGCAGGGAGCCTGCTTCCCTCTCTGCCTGCTTGTGACCTTTCTGTCAAATAAGTAAAATCTTTAAAAAAAAAAAAATGAACAAAAAACCAATGCAGTGTCACTCTCTTTTTATTTTTAAAAATACATATTTAAATGCTTGGAAATATTTGTCTTAAAAAATGTTAACTGTAGGGGTGCCTGGGTGGCTCAGTGGGTTAAAGCCTCTGCCTTCGGCTCAGGTCATGATCTCAGGGTCCTGGGATCCAGCCCCGCGTCGGGCTCTCTGCTCAGCAGGGAGCCTGCTTCTTCCTCTCTCTCTGCCTGCCTCTCTGCCTACTTGTGGTCTCTGTCTGTCAAATAAATAAATAAAATCTTAAAAAAAAAATGTTAACTGTAGTTATCTCTTAGTAGTGAATAATGAAGATTTAAAATTTCCTACTTCTTTAAATCTATTTTCTATAATTATGATGTATGAGTACATAAAAAAATTACTGAAATACAAGTTGAGTTTAACAGCTTTAAAATATTTTCACTTTATTATAGCACATAATTTCAGGGTCAGCCAGTTACTATGCTGCTGATACGACTGCCTTGAATGCCCAAAATGTGGCAAACAGATGACCAAAAGCATTAAAAGGACACCCTGATTCCTAAATACCCCAAATGAGACCTGAACTGAAATGACTGCGGCTACTCCAACTCTACTGGAGAGTAATCCTGGCTGTCAAAGTCAGCTTACAGGAGAACTTAGGTGAGAGGTGTTAAAGTTGATCTGAAGTTTGCCTACGTTCCAGGCAGAATGCCACCAGATGCAGACCTGCACTCTTAAAACAATCTTGGCTGGGAAATGTGAACATCTTATCAGAAGGGCATAGTCAAACAACCAAGGTGAATAGTGTAAACAGTAAAATCTACAAGAAACACGGTACATTCTTGTAAGAGGTCCTAATTTTGAGAGATCCAACACTGAAATGATTGGATTAAAAAATATATACATGAACCTTTTAACCAAAGTAAAGTGCTTTTTAGTACCTTGGAGAGATTCAATGAGATGTTCTAAGGTTGGTGATGGTTCATTCTTTTTTTGAGTCATGGACCCTTTTGAGAATTTAACAAAATAAGGATCTACTTTTCAGAAAAAATATATAAATGAATCAATGACAAGTATATGTATTCAAGGGGCACCTGGGTGGCTCAGTCAGTTAACTCTCTGCCTTCAGCTCTGGTCTTAATCTGGTCTTAATCTCAGGGTCCTGGGATAAAGCCCTGCATTGGGCTCCCTGCACTGGGCTCCCTCCCAGACCAATGGATAAAGCCCTCCATTGGTCTGCTTTTCCCTCTCCCTCTGCCTGCTGCTCTACTTACTTGTGCTGCCAAATAAATAAATAGAACAAAGAATATATACTCAATTTCAGAGTTTAAGGCCCTCCTCATAAT
This sequence comes from Neogale vison, assembly GCF_020171115.1. Classification (NCBI taxonomy): domain Eukaryota; kingdom Metazoa; phylum Chordata; class Mammalia; order Carnivora; family Mustelidae; genus Neogale; species Neogale vison. The sequence goes on along the minus strand of NC_058093.1, from coordinate 104,521,951 downwards.
TATTCATGAATAGATCCATGATCTGCAAGTTAACAATTCTGCTTTAGAAGATTAGTTTACCTTATATTGTTACTAAATATACACAAAGGTGTATATTTTTACTTATTTATTTATTTATATTTTATATTTATATTTTACTTATTTATTTTATTTATTATTTTTTATTTTATATTTTATTTATTTATTAGAGAGAGCAGGAGCAGGATGAGGGGCAGAGGGAGAAGTAGACTCCCCACTGAGCAGGGAGCCCTATACAGGGCTCAATCCCAGGATCCTGAGATCATGACCTGAGCCCAAGGCAGATGCCTGACAGACTGAACCACCCAGGTGCCCCTTATTAGTTTATCTTACAAAAAGTAAACAGCAAACACGTTGGTAGAGCTGAATCAACAGTGTATGGAAATCAAATGACTGCATCAATCCGGGGTAAAATAGGTCTCACATGGCATGAGATCCCTCTAAAATGGGTTCTCAAGACATGAATTTGAAGTCAGCTCTACTGCCAATAGTGCTAGTCTCAACCTAACATGGCTTAAAGCTTCTTAGTAATACAATTCTTAGAGCTGATCATCCAAAACTAATACTTTGCTTTAGAACAATATACTTTATTTACAAGTTTTTCATCCTAAGATTACTTTAGTTAGTAAAGCTGATTATTCAGATTAATTTGTATTCTCCAAGCAAACATGAACTATTGATTATAATAGTAGAGAAATCAGACTGGATTAAAAATGTGTCATATAAATAAAATATGAATCAACTTTTATACAACACTCTAGTTCTAAAGACATATGGTAAGGTGATCAGCTGTCTCCTAGTTTTTAGTACAGCACTGAGGTCTTTCTTGTTGTTCCTGCTTGCCATTGAATAAGCTCTCACTAAATATTAGCTAATATTTCTCCTAGCTATGTGAACCCCAGACTGTTTCTTGATGGCACACCATCCTTTACCTAAAAGCCACTCTTACACTCCCTTTCCTACACTGAACCCTACACTCCTCTTTTTTCAAGGCTTCAAGAATAACTGAATAGGTCCTCTGCTTTGGAGCCTCAGTTATATTATAACTAGACATGCAGGAAATTTTACAAAAGAAACACGTAACTGTTCAGTGGATTTCCTTGAACTCCCTTCCAGTGTAACAATCACTCCTCTTCCCCCACCCTATGCCCACCAAGATTCACCAGTCACATTCTCCTTTAGGATTATTCCAGTCCTCCATTAAATTTTTCCCTCATTAGTTTCTAACCATCTAAAACTTCCATCTAAAGCTTTCAATTAACTCTTTTGCCTCTGACCCCGTATTCCTCTACTTACAGAGATAGTAAAACAACTGAGAATATGAAACCAAACACACAAATACAATTGAAAAATACTGAGGGGTCATGAAAATTTAAGTTGGGATGCCTGGGTGGCTCGTTGGCTAAGTGTCTGCCTTGGGCTCAGGTCACGATCCCAGGGTCCTGGGATCAAGTTCTGCACCAGGCTCCTTGCTCAGCAGGGAGCTGCTTCTCCCTCTGCCTGCACTTCCCTGCTTGTGCTATTTCACTCTCTCTGACAAATAACTAAAATCTTAAAAAAAGAAAGAAAGAAAATAAAAGTCTGAAATTTAATCAGCTTCTAAAAGACATTTCTAAGGAAAAACATATTAGAAAAAGAAAAAAAAAACTCGATTCAAAAGGACAGCTTGAAAAATGGCAAGAAAGAAGAGAATCACTCTTTACATCACACTGGCCTCCGAAGAAATTCCAGTTAGTTATCCAAGGATGAAACAACACTGCAAACCAGCTGGTCCCCTTTCCTCTTTAAAACCAAAACAAAATTCATTCAACATATCCATGTTACCTGTTGTCTATATATAGGGAAAAAAAGGGTGTCTCTAGATCATTATCTAAAATTTACTCTTCCACTTAGTAGGGACATCTAGTAGCAGATAAAATGAATTATTTTTTATCTCATTCTATTTAATTATTCCTTTAAGCTATTTAAGAAAAATTTTAAATTACACTCAAGCAATTAACTGAAGTTTAATTGGTTATACTGGTATGCACCCCCCCACCCCACACCTAAAATTCGAAGGGCACAGGGTGGTGAAAGTTATGAAGGACAAAGCTGAAGCATCTCAAGTTCCATTCTCTTCCTGTTTATATGACAGACCAGCTGCTTTTCAAACAAACCCTTCTGCAATTTTATCTTCATTTATTTGTGAGAGAGAGAGAGAGAGTGTGTGCACACGGGGCATGGAGGCAGAGGCAAGGGACTGGGGCAGTGGAGAGAATCTCAAGCAGACTCCTTACTTAGTGCAGGGTTGATCCCAGGACTCTGAGATCATGACCTGAGCTGAAACCAAGAGTCAGATGCTCAACCAACTGAGCCACCCAACTGTCTCAAATCCTTCTGTTATTTTAAAAAGCTGTCACCTTCAACTACAGCAGTACCTACTGAACAGAATTAGAAAAAGAATGGGCTAAATCAAAACAGTAAGTTTAAAACAGCCACAACTCTTTGCATACATATTGGAAAACACTCAGGAGATGACCTCACAGTTCCTATCACTGCCCGAATTTCCTCCTTTCCTCCCAAACATCCAAGAATTGTGCCTTTGAAATATGTCTGAAAGAAGTCAGCACACACACATTCCCCAGAAAAAGAAAAGAGAAAGTATCAGCTTTGGAAAAAGCAGGGATTTCTAGGAGGTCTGGAGATGTGTGCAGGTATTATGAAGGAGAAATGAATACCTGGTTGTTGATGTTGACATCAACGTTGGGACGAGAAGCTGGCAATGGACTGCTTTCCACTTCAAGGTGTTTGAGCTTCTGTGAATCCTCCTTTAAAGCTGGGAAAAAAATGGCAACATGGCCTCTTAGTCTGCCAGGCTGTCACAGCTGTGTGAGGGCATATACTTACGTTTTGTTTTTCCAATTTACCAGTTACCAACAATTAAATGGAATAACCTGTAAGTCTGTAGAAAATAAATAGATTTTCTTTCTACAACCAGATAACTATTAATTTAGGAGTTAACCTACATTACAGGAATATTGCCTTGTATCTATACCATGTGTAGAAAGCCACTAGGTATGGAATCTCAATAGCATGTTTGGTTAAGAAGGCTTACTAGCCGGGTGCCTGAGTGGCTCAGTGGTTAAGCCACTCACTTCGGCTCAGGTCATGATCCCAGAGTCCTGGGATCGAATCCCGCATCAGGCTCTCTGCTCAGCGGGGAGCCTGCTTCCTCCTTTTTCTCTCTCTGCCTGCCTCACTGCCTACTTGTGTTTTCTCTCTGTCAAATAAATAAATTCTTTAAAGAAAAAAAAAAAGGCTTACTAGCCAAAAGATACCAAGAAAAGGCAGAGAACACCTGTGACACCATCCTTCCATAACCACAATACAAGCTCCTCCTTGCTGCTGCCCCTCGGAACAATTTGTTACTTAAACTGTAACCCCTGGAGGATTTTACTAGTTACCAAGCACATTTAGATATGGCCTTAAGATATACATATACTGGCAACAGGTGTTTGGGGAGAAGGACAATATACTACCGTGAAGCTGGGCAGCTGGGGATGCCCTGCCCGCCCAGGGCGGAGCGCCGCCTACTTCAGGGAAGCAGAGCACCCGGAACACCCGGTCAGCTCAGGGTGGAACGAAAACCGCCTGCTTCCCTTATCCGTTCTCGCTCCTTTCTCTTCCCAGAAGCGCCCTTCGTTAGTTAGATGAGTCCTTTGAATGTCCTTGTTGAACTATAAACTTTATCCTCCTTCTTGCTTGTCTGCAAGATGGGATTAACGTTTGACCTTCATCAATCCTTCTGTTGGTTACTGTTTTCTATCCAATAAAAGTGAGACAGTGGAGTTGCTCGTGGCAGCCGTCCTTTTCGACTGTTGTCCCCTGCTCCCAGTCTTTCGCAGCTGACTTGTTGGTGCCTTATTCTTCTCTCATCGCCGACTGGAAGCGGCACCTCCTGCCGAACTTCAGTACCTTCCCACTTTCTTTCCTTGACCCTAACTATATACACTGCCTAAAACTACACTTCTGTGGAGCAAACAGATTAAGAACATACGTTATTCATTCACTGATTCAACAGAGTATGTATTGAAACACAAGGTATTTCAAAGATGTTTCAAAAGGCTTGCAGGACAAGCCTTTTGTCTTACTATGTTCTGACCAGCTGCAAAACACATTACAAATAAATTTCTCTAACCACTGAAAAGATAATATATTAAACACAATTCAGCTTTAAATGAACTTTATTTAAAAATAATTAACCACTCTAGGGGCGCCTAGGTGGCGCAGTAGGTTAAGTGTAAGCCTTTGGGTCAGATCATGATCCCGGGGTTCTGGGATCAAGCCCTGCATTGGGCTCTCTGTTCCAGGGGAGCCTGCTTCTTCCTCTCCATCTGCCCTTCCCCTTATTCTCTTTCTCAAATAAATAAAATATTTTTAATTAATTAAATAAAAACTTTTTAGAAAATTATATTTATTTATTTGAGAGAGAGAAAACAAGTGGAGGGAGGAATAAGGAAAAAGAAGGATAGGCAGCCTCCTCACGGAGCAGGGAGCCCAATGTGGGACTTGATCCCAGGACCCTGGGATCATGACCTGAGCCAAAGGCAGATGCTTAGCCAACTGAGCCACCCAGTTACTCAATAAATAAAATCTTGGGGGAAAAAAATTAACCACTCTAATAATCTTATCACGCAGGGATGATTTGGTAGGAGTTTAAATTTTTACACTGTTAACTTGACCCAAAAAAAGCTGCGTAGTAATTCCTATTTAACCCAGTAAAAGGGAGGAAAACACTATGAAATCATTTGCTCCTCTTTAAAATCAAATAAGATCAAAAAGATCTTATAAAAGTATCCATTAATTAACTCAGTGGATCGCTCTCTTGGCTACACATTACAATCAGATGGGGAGGTTTTAAGGAATACTGATTCCCAGAGCTGATCCTAGAACCATGATAACAGAACTTCCAGAAGTAGTTTTCTGTTACTGGTAGTTCTTAAAACTTTCCAGGTAATTTTAATGTACAAAACTGAGAATCACAAATTCAACACTGATCTTCACAAAATCTTTCCTTTACATACCTTTTTTTGAGAGGAGGAAGGAGGGGCAGAGAGAATGTTAAGCATGCTCCACACCCAGTGTGGAGCTCAATCTCAAGTGAGATTAGGACCTGAGCCGAAATCAAGAGGCAATTAACAAACTGAGCCATCCAGGTGCGTCCATTTGCATTCTTAATTTATATCTCCAGGGTTTTGTTTTTTTTTTCTCCTGGTTTTCTTAACGCTTCAAATTATGCAATACTAAATTTTAACATGATGATGTTGAGACCACAAATACTTTAGCTTATGCCAATAAATACCGCAAAACTTAAAACCTAAAATATTGGGTTTGGGGGCATTTTCTGGTTGAAATAAAGCTTCCTGTGCTACTTCTGCTTGGCTGAGGAAAATCCTAAAATAACAGGATAAGCTATTTTTTTAAAAGTTACTATTCATAACAACTTACCCATGTGAATCAGGATTTTGACATGATAGCCAAAAGAAAATACAAAATAAATTGGACACCAGGATTCCAAGACCTTAATTCTTAATAGCAAAACACTCTATTTTCACTGAATGACTTTGAACAAATGTTATAAATATAAATGTATATAAATCTGACTGAGTAAATCTTATTAATGAAACTTCCACACTACACAATAATTTCTTCTGCCACAACTTTAATATCATTTAAGCTCTGCTTGAGTACCTTCTGTAATGAGGTGCTCACTTACTATCAGGTATCTATTTCCAATACATGGCAGAGAGATTTTTAAGTCTCCTCTATACTGATTCTAAACCTGCTTCACTAACCTTTGAAGTTGCTGATCCAAGATTCACCAATTAAGCATCATAAAATAAATTCTTTGATATATCAGAGAGTTATTTAAAGAGTTATTACATCTTACTTGCTCCTTTATTTTCTAGGCATCTTCCTAAATTCATTCTACCATGTTCTCCCAAACCAAAACAATTTCCTCGGAAGTATACATTAAATAAATGCAATTTGCCAACACTATGCTATGGCATCACTGAAAGAGAGGAAAAATTGTTTTTTGCATTTGTATAATGGAATCAAAATGGAATGTATATATAAAATCAATAATGCCACCTCTATAAAAAAAGATTATTTTATTTTTTAACCCTGGAAATACTCTGTATTAACCTAGTTCTACTTCTGGCTAAAAACATTTTCTTCACTGTCTATTTGTATTGATTACTTAAGGAACAAAGGAATACATTTTTTTTTAAGATTTTATTTATTTATTTGACAGAGAGAGATCACAAGCAGGCAGAGAGGCAGGAGGAAGCAGGCTCCCTGCTGAGCAGAGAGCCCGATGCAGGCCTCGATCCCAGGACCCTGAGATCATGACCTGAGCCGAAGGCAGCGGCTTAACCCACTGAGCCACCCAGGCGCCCAAAGGAATACATTTTTAAAGCCAATTACCAGTAGTACTTAAACATGTCCTATTAACCTGAAGCACGGAGTAACTTTTCATTAACACTTTCTATTCTAAATTACTACATACTACTGCTATACTCAATGCTCTTCAGAGACCATAGCGTACTCACTGGCAGTTCCCTGTAAGTTGTTTAAAGATGGTGTCTGACTTAGTGATAGAAATCAAAATTGGCAGGACGCCTGGGTGGCTCAGTGGATTAAAGCCTCTGCCTTCGGCTCAGGTCATGATCTCAGGGTCTTGGGATCAAGACCCGCTTTGGGCTCTCTGCTCAACAGGGAGCCTACTTTCTCCTCTCTCTCTCTCTCTGCCTACTTGTGATCTCTGCCTGTCAAATAAATAAATAAATAAAATCTTTAAAAAAAATCAAAATTGGCAATAGCCACATAAATGAGGTGCTTTTAAATGAACACATATTACACCGAGATTCAATAGAAAGCCCCTATAGGCAGTTTATGCTTTATTGCCAAACCAAATTCACAAATACATAGAAATTTTCAATATGCAATTTACGGTTCCCTTTCAATCTTTTTTCTTATTAATTTTTTTATAAACTATATAATGTATTTTTAGCCCCAGGGGTACAGGTCTGTGAATCGCCAGGTTTACACACTTCACAGCACTCACCACAGCACACACACCCCCACCAATGTCCATAACCCCACCACCCTCTCCTGACCCCCCTCCCCCCAGCAACCCTCAGTCTGTTCTGTGAGATTAAGAGTCTTTTATGGTTTGTCTCCCTCCTGATCCCATCTTGTTTCATTTATTCTTTTCCTACCCCCCAAACCCCCCACATTGCATCTCCACTTCCTCATATCAGGAAGATCATATGATAGTTGTCTTTCTCTGATTGACTTACTTTGCTAAGCATAATACCCTCTAGTTCCATCTACGTTGCCGCAAATGGCAAGATTTCTTTTTTTTTTTTTTTTTTTTTTTTGGCAAGATTTCTTTTGATGGCTGCATAGTAGTAGTCCATTGTGTATATACACCACTCTTCTTTATCCATTCATCTGTTGATGGACATCTAGGTTCTTTCCATAGTTTGGCTATTGCGGACACTGTTACTATAAACATTCGAGTACACATGCCCCTTCGGATCACTACGTTTGTATCTTTAGGGTAAATACCCAGTAGTGCAATTGCTGGGTCACAGGGTAGCTCTGTTTTCAACTTTTTGAAGAGCCTCCATACTGTTTTCCAGAATGGCTGCACCAGCTTGCATTCCCACCAACAGTGTAGGAGGGCTCCCCTTTCTCTGCATCCTCGCTAGCATCTCTCATTTCCTGACTTGTTAATTTTAGCCATTCTGATTGGTGTGAGGTGGTATCTCATTGTGGTTTTGATCTGATATGTCATTTGCGAATATCTTCTCCCATTCTGTCGCTGTCTTTTGGTTTTGTTAACTGTTTCCTTTGCTGTGCAAAAGCTTTTAATCTTGATGAAATCCCAATAGTTCATTTTTGCCCTTGCTTCCCTTGCCTTTGGTGATGTTCCTAGGAAGACGTTGCTGTGGCTGAGGCCCAAGAGGCTGCTGCCTGTGTTCTCCTCAAGGATTTTGATGGATTCCTTTCTCACATTCAGGTCCTTTGTCCATTTTGAGTCTATTTTTGTGTGTGGTGTAAGGAAATGGTCCAGTTTCATTTTTCTGCATGTGGCTGTCCAATTTTCCCAACACCATTTGTTGAACAGACTTTTTTCCACTGGATATTCTTTCCTGCTTTGTTGAAGATTTGTTGACCACAGAGTTGAGGGTCTATTTCTGGGCTCTCTATTCTGTTCCATTGATCTATGTGTCTGTTTTTGTGCCAGTACCATACTGTCTTGATGATGATGGCTTTGTAATAGAGCTTGAAGTCTGGAATTGTGATGCCACCAACTTTGGCTTTCTTTCTCAATATTCCTTTGGCATTTGAGGTCTTTCTGGTTCCATATAAATTTTAGGATTATTTGTTCTATTTCTTTGAAAAAAATGGATGGGATTTTGATAGGGATTGCATTAAATGTGTAAATTGCTTTCAACATTTTGAGGAACCTCCATGTTGTTTTCCAGAGTGGTTGCACCAGCTTGCGTTCCCACTAACAGTGTAGGAGGGTTCCCCTTTCTCCGCATCCTCGCCAGCATCTGTCATTTCCTGACTTGTTAATTGTGTAAACTGCTTCAGGTAGCATAGATATTTTCACAATATTTGTTCCTCCAATCCATGAGCATGGAACATTTTTCCATTTCTTTGTGTCTTCCTCAATTTATTTCATGAGTACAGATAGCTTTCTGAGTATAGATTCTTTGCCTCCTTGGTTAGGTTTATTCCTAGGTATCTTATGGTTTGGGGTGCATTTGTAAATGGGATTGACTCCTTAATTTCTCTTTCTTCTGTCTTGTTGGTGGTATAAAAAAAAATTCAACTGATTTTTGTGCATTGATTTTATATCCTGACACTTTACTGAATTCCTGTACAAATTCTAGCAATTTTGGAGTGAAGTCTTTTTGGGTTTTCCACATATAGTATCATATCATCTGCAAAAAGTTTGACTTCTTTACCGATTTGGATGCCTTTAATTTCTTTTTGTTGTCTGATCGCTGAGGCTAGAACTTCTAGTACTATGTTGAATAGCAGTGGTGATAATGGACATCCCTGCCGTGTTCCTGACCTTAGCGGAAAAGCTTTCAGTTTTTCTCCATTGAGAATGATATTTGCACTGGGTTTTTCATAGACGGCTTTGATAATATTGAGGTATGTGCCCTCTATCCCTACACTTTGAAGAGTTTTAATCAGGAAGGGATGCTGCACTTTGTCAAATGCTTTTTCAGCATCTATTGAGAGTATCATATGGTTCTTGTTCTTTCTTTTATTAATGTATTGTATCACATTGATTGATTTGCGGATGTAGAACCAACCTTGCAGCCCTGGAATAAATCCCACTTGGTCGTGGTGAACAATCCTTTTAATGTACTATTGAATCCTATTTTGGTGAGAATTTTCGCATCTGTGCTCATCAAGGATATTGGTCTGTAATTCTCTTTTTTGATAGGATCCTTGTCTGGTTTGGGGATCAAGGTGATGCTGGCCTCATAAAATGAGTTTGGACGTTTTCCTTCCATTTCTATTTTTTTGGAACAGTTTCAGGAGAATAGGCCCCCCCCCTTTTTTTTTTTTAAAGATTTTATTTATTTATTTGACAGAGAGAGAGATCACAAGTAGGCAGAGAGTCAAGCAGAGAGAGAAGGGGAAGCAGGCTCCCTGCTGAGCAGAGAGCCCGATGTGGGGCTTGATCCCACAACACTGAGATCATGACCCGAGCCGAAGGCAGTGGCTTAATCCACTGAGCCACCCAGGTGCCCCAGAATAGGCCCTTTTAATCTTTTAAAAGATTAAGAAAAAACAGCACTCTTCCTGGATTGTGTATTTTTGCAGGTTCGGGCAACAAAACTCCTCATTAATAACAAAATACTTTCTAGGAGCCAAAGGAATATCCAAACATTTATTAAATGCTGTGCTGTATAGAAAATCCTTAAGTAAATCTTTTTTCTCTTAATTTTCATCCAAGAAACAGTACAAAGCAAGTTTGAAAATTCATGAATGCTTAATGACTTATTAAATGACACAAATGTTTAACTGTCCTAATCGTGTGCTCTTAACTATTTCAATGGACCCTCAAGCCAAAAAGAAAACGTAACTATTCTTTATCAAATTTTAAAATCCAACTGTTACATAAAATATTCTTGAAAGAACAGATTTAAATAGCCAATTTTAAAGAGACATGAAATAAAAAGTTGTCCCTGATGTTACATAGAACATTTACTTACTCCCACATTCGTCTTTAGTTCCTTCCAATCCAGTTTGTCTGGTGACTATGTTAACTTCATCTGGCGCTTGGGGTATTTCCAGAGTGTCAGGTGCCCCAATTATATCATCAATGGTTGTTTCCAGTAATTCTGGACTATCTAGCAAATCAATATTCAGAGGCAAGCTGTAACGGTGAAAGAAGACTAACTTAGACCGAGAAATGTATCATGAATTTAAATACTAACAAAAATACTTGTTGGGTAAAAAAAAAATCCATGTAAGAGGCTGCATCCCAATTGGTTTAGTTATCTGTCAAAACCTTTTGGGCAGACTTCTTTTCCAGCCAAAAATGGTGCAAAAGGGACAAGATTTAGCATCCATCCCCTCCACCCTAAAATAACCTAAGGGGTAAAAAAAAAAAAAAAAAGAAATTATTTTCAAGGTATTTAGACATCAGATAACAGATTCAGGAAACAAAAAAGGTAAGCCCTATGACGGCCTTCAGAGAATTTCCACACAGTGGTGCAGAAAAGGTGAAATGAGGCAGAACATGGAGGAGTCCCTTAACTGAGAATCTAGAAAGACTAAGGGAGATAAAGCACCAGAAGGGAGAGAGCAGCACTTCAAGGAGAGAATCCTGAGGATCTGCAGAGGGTCCCCAGCAATATTCAGCAGACCAACAGAGAATACGTGTGAGGAAACTCCCTTAGGCTGGGGAATCAATCATCCAACAGGATTTCCTCTCTCCCTTTGGCTGGAAAAAGAACTAGTGGCACTCACAATGGGCCACAGTGCCTGTTCCCACACTGTAAAAATATATAATTCACAAGGCACTGAATATTCAGAAAGATCTTGCCTCAGTAGTGGAGAATAATGGCAACAGGCCCACCTAACACATAATAAAAGGAAGACCTGAAAGGACCAAACTGTTTCCAAGTAGTAACTGCATCCTAAAACAAAGCTCAAGAAGATTTAGAGGACTATAAAATTATCTAGCATCCAACAAAGTAAATTTCACAATATCAGGCATACACTGAAAAATTACCAGAATGCAAAGAGGCAGAAAAAAGATATCCCATATTTAAAAGAATAATCAATCAATAGAAACTAACATCAGAATTCGCAGAGAAAGACATTCTGCATCCCATATGTTCACAAAGTTAAGCAGAGACAGAGAAAATATAATAAGAGACCCAAATCAAACTTCTTGAGAGCATGGAGATGAAAAATATATTGACTAGGATTGACAGCAGATTTGACATTAGAAAAGGTACTGAATTTGAAACCAGAGCAACAGAAATTATACAAAATAAAACACACAGAGAAAAAAGAATCCCTCCCAAATGAAAAGAATATCAGTTAACTGTGGGACAACTTCAAGCAGTGTACTGTGTAAGTAACTTGGATCCCAAAGTGGGAATGGGACCAAATAAATTTTTAAGGAAATAATGGCTGAAGTTTTCCTGAAGTTGGTGAAACAAATAAACCCACATATCCTAGAAACTTTAAAAAACCCTAAACACAAGCAATATGAAGGAAACTCACCTAAGCACATCATAATCAAACTGCTTAAAACCAATGATAAAAAGAAAATCTTGAAAGCAGCCTAAGGCATTATATGTTCAAAGGAATAAAGATAAAGATGACAGCAGATTTCTCATCAGGAGTAATACATGCTGGAGGGCAGAAGGGGAACATCTTGAAATCACTGAAAGAAAAAAATATCAACCCAAATTTTATAGCCAGCAAAAACCAAAAAACAAAACCCTATTTAAAAAACAAAGAAGGGGGCGCCTGGGTGGCTCAGTGGGTTAAGCCGCTGCCTTCGGCTCAGGTCATGATCTCAGGGTCCTGGGATCCAGCCCCGCGTCGGGCTCTCTGCTCAGCAGGGAGCCTGCTTCTTCCTCTCTCTCTCTCTGCCTGCCTCTCTGCCTACTTGTGATCTCTCTCTGTCAAATAAATAAATAAAAATCTTTAAAAAAAAAAAAAGAAAAAGTTAGGCATATACCAAAGGAAAACAAAAACATATGTCCACCAAAAAATGTGTACACAAATGTTCACAGCAGCATTATACGTTACAGCCAAAAAGTGGAAGCAACTCAAATGCCCATCAACTAGGAATGGAGAAATAAAATGTGGTATAACCATAGAAGGGAATACTAACCAGCAATAAAAAGGTGTGAAGTACTGACGCATGCTACAACATGGATCACCCTTGAAAACATGACATTAAAGGGAAAAGGCCAGACACAAAATACAATCTATGAGTGCATTTACATGAGATGTCCAGGACAGGCAAATCCATAAAGACCAGAAGTAGATTTGTGGCTGCCAGAGGCTGGAGGAGGAATCAGGGCAGAATGCAGACTGATTCCTGTGGTATAAGCCATGAAATTAAGATTCAATATTAAGTGCTGTCTTGACACTTTGGGCCTCACAGGGCCCCAAATGCACTCCCCTGCTCTTACCAGATATGGTCCCTCCACCCCCTCACTCCCATCCAGTGGAAAAGATCCCCAGGCACCTGGCTGGCTCAGTCAGTAGAGCTTGTGACTCTTAACCTTGGGGTTTGAGTTTGAGCCCCACACTGGGTGTAGAGATTACTTAAAAACAAAATCTTAAAAAAGAAGAGAAAAGTTTTCTATCTAGCTATACCAGCTGTATTCTACCTGGTTCTTAATGAATTTTACTTCCCTGCCAGCCTGTGAAATTATTCAAACAAGTAATCACATCTTCTGGTGGAAACCAGAGGTCACCTCATCCTCATGTTACTATAAAGCCTGCCTCCCACAGCTCATGCTTATTCACTGTGCCCCCAGGTAGAACTCCCACATGGGCCTGTATGTTGTAAGGTTTTCCCCTCCCTTGAGCTATGAATATATATGACTAACAAACTGCTGTCTATCTCATCTGTCCAGTGTTGGGTGTTGTATGTTCAGCCATTTTGTAGTATTTAGGGTAGGAGATGCCTTCTCTGTAAGGGTGAACAGGAATTGTTCAAAACAATTGCTAAAGGGTATGGGGTTTCTTCTAGGGGGACAAAAATATCCTAAAATAAAACTGTGATAAAAGGCGGCACAATCCTATGAATGTCCTAAAAAACACTGAATGTTCACTTTAAATGGTGAATGCTCACTTTAAATGGTGAATGCTATAGAATGTAAATTATATCTTAAAAAAGCACAAAAGTCAAAATAAAAAGTCATTCATACAAAAGAATTGATGACCAAGGACCTGCACTAAAAATATATTAAAGGAAAACCTACAGACAGAAGTAAAATGAACACTGTATAATGGGATTTATAACATATGTAAAAGTAAAAATGTTTGAGAAATGAAAATTAAAAGGCTAGGGAGTAGAAATGTAAGTACCCTACAGTAAGGTTCTTATACTATATATGAAATGGTATAATATCCCTTAAATGTAGACTGTGGTAAGTTGTTTACACTAATGCAATCATTAAAGCAAAAACAAAACAACACAAAACAAAAATACACAGAGTTATAGATTAGGACTGAAGAAAAGACATAAATGGAATTTTTTAAAAAAACCTAATTAATGAAAAAGAAGGCAGAAAGAGAGGAAGACAGGAATAAGAAACATGGGACAAAGAGGAAAAAACAAAGATGACAAACTTAAACTTAATCATAGCAATAATCATAATACATGGAAATGGTCTAACACACTAATATTTAAGTGCAGAGATTGTCATATAAGATTTGAAAATGAAAATTCAATTATATACTGCCTATTTAAACAATTTAAGTATGAAGAAACAAAGAGATTAAAAATAAAAAGAAATTTTAAAATGAAAATTTAAAAAAATGAAAATATAAAGATAGAAAAAGATATATCAAGCTAACACTAGTTGAAAGAAAACCTGACTAAATATATTGATATCAGAGTAGAGTTCAGAGCAGAGAACAGTACTTAACATGAAGATGATCATTGTATCAGGATAAAGGAGTACTTTAATCCAGAGAACAATACTAAATATTTATGAACTTAATGACAAAGCTTCAAAATACATGAAGCTAAAACTCAAAGACCTACAAAGAGTAATGGGACAAATCAATAATTACAACTAAAGATTTCAATACTCCATTTCAATAACTAATAGAACAACCAAGCAGAAAATCAGCAAGAATATAATAGACTTAAACAACACTAACCACAACTTTACCTAATTAACATTTATAGAACACTACATCCAACACAGCAAAATACATGTTTTTCTCAAGTACAAACAGAATAACCATTAAGACCATATTCTGGGCCATAAAATAAGATTCAATAGGTTCAAAAGGATTCAGTCATATAAAATATAACATATGTTCTTTGACCAGAACAGAATTAAATTAGAACTCCAAAACAGAAAGATACTTGGAAAATCCTCCAATATTTGGAAAATATATAAGGCAATGCTAAATTACGAATGGCTCAAAAAAGATTCCAAAGGAAAGACTGGAAAAGTATTTTGAATTAAATAAAAATGAAAGCGTAACATATTCAAATTTGTAGGATCCCACTAAAGTAATACTTAGAGAAATTATTTATAGTACTAAATATCTATATTTGAAAAGAAGGAAATTCTCTTGGGAAATCAGTGACCTAAGCTTATACTTTGATAAACTACAAAGAGATGAACAAATTAAATGCAAAGGAAGAGGAAGGTAGAAAATAATGAGTATCAAAAGAAAACAATAGAGAAAACGAATTAAACCAAGAGCTAGTTCTTTGAGAAACTTAACATAACTGATATCCTCTAGCTAAACTGGTAAGGAAAAAATGAGTATTTATTTACTAACATCAGGAAATGAGAAAGGTGACATCATTATAAATCCTACATATATTAAAATGGTATAAGAGGGGCATCTGGTTGGCTTAGTCAGTGGAGCATGTAGCTCTTGATCTTGGGGTCGTGAGTTCAAGCCCCATGTTGGCTGTAGAGCTTACTGTAAAATAAATAAATAAAATGGCATAAGGGAACATTAGAAACTTGACACCAATACGTTCAACAACTTAGATAATAAGGAAAAACTCCCTGAAAAGTACAAATGACCAAAGCTTACTACAGAACACACAAAATCTGAATAGACACATATAAGAAACTGAATTAGTAATTAAAAATCTCACTAAGAAAAACTCAGGCCCAAATGACTTCCCTGGTAAATGCTATCAAATATTTAAAAGAAGAAATAATATCAGTCTTCAACAAACTATTTCCGAAATAGAGGAAGAGGCAACATTCCCTGACTCATTCTAGGAGACCATTACTACCTTAATAATGAACCATGCCAAAGACATGAAAAGAAGTTAAGTAAGAAATAAAAAGGATTGGCCACCATGACCAAGTGGGATTTACCCAAGGAAAACAAAGTTGGTTTAACATTCCAAAATCAATTAAGGTAATGTATCATATTAGCAGAAGAAAAACACATGATCATCTCAACAGAGGCAGAAAATGCATTTGACAAATTCAACACCATTCATGGTAAAAACTCTTTAACAAACAAGGAATAGATAAAACATCCTAATCTGATAAAGGCACTTACAAAATACCAACAACTAAGATCACATTTAATGACAGAATGACTGAATGCTTTCTTCCATAAGACAGAAAATTCTGCTCAACACTGTACTAAAGGTTCTAACTTAATGGAGTAAGAAAAAAAAAAAAAAAGGAAAAGAATAGAAAAGTAAATCAAGGATACCCAGGCTGGAAAGAAAAGGTTAAAAAAAAAAAAGAGGTTTTTACATGCAGATGACAGAATCCTAGATTTCCTAGAGTCCTAGAAAGTATTAAATTAAGTTCAGCAAAGTTGAAGGATACAAGATCAATATACAAAAATCAAGTATATCTGTATACTATGCAATGAAAAACAGGAAGTTGAAATTAAAACAATTCCATTTACAGTATCACAAAGAATAAAAACTTAAGAATAAATTTAATAAAGGACAGGCAGGACTTGTATACTTAAAACTATAATAAATAAATTAATGGTGATCTAAATAAATGAAAAGACATTTCATGTGCATGAAGTGGAACACTAACATTGTCAAGATAGGAATTCTTTCCAAATTGATCTACAAACTCAATGCATTCAAGATCTAATTTCCAGCATGCTTTTTTTTTTTTGGTAGAAACTGATAAGCCAATCCTAAAATTTATATAGAAACTCAAAAAAGCTATAATAGCTTTTTAATAATAAGAGTTGGAGGATATACACCACCAGATTTAAAAACTTACTTTAAGTCCCAGTAACCAAGAGAGTGGTACCAACACAAAGACAGACATGTGAATCAACAGAAAAGAATTAAGAGCTCAGAATTTCTTACATTTTTGGTTGATTTTTGCCAGCACAAATCAATGGAGAAAAGAATAATCTTTTTAAAAAATGCTGCCAGACAACTAAATATATATGCAAATGAAGTTAGACCTTTACCTCACACCACACTTAAAAATTAAATCAAAATGGGTAACAGTCCTAAGCATTAAGAGCTAAAACTGCCAAATATTTCATGAAAACATACAGGAAAAAAGTATTTTGAGTTTGAGGTGGCAAAATGTTCTTAGGATATGACACCAAAGGTACAATCCATAAAAGAAAAAAACTTGATAAGCTAGACTTTATCACAATAAAATGTCTGAGTTTCAAAAGACACTATATGGCGGGGTGCTTGGATGGCTCAACTGATTAAGTATCCAACTCTTGGTTTCAGCTCAGGTCATGATCTCAGGGTCATGAGATCCAGCCCCACATAGGGCTCTGTGCTCAGCAGGGCGTCTAAGAGACTCCAGAGACTTAAAGAGTCTCTCTCTCAGCCCTCTACTTCTGCCCCTCCCTCTGCTTGCATGCACTCTCAAATAAAATAAATAAAATCTTAAAAAAAAAAAAAAAGATACAATATGGAAGTGAAAACAGAAGGCAAAGATTAGTAGAAAATTTTTACAAATGATAAATCTGATAAAGGACAAGAATCCAAAATATACAAAGAACTCTTATAATAATAAAAAGACAAGTAACCCATATAAAAATGGGCAAAAGGCTGAACAGACCTTTCTCCAGACAATATACAAATAGCTGATAAGCACATTAAAAGATTCTCAGTATCACCAGCCCTCGGGAAAATGCAAATCAAAACCACAATGAGATACCACAATTCACTCATTACAGTGGCTATAATAAAAAAGACAAAATAACAAGTGTTAGAGAGGATATGGAAATACTGGAACCCTCATGTATTTCCACTCTGGAAAACAGTCTGCCAATACCTCAAAAAGTTAAAATGTAAATTTATCATACAATCCAGCAATTTTCCTCCTAGGAGTCTAGCCAAGAGAAATGATACCTTATGTCCACAAAAAGACATATACAGGAATGTTCATAACATTATTCATAGTAGCCCAAAGAAACAATCCAAATTTCCACAAACTTGTGAACAGATAAACAAAATGTGTATATCCATACAATGGACTATTACTTGGCAATTAAAAGGAACAGACTAAGATCCATGGATGAACCTCAAAACACCCTTAGGCACACCTCAGTGGCTCAGTTGGTTAAGCATCTGACACTTGATTTCAGCTTGATCTCAGGGTTGAGATTGAGCCCCATGTTGGACTCTGCCCTGGGCATGGAACCTGCCTAAGATGCTCTCTTTTCTCTACCTCTGCCCCTCCCCCTCCCTCTTTCTAAAAATAAGTAAAAATAATAAAAACAGTATTCTTAAAAAAACAGCAACATATTATGTTAGATGAATAAGTCAGATATAAACCTCTGCATACTGCATAATTCCATTTATATGAAATGTCTAGAAAAGGCAATTACAGAAACTGAAAGATCAGTGGCTGCCTGATGGAATGGGAAGGTAGAAGTGTTATTATTTTTTTAAGATTTTATTTATTTATTTGACAGAGAGAGAGAGATCACAAGTAGGCAGAGAGGCAGGCAGAGAGAGAGGGAAGCAGGCTCCCTGCTGAGCAGTGAGCCCGATGCAGGGCTCGATCCCAGGACCCTGAGATCATGACCTGAGCCAAAGGCAGAGGCTTTAACCCACTGAGCTACCCAGGCACCCCACAGGAGCCATTATTTAAGTGTAGACCAGTACAAGGGAACTTTTTGGGATGATGAAAATATTCCAAAACTGGACTGTGGTGATGACTGTACAATTCCATACATTTCTAAATATAATGAAATTGTACACTTAACAGTAAATGAATTCTAATATTTTAAAATGTCTCAATAAAGTGAAAAAAAAAAACCTTAGCTAAACTCAGAATTTAGAAACTAGACATTATCTAGTTCAGCAAAAGTACAAGATACAAGATCAATAAATAAAAATCAACCATGTATCTATATACTAGGAATAAACAAGAAACTAAAATGAAGGAACAATGCCATTTAGAAACCCAACGTATTCTAAATGTGCTGTTTTTTTAAAGAACCAGAGACTCTCAACCCAATTCCTCTACTGTGGGAAAACTCAAAGCTTTGATCATTTTTTTTTTCATCTAATACTGCGTTAGAGCAAAGCAAAGGAACTGCCATTGTTTAGAAGGCTCCAACTTTTCCTACAAGAATGAAATCCACGTTTCACTTACGTATCTTGTGCCTGGGATCCAAGTAAAACAGTAGTTCTTTTAAAAACTATTAAAAGAGGTAGTAAGAACAATGACAATTTCTGTACAAGAGATCTGTGTCCCAGTGCTATCTCTGCAACCACCCAGCTCTACAACTTTGGACAAACCACTTTATCTTGGTTTTCAAAATGTGTTCTACAGACCCCAAAGGATTCCAGACACATGTGACTTATCTATGGGTATGGAAACAGTGGTGTTCTTTTGGTCTCCTCACGATGATCTTCTCATGATGTTTATTTAGAATTCCAGGCAGGTTTAATTCAAAGGATTTCTTGGCTAGCACTAATTTGAAACCACTGGAGCAAAGGCATTGAGGCATTGTTCATCTTTAACACTGAAACTATAAAAGCCTTTTAGTGTAAAACCATCTCATTAGCTTGTTTTCAAGTCTTTTTCCATTGTTCCAATTGTTATCTTCCCTAAGAGTGAATCAGTGTCACTTGTGGTTTTTGTTTTTTTTTAAATAACATCATCAAAAGAAGAGGTGACAGTGGTGATAGAAGAACAGAAGCAACAAAAATACCGGAATATTAGAATTTGTTGAAGCTGGTTAATGAACATATTACAGTTCATTATATGTTCTCTATACTTCATGTAATTTTGAAATTTTCAGTCGGTTAACCATCCCACTCTTGGTTTCGGCTCAGGTCATGATCTCAGGGTTATGAGACTGAGCCCCATGTCAGGCTCTGCATTCAGTGCAGAGTCTACTTGAGGGTCTCTCCCTCTCCTCCTGCCTCTCCCCCCACTCATGTGCACACACACATGAAAAACAAAAAGTTGAGAGGGGAAAAAAAAAATGCTTGTGTTTCCTTGAGCCAGGTAGAAGTCCGGCTTAAAGCCCATTCAATGAAAATACACCCATGAGACAAAATGTACCAAGGTAAGATGACCCACACAATACAAGTGTACTTTTTTTTTTAAAGATTTTATTTATTTGTCAGAGGGAGAGAGAGCGAACACAAGCAGGGGGAGTGTCAGGCAGGGGGAGAAACTGGCTCCCCGTTAAGAAGGGAGCCTCATGACAAGACCCGAAGGCAGTCACCCAAATGACTGAGCCACCCAGGCGCCCCACAAGTGTACTTGAACAAGAGCTGAGCAGGGAATAAAGGAAAGAAGAGTGTTGCCAAAGGTGAAATATGAGGTATCCTGCCTATATGGGGAAGTGATCAGTTCTATGAGGGCCTTTGAAAAAACAAAAACAAAAACAAAAACAATGTTACTAGAGTCTAGTACAAAAGAGATAGCACCTATTTACAGGCAATGACACCATGCTGGGTTATAATAGCACCATGCAAGTAAAACTGCCCCTTTCCTCTTTCTTCTGACAGTAAGTACAAGAGTGAAGAGGAAAAAGTAAAGATTAAAGGAACAAACCACCACCAAATTCCTATCAAAATGAGAAGGAGGGAAGGGGCAATTATTAAATTGGATATAAGGTTAAAATTGGAATTTCTGTAACTTAAAGTATGTTTCAATTACTAAAAACAAGATAATTCTAGGGGCGCCTGAGTGGCTCAATCAGTTCAGCATCTGCCTATGGCTCAGGGTTCTGAGATCGAGTCTCGCATTGGGCTCCCTGCTCAGTGGAAGCCTGCTTCTCCTTCTCCCTCCGTCTCCTGGCTGGGCTCATGGTCTCGCTCTCATTCTCTATCTCAAATAAATAAATAAAATCTTAAAAAAAAAAAAAAAGATGATTCCTATATGTACAAATGAAGAGCTAGGAAGGGAAAAGAAGAGTTGACCTTGCATAGATGAATAGAGTAATCAAAAGAAAGATAAAGCAGAGAAATCAGGCTTTTCCAAAAACAACTCCCATTAATGAACTTGGGCTCAAGCCAGGAGGAACTCAGGATCTAAAAGCAGAAACAGGCACTGAGGTAAAAGGAAAAAAACAAAAAACAAAACCCAACTCTCCCTGGGAGGAATGAAACCCAAGACACCTCAAATGAGACTGTAAACAAGAATCAGACTCACTACTTAAAACAAAGTACTGTGTCTTCTAGATAGGAACAAGAGGCTGAAGAAGCTCAATTCACAAGTCCAGTCTCAAATGAAAAGACAGTGCTTGCCCGCAATGAAGAGAAGAATGAAAAATATCAGGGCGCCTGCGTGGCTCAGGGGGTTGCCTGTCTGCCTTTGGCTCAGGTCAGATCAGGCTGCCTGCTCAGCAGGGAATCTGCTTCTCCAAACCCCTGCCCTTGCACTCTCTCTCTTCCTCTCAAGTAAATAAAATCTTAACAACAACAACAAAAAGAATTAGAAATATCTGTGCAACTAATAATAAGACCACCATACCCTGGCATAAGGACGGGAGGAAACTCTTCTGGAAGATCTTACTGTAAGACCTTCCTCAGAGCTGAGGATTTCAGAAATTCAGGTGGGGGCAATTTCAAAACTGCCTTACTAGGAAGGATAAGGAAAGAAAGAAAGAAAGAAAACCTCTTTAAAATAAGGCAAGTTGATGGCATAAAAACAGACACATAGACCAGTGAAACAGAGTAGACAGCCCAGATATGGACCCTCAACTCTATGGTCAAATGATCTTCGACAAAGCAGGAAAAAATATACAGTGGAAAAAAGACAGTCTCTTCAATAAATGGCGCTGGGAAAATTGGACAGCTATGTATAGAAGAATGAAACTCAACCATTCTCTTACACCATACACAAAGATAAACTCGAAATGGATAAAAGATCTCGACGTGAGGCAGGAATCCATCAGAATTATAGAAAACATAGGCAGTAATCTCTTCAATATCACCACAGCAACTTCTTTCAAGGTATGTCTCCAAAGGCAAAGGAAACAAAACTGAAAATGAACTTTCGGGACTTCATCAAAATAAAAAACTTCTGCACAGCAAAGGAAACAGTCAACAAAACAAAGAGGCAACCCACAGAATGGGAGAAGATATTTGCAAATGACAGAATAGACAAAGGGCTGAAATCCAGGATCTATAAAGAACTCCTCAAACTCAACACTCACAAAACAGATAATCATGTCAAAAAAGGGGCAGAAGACATGAACAGACACTTCTCCAATGAAGACTTACAAATGGCTAACAGACACATGAAAAAATGTTCATCATCACTAGCCATCAGGGAGACTCAAATCAAAATCATACTGAGATACCACCAGTTAGAATGGCCAAAATTAACAAGACAGTAAATAATGTGTTTCACTTATGAAAGTGAAATATGGTTTCACTTATTTGTGGAGCATATGAAATAACACGGAGGACATGGGGAGATGGAGAAGAGAAGGGCATTGGGGGAAATTGGAGGGGGAGACAAACCATGAGAGACTATGGACTTTGAAAAACAATCTGAGAGTTTTGAAGGGGCAGGAGGTGGGAGGTTGGGTGAGCCTGGTGCTGGCTATTATGGAGGGCACATATTGCATGGTACACTGGGTGTGGTACATAAACAATGAATTCTGGTACACTGAAAAGAAATTTTAAAAATTTTTAAATTTTTTTAAAAAAATAAAGCAAGCTGAACTCACAAACAAAAAATTACAAAGCATGGAAAAAAGAAAAGGAAATCATTAAATTTCTCATAAAATCACTTTCTCATAAAATCACTCTAAAGTGACAACATAAGGACACAAAATCACATTCACTTATAAGAAATAAAAAGGTGGAGAGAGAGAAATTTGAAGGGAGTGGAACAGATGAACAAGCTGTCATTGATTAGAAAAATTATAGAAAGCTAAAACCTAATTTTGGCATAGGGAAAAAACTAAGTCATTCCAGAGAACTCAAGAAAACTTGTAAATATTTTCTCTCTTTTCATGGGTTTCTTTTCACTTTCTTGACTGCATCCTTGGAACACAAAGTTTTAATGTTTGATGAATTCCAATTTATTTTTTCTTTTGTCACAGGTGCTTTTGGTGTCCTATCTAAAAAACTATTGCTGGGTCCACGAAAATTTACTCTTGTGTTTTCCTCTAAGACTACTATAGCTCTAACTATTAATTTTATGTCTGTGATCAATTTGGAGTTCATTTTTTTTACATGGCGTGAGACAGGGGTCCAATTTCATCATTTTTTATATGAACATCTCATTGTTCAGCAGAATTTAATAAGTAGTGTTGACATAACAGGAGAACCATTTGGAAACAAACTAGATTCATTATTTATACCTTATACCAAAGTAGTTCTAAGTGGATCCAAGATTACTGATATTAGATAGATGCAGTACTGAAATTACATTATTATATAAGTTACTGATATTATACAGTTAATATCCCCAATATACATTAAAAACTCCTTGAAAATAAAAAAAAAAAAGAACAGCCCTGTTTGAAAAGGCAGGAGATGCTACAAATAAGACTAATTCACAGAAAAAAATGGCTCTTAAACATACAAAAATACATAATAGAAAGAAATAAAAAAAAAACTACACTGAATATATCCATCCTTAATCTTGATCATGGTGTTAATATCACATGCCAAAACTTATCAAACAGTTTGCATTAATTTACCTCATTGTGCATTAAATGTAGCTCAATAAAGCTATAAGGGAAAAAAAATACATTTCATCTCCAATGAAAAGGAATCTAGCAACATCTAGAAAAATTTATATTTACTACCAAAGGAATACCGTAATTACACAGGGAAAAAAAGGAACTAATCCAAGTAAATTTTAAGCTCAGTATTTTATTTACTCTCAGTCTAAAGAGAACTGTGGGGAAATACTGAACTGAACTTAGATTTGTTGTTGACAGTGGTAGGGGTACAGCAATTCTGAAGCTATTTAAGCATGTCTCAAACAAATATGAAATTAATATACTGCTGGTAGTTAGGTTGTTTCTCACTAGGAGATAAGGAAGATAGAAATAAGGAACTAGGGAGGCAAAGAAAAACCCTAGATATTAGATAGGGATTAGAGTTAACAGTATGAATTTATGATTTAAACATACCTATTTTTTTAACTCTATCTACTAAGTCTAGAAGCAATGACATTTACAGGAGCAATGTGCATATCTAATGCCCAGATCTTGAATGCTAAATACTATTTTAACTAAAAGGAATCAGGTTCTTTAAAAAAAAAAAAAAAAAAAAGGCTGAGTTCAGAGCTAAGGCAGGGGAAGTACAAGATGATTGTGGAAGCTCTAATATCAAAAACTAAGGAAGTTCTCAAAAAGTGAGGTGGGGGGCACCTGGGTGGCTCAGTGGGTTAAGCCTCTGCCTTCGGCCCAGGTCATGATCTCAGGGTCCCGGGATCCAGCCCCGCATCGGGCTCTCTGCTCAGCAGGGAGCCTGCTTCCCTCTCTCTCTCTCTCTGCCTGCCTCTCTACCTTCTTGTGATCTCTGTCAAATAAATAAATAAAATCTTTAAAAAAAATAGTGATGAACTATATAACACATTGAATGAAAGAATCTGTGAATCTACATATAAATAGATAAGAAAAAGTTCTACCAACTAACCAATTAATGTAAAATGACAGCAAATCACCATTTTATAACAATCATAGTAACTAATTTTCACCCACTAAGTGAAAGTTTGCTGGGAGACAGAATATTTGCACAAAGTATTCAGTAATTTTTTTAATTACAAAACAAAGATAACTAATGTAGTAGAAAAATCCAATAAACAACCCCTAAACCAAGTCATCTAAAACCAACACTATCAGTAATGGACAAAGCTGCATCAAGTACCTCTGATGTGATGGGCCAAAGATGTATCACATCTGTAGAGATAAGTCGCATGATTCTGCTGTCAAGTGCATAAACGGAATTGAATCATGAAGAATCAATCAGTTAAATCCATATTAGGGACAGTCTATGAAACAATGAACATGTACTACTTAAGAATGCAAATGCTGTGACAGAGAGGCTGAGGAATTGCTGCAGACTAAGACACTCAAGAAGTAAGAGAATGTTAATGTGTCATTCTGAACCGGATCAAAGCAGTTGCTATAAAACACAGTTTTAGGACAAACAGGAAACTTGAACAGTATAGAGTAGGTAATAGCAGTATACTATATTTGACTCGCTGAATGTGGGACAGCCTTGGGGCCATGTAAGAGAATGTTATTCTGTATCCCTCTCTCACTTAAAATCCACCAAAGACTCCCTATTGTAGTTGGAATAAAATCCATTCTTTTTTCTCCTGGCCTACAGGGCCCTCCGTGACTAGGTTCCTTCCTAGCACCCTCAGAATGCTTATCATACAATCCTCTTAATCAAGTTCCATCCACACTGGTTTTCTTTTCTTCTCCTCAAAAACCAACTGACAGGCCTCTATATTATTAGCTGTTATGTCTGCCTGAGATACTCCCTTCTTTCCATAGCTGACTCCCTTATACCACTCATATCTCAACTTAGGTTATCTCTTCAAAAGCCTATCCCTCACCCTGCAGTCACTTACTATGACATGACCCTCCTTCCTTAATAGCATGTTACTATTTGAAATCACGGCATCTGTATCTGTGTATTTATTATTAGCCTCCTTTACTAGAATATATGTCATAAGAGTAGGAGCTTATGTCTTGGTCACTACTGAAGGGACGGTGATAACTTTTTAGTATAAAAACATTATCATCAGGTCAGGAGACACACAAAAACAACTTATTACATTCATTCTGACTCTCAATATTATTATTTCTTTTCAAACTAAACAAAGCAGTAAGACAGGAAGAGAGGGTTTAAGAGGTAGTGAGGGGGTAGGGGCTGGAAGAGTGGGGGGGAGAGCACACACAAGAGAGGGTGAGCACAGAATGTGTACAAGAGGGGAGGTATTAAAAGAACATCTACTGTGGAAGATAGCAGCAAGGGTTTCTCTTCCAACCACTTTCTATCTCAAAACAAATCCCCAAAGTAGCAGGATCCACTAAAACCCATCTTCCAATAAACCTGTGGCTGATAGATTCAAGTTATAAAAGATTTGAATGGTGAACAATCATTTACTTGCTCACTACCACACCCTTGCATTTTAGAACAAACTGTGATGTATCTGAAGGTCATTTATGCCACCTTCTTGTGTGCTGCTGTTACTGAAATTTTCATAGGTAACATCAGATAAAATACTTCCCCCGACTGGTTTGCCAAAGCCACTTCAGGATTTATCTGTAGGTCGCGGCTGGTGCAACAAATCGACCAGGAAACGTGAGGGTAAGAGGATGGTGAAAAGAAATTAAGAGACAAAGAGATGGGGGCAGGAGGGACACTGAGGATGATGTCCAACAGTGTTGATTTTATTCCCCATCTTACAAGCATTTATAAGGCAGACCACAACAGAAGGAGTAATACATCAGTATCTAGTCAGATGACCGCAGGTTTCTATAACAAGTTTACATTAACTACAAGCAAACCTCATGATGCCAGGTAGTCTGGACTAATGCTATTAGCAAGACAATCAACCAGGGAGTGGGTTATGGGAGGTATAGGATCAACAAGGACCAACTAAAAATTCATGACCCTGACCACATTGTTCCCTTCTGTAGGGAGAGGGTGTGGGAAGTCACATAGGCAAGTGCCCAACATATAGCACAGACCCTTTCTCAGTGTTACTCAACTTTCCCGTCCTTAACCCCTTGTCAAGGCATCTGGACTTTAAAGGAGACACAAGTCAGGGCCTGGTTTGATCCTCGACTCCAACTGTGCCGTGGCCTCCAACATCTGTATTTTCTAGTATTTGTTACACAGCAAGAGAAAATGAAACACTAATGAACCTGGCACACCGTTCAATAACTGCTTAAATAAACTTACTACACCCACTCTTTTCTTCCCTAGAGAAATATCTATGTGATTTAAATGGAACATTCTTATTGTGCCTTCATCCAGAAAGATTTGTGTAACTGCCCCATTGAAACTTGTGAACAGATAACGGGATTACAAGTAAGGAGAAGTCAGAAGAGAATTATAATTAAAAAATTATCATTTCTTTTTTTTTTTTTAAAGATTTTATTTATTTATTTGACAGAGAGAGATCACAAGTAGGCAGAGAGGCAGGCAGAGAGAGAGAGAGAGAGAGGAGGAAGCACGCTCCCCGCCGAGCAGAGAGCCCGATGCGGGACTCGATCCCAGGACCCTGAGATCATGACCTGAGCCGAAGGCAGCGGCCTAATCCACTGAGCCACCCAGGCGCCCTAAAAAATTATAATTTCTAAAAGCAAGTAATTCAACCCTGAGCACCCCATCTCATAAAGATGTGAACTACAAAACATAAACACTATTTACTTAATCCTTTTACCTTTTCTCTCTAGAACAGAAAAATAACTAATCCTGGTGTTAAAAGCTGTCACAGGGCCTTGCTTTCATTCCATACAATCGGCTTTGCATAGGTAGGGATAAACATAATGTGCCACAAAAGTAAA